>NC_090826.1:76443984-76766901 GCF_028021215.1 Eschrichtius robustus
TTATTTACCATTGCCAATGTACAGAAGCAACCTAAGTGTCCATCAACAGATGATGGATAAAGAAGATGTGGTAGATAAACATACAATGGAATACTACTCAGCCATAAAAAAGAATGAAATTTTGCCATTTGCAGCAACATGGATGGACTTGTAGGACATTATGCTATGTGCAATAAGTCAGACAGAGAAAGACAAATACCGTATGATATCACTTACATATGGAATCTTAAAAATATAACAAACTAGTGAATAAAACACAAAAGAAGCAAACTCACAGCTATAGAGAACAAGCTAGTGGTTACTAGTGGGGAGAAGGAAAGGGTATGGGGCAATATAGTGGTAGAGGGTTAAAAAAAGTTTATTATGGGATTATATGAAATCATGTATGTGACACTTGAAAATTGTAACGCACTATAGATTTTAAAGAATCTTTCATTCAAAAAAAAAAGTGGATCTGTGTAATTGTTATAGCGAAACCCAAACCACCCTTGCAGCTTCCACAGCTGCACCCGTAGCGGGGCGGGGCCACGCGACCGGGACAGACAGACACCCTGGTTGGAGACCGTCGCTCGAGACTGGCGAAAGGGTCCGCACCCGGGAGGCAGCCCCACCCTGTGGGCTCTCTAGACCGCTCGACAGGTTCCGTCATCCCCCCAGCCCCCGACCACCCGCCGTACCCTCCATCCCGTGACCGGTCGTCACGTGCCGGGGGAGGAACTGCCCGGCTCTTCGATCGCTGCCTGCCATTGGCAGGGCCTTCCATCCATCACGTTAGGCTCCGCCCACGATGCTTACGTCTCCCAGGCTTCGTCTCTTCCCCAGGCCGCGGCGTAGCTGGCGGTTGGTGGAGAAGGCGGCAGCCGTCCCAGAGGAGGCGAGGACGAGGCGGACTCAGGGAGTCGGGGCGAGCCCGAGCTCGTCACCCCCTCGTGCTGCGGTGGTCGATCGCGTCCCGCCGGCCCGCTCCGTGTCGTCCTGCACCGCTGCGGCCGCCGCGGAACCATGGCTGTGCTCGTCGTGCTCTTGTCCTTCTTGGTGGCGGGTATCTTAGGGGACGAGTTTAGTATATTAAGATCACCAGGGTCTGTTGTTTTCCGGGATGGAAATTGGCCCATACCAGGAGAGCGAATCCCAGACGTGGCTGCATTGTCCATGGGCTTCTCTGTGAAAGAAGACCTTTCTTGGCCGGGACTTGCAGTGGGTAACCTATTCCACCGTCCTCGGGCTACCGTTATGGTGACGGTGAAGGGAGTGGACAAGCTTGCTCTACCCCCAGGCAGTGTCATTTCGTACCCTTTGGAAAATGCAGTTCCTTTTAGTCTTGACAGCGTTGCAAATTCCATTCACTCCTTATTTTCTGAAGAAACTCCTGTAGTTTTACAGTTGGCTCCCAGTGAGGAAAGAGTGTACATGGTGGGGAAGGCAAACTCGGTTTTTGAAGATCTCTCAGTAACGCTAAGAGAGCTCCGCAATCGACTGTTTCAAGAAAACTCTGTTCTCAGTTCACTTCCCCTCAATTCTCTGAGTAGGAACAATGAAGTTGATCTGCTTTTTCTTTCTGAACTGCAAGTGCTACATGATATTGCAAGTTTGTTGTCTCGACATAAGCATCTAGCCAAGGATCATTCTCCTGATTTATACTCACTGGAGCTGGCAGGTTTGGATGAAATTGGGAAACGTTACGGGGAAGACTCTGAACAATTTAGAGATGCTTCTAAGATCCTTGCTGATGCTCTACAAAAGTTTGCAGATGACATGTACAGTCTCTACAGTGGGAATGCAGTGGTAGAGTTAGTGACTGTCAGATCGTTCGACACATCCCTTGCGAGGAAGACTAGGACTATCCTTCAGGCAAAACAAGCGACAGACCCATCAAGTACCTATAACCTCGCATATAAGTATAATTTTGAATATCCAGTGGTTTTCAACATGATACTTTGGATAATGATCACCTTGGCCTTGGCTGTGATTATCACCTCTTACAATATTTGGAACATGGATCCTGGATATGATAGCATCATTTATAGGATGACAAACCAGAAGATTCGAATGGATTGAACTTTCCTTATGCCAACTTAGAAAAGGGGTTTGGAAATCAGCTGTCTCGTTATAATAAATCTTTTAGTGTAAAGTAGATAGTATGAATTTATAAAAAAGCAGATTGTGTTCTCTCTTTTGTGTGCCTGTGATGATGTTCTTTTAGAGTGAATTAATTATAGTATTGATGTGAGTTGATTTGTGTGATATAGGTTCCATAATATGCTCAAATACTATGATTGATATAACCATTTAATATAATGAATTTCATTCCATTTAATATTTGGAAACATGCACTGAAATAACAGTTTGTGTTATTTATGTTGGGAAAATGCACTGACTTTGAGATGCTTAACTTACTTCCTTACACATGACAGGTGAAAGTTATAATTGGACTGTTATATACTATGAACATAAACATCTTAATCTGAAACGAGTAAAGTAAAGGTTTTTATCTTCAAGCAACTCTAAACTATGTATGTGCTTATACAGTCACTTACTTAGATTTGGACTTCCATCTGATTGACAGACTATAGCTGTTATTTAACCTCTTCTGAAAGTTTGGTGATCCGAATGGTCAGGTGTGGATATTAAAGATACTACATTGATCTAAGAAGGAACTAGCTTTGTGGAGTTATAGACGCTTGTAATTATACACACAAAAACATTTGGGGGACATCTTGGGGCATGATTTCAGTAATTTTTCCCCTTTTGTAAGTAAGTTACTCTGGTTTGCAGTACAACATCGTTCTATAGAATGTTAAGTGGAAGTAGATGCTCCCTAGTTTTCACGTGGAAGTGGACCAATGTCTATAAAGAGTGGCAAATAAAGTTAATAATGATTCCAAATTTGTGTCATTTCAATATTAAATCTATTTTATATTGTAAAAACCTAACTGAAAAGGGTTTTAATCTAAAAAAAAAGAAAAAAGTGAAGGAGAAATACTTTCTTAAACAAAGATTGAAGGAATTTGTCTCCAACAGACCTGTCTTATAAGAAATGTTAAATGAAATTTTGTGGTAGCCATCCTTTAAGACTGGCCCCCAATGATTCTTGCCTCCTGATATACATGGCATTGTTTGGCTCCCTCTCTTAAGTCCACAAGTTTTCAGATCAAAAGAAACTGTACTCAAAGAACTGTACTTAAGGAACTACACCCAAGAAGCCTCATCACCTCTGGACCTTATTTAGATGAGATTCTGGACTTTAAGCTGATTCTGTAGTGGGATGAGATTTAGGGGAGTCTTGTGAGAAGGATGAGTCTATTTTGCATATGAGAGTGACATTAATTATTGGCAGCCAGAGGGTGAACTGAGGTACTCAGCCTCCAAGATGGCCCCCAGTGATTCTTGCTTCCTGGTGGAGTCCCCTCTCATACTGAGGAGAGCTGTCTTGTGCAATCAATAGGCTATTGCAGGAACGTTGGAGTGTGACTTTTGAGACTAGGTTATAAATAACGTTGCAGCTTCTACCTTGCTATCTCCTGGATCACTTGCTGTAGCATACATCAGCCTCCATGTTGTAAGGATATTCAAGAAGCTCTGTCACAAGATTCATGTGACAAGGAACTGATGCTGCCAACTGTCAACATCAACTTGGTAGCCATGTCAGTGAACCTACTTGGAGAGGAATCTCCCAGCCCAAGTCAAGCCTTTAGATGACTGTGGCCCCAGTTGACATCTTGGTTGCAATCTCATGAGAGACCTCAAGACAGAAACCATTCAATTAAGATATTTTGAATAGAGCTCCACAGAGCAGAGCGATAATATTTATTGTTGTTTTAGCCACTAAGTTATGGAGTAATTAGTTATACGGCAATAGATAACTAATTCAGATTTCAATAAAAATTCTAGAAGATTTAACAATCACATCATTGAAATTACATGAAATAAAGGTTCATGAAAAACTCATCTAATTTTGAAAAAGATAAGTAAAATGGAAGAACTTCTTTCCCAGATATTAATACAATCTACAAAGCTATAGGAATAAATGTAGTATGCAATTACACAGAAACAAATACACAATGTAACAGAATAGAAAGTTCAGAAACAGAAACTGATGTCTGTTAAAGGCAGCACCATGAATCAATTGAAAAAAAATAGATTACTTTCCAGATAGTGTTAGGAAAACTAGCTCAATATATCCAGAAGAATAAAGTAGTATTCCCTGATTTATGCCATACACACAGGGGAATGCCATCTGGAATATAGTCTCAAGTGTAAAAGGCAAATTTTAAAAGCTAATAGAAGAAAATAAAAGGAAATATCTGAGTGATTTTAGGGTTGAAAGGACTTCTTAAGCAAGACCTAAAAACACAAAACATTTTTTAAAAATGGATTTATATATATCAAAATTGAGAACTTCTGCTCACAAGGATGTCATAGGCAAAACTGACAGTTGACAGACCAAAGAAAATATTTTCAGTGTTTAAAACCTGCTAAGGAATTAATATACGGCATGTATAAGAAACAGTTGCAAATGAATAAGAAAAAGACAGGAAACCTCAATAGAAAAACAGGCAAAGGATATAAGTAGGTAAATCATTTAAAAGGAAGCCCAGGGACTTCCATGGCAATCCAGTCGTTAAGACTTCACTTTCCAGTGAAGGGGGTGTGGGTTCAATCCCTGGTCGGGGAGCTAAGATCCCACATGCCTCATGGCCAAAAAACCAAAACATAAAATAGAAGCAATATTGTAACAAATTCAATAAAGACTTTAAAAAATGGTCCACGTCAAAAATAAATAAATAAAACTTTAAAAAAATAAAAATAAAAGGAAGCTCAGTGGCAAGTAAGTATAGAAATCAGAGAAACACAGTAGAATCAGAGAAATGCCAATTTCAACATTGATATATACCTTAACATTAATCAAATTAATAAAAATTAAAAATCAGGGACTTCCTGGTGGCACAGTGGTTAAGAACCCGCCTGCCAATGCAGGGGACATGCATTTGATCCCTGGTCCGGGAAGATACCACATGCCGTGGAGCAACTAAGCCCATGCGCCACAACTACTGAGCCTACGCTCTAGAGCCTGCAAGCCACAACTACTGAGCCCACGTGCCACAATTACTGAAGCCCGTGCGCCTAGAACCTGTGCTCCGCAACAAGAGAAGCCAGCACAATGAGAAGCACGCACACCACAACGAAGAGTAGACCCCGCTCACTGCAACTAGAGAAAGCCTGAGCGCAGCAACGAAGACCCAACGCAGCCAAAAAAAAAAAAAAAAAAAAAAATCAGATAACAGCAATTGTAGGTAAGAAAGTAGAGAAATAAGATTTCTTCTACTCTACTGGCAGGAGTGTAACTGAGGCAGTATTATGGAAAATAATCTGGTGGAATTTAATAAAATCAATGTACAAATTATCTCATGTTCCAACAATCACATACCTGGGTATAAGCATCAAATTAACCAGGGCACAAATCAAAAAGCAACTTACATGAAGATATTTATCACAGTGTTATTTTATAGTTGCAGAAAGTTGAAAGTTACTTTAGGTGCCCATCTCTGGGGGAATAGATAAGTAAATGCAAAGCGTACATAATCTGAAATATTATACTATATATTACTAATATACTATACTATACTTAAAAACAATACAGCAGATGCATATCTAGCAACAAAATAGAGTTAAACATACAGTGTTGAGTGAAAAAAAGTTGAAACAAAGCAATAGCTATAAACCAATAACATTTGTATAAATTAATGCATAGACACACACACAAAAATAACACTTTATTATATCAGGATATATAACAAACGCACTAAAGTAAAAGTGTGGGTAGAAGAAATGGAACAGAGCTGTGGATAATGAAAATGAAAATAAGTAAAATGATACAGCAGAGGAGACATGGTCAAATGATGATAGAGTATCATCAACTGAGGAAAATTATTAATTAAATTATATATCTGAGTTCCAAATGAAATGAACTAATAATAATAAAAAAACTGGAATAATAAAAAAGCAAAACTGATAATAATGACGAAAAATAAAAACTATCAGTGCAATTTACCATATTAACAGATTAAAGGAGAAAAACATAAGTATCTCAATAAATGCAGAAAAGGCATTTGATACATTCAACTACTTATTCATGATTTTTAAGAAACAAAAATTTGGAAAACTGGGATTTAAAAGAAACTTTAGCAAGTATCTAGACAATTCTATACCAAGCATCATAATTTATAGGAAATATTAGAAGCATGCAGATTAAAGTCAGGAGTGCACCAAGATACCTGCTAGCATTGCTCCTAGTCAGTATTATACTGGAGGCCCTAACCAACGCAAAAAGACACGATAATGAATAAATATGAGTATTTTAAAGTGACAAAATTGTCATAATTTGAAAATCATAATCATTTTCATAGAAAATCCTGAGAGATGCAACCAAAACTCTAGGAATATAAGAATTCAATGTATGAAATTCAATTATATTACTATTTATAAGCAAATAAATTCATAATAGTAATTAAAGAGCTGAAAAAATGAAGAAATACATCATATTCAGGTATTAAAATACTCAATTCTTTGAATTTTAATTACATATAAAATTAAGATAGTAAAAAAAAAAAATTTAAAGACACTAAAGGTTTATGACAGGGGCTTCCCTGGTGGCGCAGTGGTTGAGAATCTGCCTGCTAATGCAGGGGACACGGGTTCGAGCCCTGGTCTGGGAAGATCCCACATGCCGCGGAGCAGCTGGGCCCGTGAGCCACAATTACTGAGCCTGCTCGTCTGGAGCCTGTGCTCCGCAACAAGAGAGGCCGCGATATTGAGAGGCCCGTGCACCGCGATGAAGAGTGGCCCCCCACTTGCCGCAACTAGAGAAAGCCCTCGCACAGAAACGAAGACCCAACACAGCCATAAATAAATAAATAAATAAAATTTTAAAAAAAAAAGAAAGGTTTATGACAAATAAGAAGCAGATATTTTTAGATTCAATAAAAAAAAAAAGAGGGGGAAAAAAGAAAAAAATGTCAACAATTCAACAACAACAACAAAATGGGCAAAGGACACGAATTGTCAATGCACAGGGAAGGAAAATTAAAAGGCCAATCACCTTAGGAAAAGAGTCTCAATCTCGAAGTCAGCCAAAGAAATGCAGATTTGAAAAAAAAAAAACCCCAGAAGATACTATTTCCACCTAATAATATCTATCAAGCTTTCGTGAAAATGGGAGGAAACAGGGACTTTCTGCTGAAGGCAACTGGTGGTAGTTAGTAAAATAAAAAGTATGCAGACACTTATATGTAGACCTCTTAAAGAAACTCTTAATATTTGTGTTCTAGGATACATGAAGATGTTCACTACAGCATGATTTTTAAGAGTGAAAACTGGAAACAATCTAACTATCCCCCAGTAGCGGACTGGACAAACAAAATGTGGTGTATTCGTAAGATGGGTCTATACAACGGCCGAAAGAAATAGGTCATGTCTACCTACCTCTAAATCAATATTAAACAGATTTCATATATATAATATTGAGTAAGGAAACTACCGAATTATAGGTACAGTATGATACCATGTACATAAACCACACAAAACATACTATATTTGTTTATAAACATAGATAAGTACTTTTATAATTGTTAGTTTGTGTGCTCACATATCCTGATCCGGCTCTGGATGTACACAGGGGCATATCGTAAAGTAAAAATGGGGAAACAGTCTACAATATGACTCCAACCAAGATTAGTGTATACTTACATTGGTAGGCAATGGAGACTGAAGATACTTGAGCAAGCTGTCATATGGTTTGAGCTGTAATTTGTGGAGTATTCATCTTTCCAACTTGAGCAAAGGAAACTGAAATGGAGAGATGATTTGGGAGGCTATTAAAGGAATCTAAGCAAGAAGTAATGTACTATATTAGTAAATGGTAAGTAGTGATAAACATGGAAAGAAGATAGTGAATCTCATTTCTCTCTACCTCCTTCATCATCATACCCAAACACCAAAGGTACTTGAAAAATGTCAACTGAGTACAAAATATATGATCTTAATCCTTAGCTCCTCAATAAAAATATTATCAATAATTTTGCAAGTTAAATAATTAATCTTTGCATGTAACTGTGCATAGATGAATTTTAAGTCATTCGGGTATGAACTTGGCATTGGTATTTTGCATATTCATCTACCATCACAAAAATATAAGGGTTTGTTTACCCATAGTATCCACAAAATTAATATCTATTGTTCTCAGATTGAGACATTTATAAAAAAAATAATAAAAACTATGACTTATTACATGCCAGTCACTGTGGTAGGCACTTTCCATATACTTTCCTATCTAACCTTTACTTCAGCACTGTAAAGCAGGCATTATATTATAACCCCTCTTAACTGACAAGGCAACTGAGGCTCAAAGATATGAAATAACCTGCCCAACATCAGAGTAAAGCCACTAAATGGTGATACTGAAATGCAAACCAAAGTCTGTGTAATTCCAAATCTGTGCTCTTTCCACAACCATCCTAATCTCTTCCACTAAACAACATCATTTATTTAGCTGTAATATAAACAAAATCCTCAGTTCCAAGTGGCAATGAATGTTGACAAGTCCCCCATTATTAAAACATCTTTGGGACTTCCCTGGTGGTCCAGTGGGTAAGACTCCAGGGGGCCCCAATGCAGGGGGCCCAGGTTCGATCCCTGGTCGGGGAACTAGAGCCCACATGCATGTCACAACTAAGAAGTCCACATGTTGCAACTAAAAGATCCCACGTGCCGCAACTAAGACCCAGTGCAGCCAAAATAAATAATAAAATAAATAAAATTAAATAACAACCTCTTGACCGAAGAGTTTTTTTTAATCTTTATTTTTTATAAATAAGTGTTTATTTTTAATAAATAAGTAATTATGATATGTTATGCTATCTCTTTTGGAGTTTTTAAGAACAGCTACTTAACCTCTTTAAACTCCAGTTTTTGAGTGGTGTTAGTAATACTACTTATCTCACAGGATTCTTTAATCATTTGAGATAGTTTTAGTTACTGTCCTAATTTAGAAATCAATTGAGATTAAATGAGATAAAACATTTAAGCATTTAGCAAAGTGTCTGGCATGTAGTTGATGCCAAATAAATATTAGCAGATTTTATTACCTTATTATTATATTTCATAAATATTTTACTATTAATAGAGTTCTTTGACAAAGAATCCAAGATCGCTATAGCCTTTTACAACACAAGAGAATTATATTCTCAGTACTCAGTATACAATCATGGAGCATCCACAATCTCAAATTCAAAGGTATTTACAAAAACATTATCTCTTCATTTAATTAAAAATATGGGAATCATCTAACAGCTCAACAGAACACTGGAATCACGCACAATACTTGAAGTTCATAGCAATTAATTTTTTCAGTTAGGCTGACATCTAGTGGACATCTGTAGCCATCTGAAAGATTTAAAATACATACTTTCTTTTTAAAAAACCTAGCAACATTCCATTAAATAAAAGACCAAAATCTAATGTAAATATTTAAAATGAAAAAGGAAAATCAAGTTGAGTATTGTCTGCCAGGCACTGAACTAAAATGCTTCCCCCAACATCTCACTCACTCACTTGTTCAAAGTAAGTATTTGGTATCTGCTATATGCTAGACAATTATTACACAGAATTTTTAAAAAGTAGATACAATCTCTTTCCTTTTAGAGTTCACAGACTAATAGGGATGAGTTATCAGACAATTATATAAATTAATAAAATTATAAATTGTGTTTAGAGCTATGAAGGACATTAGAAGAGAATCCTTAACCCTCTGAGGAAGTGATTTGTGAAACAACTTCTTATTCTTTAAAAATATGGGAATCATCTAACAGCTCAACTGAACACTGGAGTTAAGCACAGTACTTGAGGTTCACAGCAATTAATTTTTTAGGTTAGGCTGACATCTTCTTATTCTTTAGAAGTTGGTTCACATATCCCCATCACAAATTTAAGACAGAGGGACAGCATGAGTGCAGGTCCTGAGGTGGGAAAAGGTTTGGTGCCAAAAGAATTGAAAGAAGGTCAGTGTAGCTATACTTGTAAGGGAGACAACAGTACCAGATTAGATTAGACAGGCGTATATGGGGGCCAGATCAAGCAGGGCCTTGTGAAAGAATAGGCCATGTTACGAATTCAGGATTTATCATTTTATCATAGGTATCATAGAAGCCATTTGAAGTATTTAAACAGGGAAAGATATGTGATAAGATATATGGTTTTAAAAGAACATTCTGACTCCCTGGGGAAATGAAATGGAAGGAGATGAATGTGAATGTAGGGAAAGCAATTAGGGCCAATTAGGAGAGTATTTCAATAGCCCAAACAATACATGGTTTGGGCTCAGACTATAGTGGTTGCTGTCAAGATGTATTGTGAAAGCAGATTCAGATCTTGGTGATGAATTGGATATTGGGAAGGAACCAGGCATGAGGGACAAGAAAGCATTGAATATATTCCCAGATTTCCATCTTGAAAAACTGAGCTGGTGGAGGTATTAAGGTGAGAAAGAGTGGAGAAAGAACAAATTTGAGAGTACAACTAAGTTTTTATTATCAAAGAACAACTCAGAGACATTTAGTTATTTACCTACAAACAAAATTTTTAACATACAGGGAGACAGTCATTAGACTGCTATCCAGGAACAAGGGCAAAAACTGTACTTATGAGGAAAAAACTGCAGACAGTCTCAGAAGACTGAGTTGTGTTTGCACATCTTTAGTGGTAAACTAATTAGCTGACAGCAAAGAGGTCCATCTAGGCAGTCTGTCCTTGTGAAGGTTGTCCAGGGATAACAAAGAAAACAATTTAAATTGTATTGGATTTTCCCCAAACCCTGAGAGTTTGCTGTGTAGCATATGTGGCAGGCTGTCCAAGGGTAATGTCTATCAGGACCCTTCCATTAGCATCTCTACCTTAGCTGAGCCAGGCCTGCATCATTTCTCTAATCAGTATTTCTCAACTCCCTGGTTTTTGTCAAAACAAACTCCAAAAGACAAAAATTTCACCATGAGTGTTTCAGTTCCTTTTTTTGACTTATTATTATCAATTAGATGTCAACTCAAGATAATAGATGTGAAATAACATTTTAGGCCTCTAGATTCAATTCTATTGGTCTGGCTGACTAGATAAACAAGGAAAAATTGTGCAAGATCTGTAGGACAGGTTATAGATTTTGTTCTTTATTCTAAGAATATTGAGAAACCACTAAAGGTTTGCAATCAAGTGAGTAACTTGATTAGAACCTGAATTTTATAATATTTATGAGACAACTGGAAAGTTGCCACTGACCCAGTATTTGCCAATATTAAGGAATTATTATTAATTTTGTTTTGGGTATGATAATGGTATTGTGGTTACGTTTAACCAAAAAAAAAAAAAAAAAAGAGTTCTTATCTTTTAAAGAATTACATGCTGAAATACTAGTGGATGAAATGAAAATAAAATTGAAAGTCATCTGTGTATATATAGACATATATGAGTGGAAGCAGTATCTGTGGTATAAAGTGAGAAGAATAGAGGAATAAGGATGATGACTTGAGGAACTTCATCTATTAAAGATGAAGAGACGAGGATGAGCAAAGAAACCAAAGAGTATCTACTTGAGAAGTAGAAGGAATATCAGAGGGGTGTTATGTCATAGAAGCCAAAGGAAGAGAGGTTTCAAGAAGGAAACAATACACATAAAGTGCTTAAAACAGTGTCTGGCATATGGTAAATGCTCAATAAATACTGCATTTATGATGATGATGGATAAGAAGGAAATAGTGCAGAATAAGTAATGGTAAGAGGTCAAGACAGAGAAATCACTGGTGACCTTAAGGAGAATAATTTTTGTGGAATGGGGGTCGGAAGAGGAGCTACATTAGAGTGGTTTCAGAGGTAAATGGGAGGTACAGACATTGAGACACTAATTGGAGATAATTCTTTTAAGATGTTTGACATGGGAAGGAGATAAAAAAGGCAGTGGTCGGAATAGGATTGTGAGAGTGAAAAGAGGCAGTATTTGGTTTCGCAGCAATCAGGGGGAAGAGGAGTTTAAAAAAAAGGAGAGACTTAAGCATGTTTAAATATTGGAAAGGAACTTGTAGAAAGGGAGAAAATGAAAATATAGGAAAGAAAGGGGTAAATATATGGACCCTAAAAAGGTGGGAGAGGTAGCATCCAGAACACACAGGGAAAGGGCTGATATTTGATGGGCAGAGGGACATCTCTTTTACTATAACAGGAGGGGAGAAATGATAGGAACACATGTAGGCAGACTGGAATGGACGTTTTCATTCTCCCTTCTCTAGGAAAACAATTCTCTGGAGCATATTCAGTGGGCTTTAAGTATCCAAATCTGTGGAATTTCCTGTCCTCATTTTCTCATGCAATATTTGATATTGTAGATCATTCCTTTTCTTAAAACTCCCTACTCCCTTTTTAAATATATTTCAAGTAGACCAAAAAATGCCTTAAAAAATAGAATGAATGCCTGTATAACTAGCTTAAAAAATACAAATGAAGCTCTAATTCAATTCTCTTCTCTCCTCTCACAGATAAACACTATTTTGAATTAGGTGTTTTTTAATTCCCATGCTTGTTTTTATTTTTTTTATTATTTTTTTTCCTTATTTTTCATTTATTTTTTTATCATCTCTATTGGAGTATAATTGCTTTACAATGTTGTGTTAGTTTCTGCTGTATAACAAAGTGAATCAGCTATACGTATACATATATCCCCATAAACGCTTGTTTTTATAATTTTACCACTTACATGTACTGTATATGATACATATGTAAGACATATGAATATATCTTTAAACAATGTACAGAATTAATGTGGATATTTTAGTCTTTCAATGACAATCTGTGAGAGGTAAATTTTCTCAGTCTTTGTCTGAAAAGTGTCATTATTTGGAACTATTAAGTGATACTTTTGTTGTGTACTAAATTCTAAGTTTATTGGGTTTTCCTCAGCTCCTTGAAGATACTGTTTAATTAACTTCTGGCTTCCACTGTTGTTCTTGAGAAATCTGTTGCTACTCTATTGCTAATCCAATAGTTATTTCTTTACAAGTAACCTATCTTTTATATCTGATTCCTTTCTAGATTTTATCTTTCTTTTTGCAGTATTCCAATTTGCTACAATGTGCCTAGAGTATACTTCCTTTTATTTTGCTTGAGACTTCTGATTATTGACCTTGAGACATTATTTCATCAATTCTTTCAAAGTTTTGAAATTATCAACCATTATCTCATCAAATTTGTCTCTCTCCTTCTTTCTTATCCTGCTTTCTGGAAATCTTATTGGATAATATATTGAACTTTCTCACCCTATCCTCATTTTTCTTAATTCATACTTTTCATTCCCTATTTCTTCATGCTGCCTTTCTGTATAATTTCCTCAGAACTATCTTCATTTACTAATATCTCTTCATCTGCATCTAATAAGCTATTAATCAGTCAGTAAGATTTTTATTTTAATGACTGTATTTTAAATTTCCAAATGTTCTATTATTTTTTTAAATCTGTCTTTTCTTATTTTCACTGTCTTACTCTTTTCCTCAAGCTTTAACCTTCCTTTCCTTCTCACTGTATATCTCCCGATGGAAATCTTATCTATCACATCTACGCAAATACTCAAACAATTGTACCTTTAACCTGGTGTTCTTTCCCAAGCTTTAGTTACATACTTCCAACTGCCTTCTAAACATTATTAGATGTCTCCTGTCTCATGCTGTAGGGTTTACCTGACTACTCTATGTGTAGTAGAGTAATAATGTGTCCTTTCTGTGACTTTCTATAACACTTATCTGTTCTGTTCAATTAATATTTGGCATCACACAACCTCACAGTGTAGGTTTTCTTTGCATGTGAACAAAACTAGATTATATGCCCTTGGAGCACAAGGATCACATTTTGTGCTTCTGAGTAAGACTTCTGGATATCCTTAACTCCAGCACAACCACTAGAATGCATTCAAAACTAGACTTTCTTAGATTTGACTTTCCATAAAATCTTATGTGTGTCTGTCCTTTGATAGAAGGGGCAATCTTATATTGGTTGGTGTCCTGTATTGAATTTACCAAAGGGATTGCTCATAATAGGTGTCTGTTAGTTGATCTGATTGGTAAGCAACAGGTAAGTGGGTCTTTTGAAATTTTCCTTGGGAACTTAAGAGTTTAAACTTATACCACTGAATTTGATGATATTGTCTCCTTATTCCCATACTTCAAAGCATCAGTGAATAACTGATATGTACCTTTCAGTATAGGAAGCTTATTGCTAGTAAGAGTCATATTAACCTAAATTACAACAATGTGGGTCAACTTGTTATTTTACTCTTTCTTTTAGTCTTCATCTCAAGTCACAAAGTAGTATCATTAACTAAAGTATAAAACAAAAGTATAATCAAGCAGAATGAGTGGAATGAGTATTCAGTTCTTCCAGTGAAAACTTGGGCATAAAGACCAAGATATTTCTAGAAACACTTTGAAAGAGAATAACATTGCTGTTAACCTAGCACTTTTACTCAGGAACAAAGAAGGTGGCAAATTAAATTATTCCAAGATCCTAAGCATAACAGGAGAGAAATTATGTCATTTTGAGGTGAGGGAAAGTTTTGACTTTTTGGCCAATATCTATGGCAAGCCATATGGATTGTGTCAGAAGCCGGTTTTTTTCACTTGAAATATAATGCAGATTTAATTATCATATTAATCCTTAAATATGAATTACTAGACAAAATTAACTAGGCACCTTACTCTCACATATTAAATTTTTGAGAAGAAACTAGTTATTTTTTTCTTTTTTTTCCTCCATCTCTATCTTTTATACAACATATACATTCCTATTGTAAAACACTAAAGCAGTTTTTAAGTATATACAGTTAAATGTTAAAGTTCCTCTTTATCCACCCAGTCTCTTCCTCTTTGTCTCTTTCTCTATGTGTACCATTCTGTACCAATGTGGGTATGTAAATTTTATGCTTATGTACAAATATATATATTCTTTTATAATAAATAAATGGAATCACACTGGAGGTATAATATATGACTTGCTTTTTTTCTCTTAACAACATAATTGAGACATTTTTTTCCATTTTAGTATATATTTATCTCCATCATTCTTTTAACAAGTGTATAGTATTCCAAATTATGAATGCACTATAAGTCATAAAACTATTTCCTTACTGATTAATATTTAAGTTGTTTCCAATTTTTTACTATTAAAACAGTGTTACAAAAATATCTTTGTATACTTATCTCTGTACAAACATGTCTTTGGATAGATTCCTACAGGTAGAATTGCTGGGTCAAAGACCTTATACATTTTATATGTTGATAAATAATTATCATCCTAAACGTCTTTATCAATGTATAACTTCCTTCAACAGTATATGAGAGTGCTTGTTTTCCTACATCCTCTAGTGACACTGAACATTAATCCTGACTCTCTGTTTAATTCTCTACTGAAAATTAGAAATAATAGAAGCAGTATAAGTTTGTAGGGAGACAAAGGAAAGGTAAAAAAATATGAGTTCTCATTATCTCATCTTTCATATAATAAGTTAATAGACAATGTCTAAGATTGAAACCAGTAGTCAAAGGAGGGGGGGAAAAAAAAACTCATACAAAAAAGATTCCAATGACTCCAAGAGGGGTCCTTTAGGATCTAATACCTCTTGCAGAAAAGAAATAATGAAGTTTAGCTTTTCATTCCAGTTTTTTGTTTCTGTAAGATTCAAGTAAACTTAATACCTTTTATAACTGTCCCTTTCTCTTTTTTATCTTTCCTTCTGTGTCTCTCTCACTCATTCTTCATCTGTATTTATATAGAAAGAGATTTTCACCAAATGTTTACACTGGCTATTTCTGGGTGGTGGTTCTGGGTTGCTGGTTACTTTCTTCCTTGTCCATTGCTTTGCCATTTGAATATTTTTAATGAGCATGCATCATATTTATTAAATCAATAAAATTGCTACTCTAAAATTAAAAAATTAAAATATGAAAGAAATGTTATATATAAGTGTATACACACACACACACACACAAGCAAACAGACACACACAGGCTGAAAATCCAAGCGGTAAAGAAAGATACAAAATGAAAAGTGAAAGCCTTCAACCCTTCCCACTCCTTACTCCACTGTACTTTTTCCCCAAAGATAACCACTGAAAAAAAGTTTCTTAAAATTATTGCATATACAAGGTACTTATATATACATAACAAACACATTCATTTTTTATTTACACAAAGACTCACACACTGTTCCGCATTTTTTTTTATTATTATATCTTAGAAATCTTTCCATATCAGCACTTTCAGATACACATATTCACTGCCAGTCCTTGCTGCCACATTCACATAGTGTTAACAACACTTCATGGATAAAGAATTCCAGCAGACCAATGAGAGAATAAGGTAAGTTTATATGGAAGCTTCCAACCACTGACACTGAAAATGATGAGAGAAGGAAAGGGCAATCTATAGTTCATCTTCCTTTCAGTCCTTCCTTATTCATCATTAAGCCAAAGGTACAGAATATTGGTAGAATGTGCATATACCAATAAATGAAATTTTAAAAACTGACTTAGATTTGTGCAGCATTTCTACTACTTTGGTAAGAATGAAATAGAAATGTACAGACACACTAAGAATTACAAATTGTGTAATTTCAATGATTATGCATACATGTTAAATGGTCTTATATTTGCGTTTTATTTTTTAATTTATTTATTTATTTTAAATGGAAGCTTGTTTTTCTTTCTTTCTTTCTTTCTTTATTTATTTATTTATGGCTGTGTTGGGTCTTCGTTTCTGTGCGAGGGCTTTCTCTAGTTGCGGCAAGTGGGGGCCACTCTGCATCGCGGTGCACGGGCCTCTCACTATCGCGGCCTCTCTTGTTGCAGAGCACAGGCTCCAGATGCACAGGCTCAGTAGTTGTGGCTCACGGACCTAGTTGCTCCGCGGCATGTGGGATCTTGCCAGACCAGGGCTCGAACCCGTGTCCCCTGCATTGGCAGGCAGATTTTCAACCACTGCACCACCAGGGAAGCCCTATATTTGCGTTTTAAAACTGGCATTTACAATATGAAGATGCAAGGTAAAATTCATGCTAATAATCTAAATTTTTATTTATTTTTTGCTTAGAATGACATTAAGTAGCAAATTAAAAACACTATGAAAGTTGAGAGACCACAGAAGAAAGGAAAAAGTTTTCTACTTTTGCACCTTTGGCACTTTTCTCCTATTTCTTGAACAATGGGTTCCATACTTCCATTTTGTACTCTGCCCTGCAAGTTATGTTACCTACCCTGTTCAGTCTAAAAACTGAAAGGAAGTTGCAGTGCAGCAGAAAGAACACAGGAGACTTTCAGTTCTTGCCGCACAGAAGCATGGCAGATATTGATAGCTGCTTGTCCTATTAACTCTTCTCCATTTCTTCTTTGCTAACAGTACCCCCGTCTTGTTCAGCATGACAATGTGCCTTGTTAAAAAAAAAAAAATGGGTATTTTTCAACAGCGCACACTGCATTTACCAAACTCTATTGCTTTTAGAAGGAATCAAATGACCCACGTCTGGTCGAAGAGATGCAAATAAAAGTTTACTAAGTGGGGCTTATGAAAAAGCTATTTTCTTGATTAAAAAAAAAAAAAAAGAGAAAGCAGACTCAGTTGCAAGTACCTTTTGATTTCATCTTTTTTCTGCCTTTAAGACATATGTGATGCCTAGAAGTATAGGAACCATCCTGAGATATGGGGATGAAAGCTACATGCTACAAATAGCAAAACAGAAACATAGAAAGCTGCCAACCTCTCAACTTCTTAGCAGGTGAAAAAATGAATCCCTATTTTGGTAAGTCACTGTACCCAGGTTTCTGTAACTTAAGCTGAACACAATCAATTCCTAACTAATACAGGCAGACTAGATAACATGAAAGCTCTTCCATTACAAACACCTAGTAATGCTACGTAGAGTGAAAAAAAGTATTTTAATACATATGTGAGTTTACAAAAAAAGACAGCGAAATACTTAGGTGCCAGAAATAAAGAACTGAACACTGGAACTCTGAGCACACAGTATGATCCTATCTTGAGTGGGAAGGGGGTTGGATGAGGAAGGTAGCTTTAAACTCATATGGTAGCTGGAGATAAGAATTTGGGCCCTTGGTGCAAGCAGAAATTAGAAACTATGAGCCCCTCCTCATGCCCTCCCCCCATAAAAAGATCTGGGAAGTTCTGTACCCTCAGCGAAAAGTCAATCCCCGGCACAGCAAGATGACAAGGAAGATTTTCTATCATGGAATAAGCTCTGAAAAGGGCGGAGAGAAAGGTCTCCCAAGAGAATTTATAATCATGATTTGTGTTCCTACTGATAGGGTTTCAAATTTACCATATCTGAATGATCTTGGAACTTCTAAGTCCAGAAAGAAGTTCATATAAAAATTGGTCACTGCAACATTTTTTGTAAGTTTGAAACTGTTTCAATATTTTTTAAAAAATGTTTTTAAAAAGAGGATGGGTTACGGTTCAACACAGCAATATAAGATGATCATGAACTCACCTCCTTCCATGGACATACAGTCTACAGCTACATATGGAACAATTTCCTCTTTAAAAAAAGCCCTAAAGGCTAGCTGAACAATGACTACACATCAGGAAAATGAGAAGAAAAACACATTGAAATGGGTAGGAGAGGCTGGGACACAATCTCACCATAAACCCCACCCCCAGCAGGCAATCCAGAATCAGGAGGGAATTCAAACCCAGAGCTTCTCACTGAGGAGCACAGGGTTGGAACCCCACATCCAGCACCCCAGCTTTTAAGACCTGCACTTGAGAGATGAGCCCCCAAAATATCTAGCTTTGAAAACCAATGAGGCTTGCATTCACTGAACCCACAAGACTCAGAAATGGCTTTTAAAAGGCTCGAGCGCTAGGACTCATCCTCCCCAGGGCCCAGCACAGAGACAGACAGTAACAAAGTGCAAGAGGCTCACTCTACTTATGTTAAAGCATTAGCCTGACGGGCAGGCATCTAATTTAACTCACACATGTAGGAGACTGTTGAAACCTTTCCTGGGGACAGAGACTGGTGATGCCATCTTTGTACTCTCCCTCTGCCTTGCTCTAGCCCCCTAGGGGACACAATCTCTCTTTTTTTCTTTTTCCAGTGGGTACCATCTTTATTCTCCCCCCTCTGGCTCACTACAGTCAGTGGGCACCATCTTCACGCTGTCCCTCTACGGTGCTCCAGAGTACCAGTATCTCCCAGAAGGGAGTTTTTACACATGTCTGCAAGTCTGATTTGTACAGCTACTGCCCAGGGGATGCCCCTTGATTGCTGACTCTGGAGGCCAGGGGAGTTTGTGTTCCTGGGCCTGAAGGGACTGTAACAATCAGAGAGACAGTTCTAGGAAGGCTACCACCCTGGTGCATTGTCCAGACAGCAGACGGAAATGCACCCCCAGTGTGTGAAAGGAGTCTATTTGCTAGTCCAGGAGCTTTAGCCTGAGGTGCAGGCTTCTGCCTTGACACACATCTAGTGGCCTAAGGAAGTGCTTGCAGGGAACACAGGCCAGTGGATGGAATCTTTGCATAGTCCCTCTGCTTTACTCCAAATCACCAGTACCTCCCAGAAAGGAACATATACCTTTGTCATATACCCCAATTTTTGCAGCTTCTACACAGGACACCTCTACATGGCCTGGCTCTGGTGGCCAGTGGGGCTTCTGCTTGCAAGTCGCACAAGACTGTAATCAATGGAAAAAGAGTTCTTAAACAGATACCACCCCCAGAGCACAGGAAGAGGCAACAGACAAAGAAGTTCAGTCTCTCTGTGAAAGAGGCCTATTAGCTAATCATCATACATGCAGCCTAGAAGCAGGCTTCTAGTTAAAATTTATTTATTTTTATTTATTTTTATGGCTGTGTTGGGTCTTCGTTTCTGTGCGAGGGCTTTCCCTAGTTGTGGCAAGTGGGGGCCACTCTTCATCGCGGTGCGTGGGCCTCTCACTATTGCGGCCTCTCTTGTTGTGGAGCACAGGCTCCAGACGCGCAGGCTCAGTAATTGTGGCTCACGGGCCCAGTTGCTCCGCGGCATGTGGGATCTTCCCAGACCAGGGCTCGAACCCGTGTCCCCTGCATTGGCAGGCAGATTCTCAACCACTGCGCCACCAGGGAAGCCCTGGCTTCTAGTTAAACACACATGTAAGGGCTGACTGTAATCCCTGCCACAGACCTCAGAGGGCAACTGCTATCTTTGCACTCTCTCTCTGCCATGCACCAGAGTGCTAGTATCTCCTAGAGGGTAACTCTTACACATATCTGGTCCCTTGGTTTTTATGTCTAGTACCCCAGTTTTTGAGGATACTGTCCAGGTGACACCACTTGACTGCTTGCTTCTTGTGGCAGGGGACTTGTATGTACCAATCAGAGACACAACTCTTGACAGGCTACTACCCCCAAGGTACTACACAGACAACAGACTGAAAGACATCCCCAGGCTTTTTGTGAAAGAGGCCTATTTTCTTGTCCTGGAGCTTTGGCCAGATGGGCAAGCTTCAGGTCTGGCACACACCTAAGGGCCTATGCAGCTACTCTCAGAGAACACAGCCCAAAGGATGTCATCTTTGTGGTCTCCCTCTGCCTCGCTATGTCTCACCAGTATCTCAGAAAAGAGCTTATACACTTGTCTAGAGTGCTAATTTTTATGACTGCCACCAGGGGAGACCTCCAGATTACCTGGTTCTGGTGACCAGTGGGGCATACACTTGTGGTCCCACAGGACTGTGTATATTTGCATATTTTAAAAGCTGCTGTCTGAGGGTCTGGCTTCCAATCAGCCTGAACCTACATGCTGACTGAGATCCTCCCCTCTGGGACACTGACAAGTGTTGGCACACCCTTGACTACTGAGAACTATTTAAAATATAATAGGCTCCTTGGATAATCACAAAGGTTTGAGAGACAACCAACACCTAGGGCAGGGTTGAATGACAAAGTTCATCTCTTACATGAAGCCACTATTTCTAGAATGGGAGAGGTGGTTATTTCATCAAACACATAGAAACCAACAGAGAGAGTTAAGTACAATGAAGAAACAGGAATATGTTCCATACCAAACAACAAAATAAAACCTCAGAAAAAAACTTTAATGAAACAGAGATAAGTAATTTATCTGATAAAGCATTCAAAGGATGGTTATAAAGATGCTCACCAAACTCAGGAGAAAAATGGATGAACACAGTAAGGACTTCAAAAAATATTAGAAAATATAAGAAAGTACCAAGAAGAAGTCACAGAGTTGAAGAATACAATAACTGAACTGAAAAATACACTAGAGTGGTTAAACAGCAGGCTAGATGAAACAGAAGGAAAGACCAGTCAACTCGAAGACAAGGCACCCAATCAGAAGAACTCACCCCATCAGAGCATCAGAAAGAAAAAAGAAGAGAGGAGACCTTCAAGATGGCAGAGGAGTAAGATGTGGAGATCACCTTCCTCCCCACAAATACATCAAAAATACCTCTACATGTGGAAAAACTCCTACTGAACACCTACTGAATGCTGGCAGAAGACCTCAGACTTCCCAAAACGCAAGAAACTCCCCACGTACCTGGGTAGGGCAAAAGAAAAAGAAAAAACAGAGACAAATGAATAGGGATGGGACCCGCACCTCTGGGAGGGACCTGTGAAGGAGGAAAAGTTTCCACACACTAGGAAGCCCCTCCACAAGTGGGGACAGGGGAGACGGGAGGGAAGCTTCGGAGTCATGGAGGAGAGCGCAGCAACACGGGTGCAGAGGGCAAAGAGGAGAGATTCCCACACAGAGAATTGGTGCCGACCAGCACTCACCAGCCTGAGAAGCTTGTCTGCTCACCCACCAGGGCAGGTGGGGGGTGGGAGCTGAGGCTCGGGCTTTGGAGGTCAGACCCCAGGGAGAGGACTGAGGCTGGCTGCATGAAGACAGCTTGAAGGGGGCTAGCACACCACAGCTAGCTGGGAGGGAGCCCAGGAAAAAGTCTGGGCCTGCTGGAGAGGCAAGAAACCATTGTTTTGGGGTGCATGAGGAGAGGGGATTCCTGATCCGTGTGCCCACAGACAGCAAAGCACCGCCTAAGTGAGCTCCACAGATGGGCACGAGTCACAGCTCTCATCTCTGACCACAGGGATGGGCATGGACCGCTAATGCTGCTGCCGCTGCCACCAAGAATCCTGTGTGCAAGCGCAGGTCACGACCCACAGCCCCCCAGGAGCCTGTGCAGCACACCACTGCCAGGGTCCCGTGATCCAGGGACAAATTCCCCGGGAGAACACACGGCGCGCCTCAGGCTGTTACAATGTCATGCTGGCCTCTGCTGCCGCAGGCTCGCCCTGTATTCCAATTATGACTACCGTACTCCTCCCTCTCCCCAGCCTGAGTGAGCAAGAGAGCCCTAATCAGCTGCTGCGTTAACCCCCTCCTGTCTGGGTGGGAAACAGACGCCTGAAGGTGGCCTATACGCTGAGGTGGGGTCAAAACCAAAGCTGAATCCCAGGAGCTGTGCAAACAAAGAAGAGAAAGGGAAATTTCTCCATGCAGCCTCAGGAGCAGTGGATGAAATCCCCACAATCAACTTGATAAACTCTTCATCTGTGGAATATCTGAATAGACAATGAATGTTCCCAAAATTGAGGCAGTGGACATTGGGAGCAACTGTAGACTTGGGGTTTGCTTTCTGCATCTGATTTGTTTTCGGTTTTATGTTCATCTTAGTTTAGTTTTTAGTGCTTATTATCACTGGTGGATTTGTTTATTGGTTCGGTTGCTCTCTTCCTTTTTTTTTTTACTTTTTTCTCTTTTTGTGAGTGTGCATGTGTATGTTTCCTTGTGTGATTTTGTCTGTTTAGGTTTGCTTTTACCATTTGTCCTAGGATTCTGTCAGTTTGGTTTTATTTGTTTTGTTTTGTTTTGTTTTTTGTTTCTTTTTATGACTGTGTAAGTGTAGGTTTCTTTGTGTGACGTTGTCAGTTTAGTTTTGCTTTTACCATTTGTTTTGGGGTTCTATCTGTTCATTTGTTTGTTTGTTTGTTTTTCTTCCTTTTCTTCCGAGCCATGTGGCTGGCTGGGTCTTGGTGCTCTGGTCGGGTGTCGGACCTGAGCCTCTGAAGTGGTAGAGGCGAGTCCAGGACATTGGACCACCAGAGACCTCCTGGCACCACGTAGTATTAATCAGTATAAGCTCTCCCAGATATCTCAGTCTCAACACTAAGACCAAGCTCCACACAACGGCCAGCAAGCTACAGTGCTAGACGCTGCATGCCAAACAACTGGTAAGACAGGAACACAATGCCGCCCATTAGCAGAGAGGCTGCCTAAAGTCATCCTAAATTCACAGACACACCAAAACACAACAGTGGACACAGTCCTACCTGCCAGAAAGACAAGATATAGGCCGAACCACTAGAACACCAGGCATCAATCTCCTGCACCAGGAAGCCTACACAAGCCACTGAACGAACCTCACGCACTGGGGGCAGACACCAAAACTAACAGGAACTACGAACCTGCAGCCTGCGAAAAGGAGACTCCAAAAACATTAAGCTAAACAAAATGAGAAGACAAAGAAATATGCAGCAGATGAAGGCACAAGGTAAAAACCCACCAAACCAAACAAATGAAGAGGAAATAGGCAGTCTACCTGAAAAACAATTCAGAGTAATGATAGTAAAGATGATGTAAAATCTCAGAAATAGAATGGAGAAAATTCAAGAAACGTTTCACAAGGACCTAGAAGAACTAAAGATGAAACAAACAACGATGAACAACACAATAAATGAAATTAAAAATACTCTAGAACGAGTCAATAGAAGAATAACTGAGGCAGAAGAATAGATAAGTGAACTGGAAGATAGAATAGTGGAAATAACTGCTGCAGAGCAGAATAAACAAAAAAGAATAAAAAGAATTGAGGACAGTCTCAAAGACTTCTGGGACAACATTAAATGCACCAACAACGAATTATAGGGGTCCCAGAAGAAGAAGAGAAAAAGAAAGGGACTGAGAAAATATTTGAAGAGATTATAGTTGAAAACATCCCTAATATGGGAAAGGAAATAGTCAATCAAGTCCAGGAAGCACAGAGAGTCCCATACAGGATAAACCCAAGGAGAAACATGCCAAGACACATAATAATCAAACTACCAAAAATTAAATACAAAGAAAAAATATTAAAAGTACCAAGGGAAAAAACCAAATAACATACAAGGGAATCCCCATAAGGTTAACAGCTGATCTTTCAGCAGAAACTCTGCAAGCCAGAAGGGAGTGGCAGGACATGTTTAAAGTGATGAAACGGAAAATCCTACAACCAAGATTACTCTACCTAGCAAGGATCTCATTCAGATTCGACAGAGAAATTAAAACCTTTACAGACAAGCAAAAGCTAAGAGAATTCGGCACCACCAAACCAGCTTTACAACAAATGCTAAAGGAACTTCTCTAGGCAGGAAACACAAGAGAAGGAAAAGACCTACCATAAAAAACCCAAAACAATTAAGAAAATGGTAATAGGAACATACATATGGATAACTACCTGAAAGTAAATGGATTAAATGCTCCAACCAAAAGGCACAGACTGGCTGAATGGATACAAAAACAAGAGCCATATATATGCTGTCTACAAGAGACCCACTTCAGACCTAGGGACACATACAGACTGAAAGTGAGGGGATGGAAAAAGATATTCCATGCAAATGGAAATCAAAAGAAAGCTGGAGTAACAATACTCATATCAGATAAAATAGACTTTAAAATAAAGAATGTTACAAGAGACAAGAAAGGACACGACATAATGATCAAGGGATCAATTCAAGAAGATATAACAATTATAAATATATATGCACCCAAAAAAGGAGCACCTCAATACATAAGGCAACTGCTAACAGCTATAAAAGAGGAAATTGACAGTAACACAATAATATTGGGGGACTTTAACTCACTTTAACTCACTTACATCAATGGACAGATCATCCAAAGTGAAAATAAATAAGGAAACAGAAGCTTTAAATGACACAATAGACCAGATAGATTTAATTGATATTTATAGGACATTCCATCCAAAAACAGCATTTTATACTTTATTCTCCAGTGCGCACGGAACATTCTCCAGGATAGATCACATCTTGGGTCACAAATCAAGCCTCAGTAAATTTAAGAAAATTGAAATCATATCAAGCATCTTTTCTGACCACAACACTATGAGATTAGAAATCAATTACAGGGAAAAAAACGTAAAATACACAAACACATGGAGGCTAAACAATACATTACTAAATAACCAAGAGATCACTGAGGAAATCAAAGAGGACATCAAAAAATTCCTAGTAACAAATGACAATGAAAACACGACGACCCAAAACCTATGGGATGCAGCAAAAGCAGTTCTAAGAGAGAAGTTTATAGCAATACACTCCTACGCCAAGAAACAAGAAACATCTCAAATAAACAACTTAACCTTACACCTAAAGCAATTAGAGAAAGAAGAACAAAAAAAAAACCCAAAATTAACAGAAGGAAAGAAATCATAAAGATCAGATCAGAAACAAATGAAAAAGAAATGAACAGAATAATACAAAAGACTAATAAAACTAAAAGCTGGTTCTTTGAGAAGATAAACAAAGTTCATAAACCATTAGCCAAACTCATCAAGAAAAAAAGGAGAAGACTCAAAAAACGAAATTAGAAATGAAAAAGGAGAAGTAAAACTGACACTGCAGAAATACGAAGGATCATGAGAGATTACTACAAGCAACTATATGCCAATAAAATGGACAACCTAGAAGAAATGGACAAAATCTTAGAAACGAATAACCTTCCAAGGTTGAACCAGGAAGAAATAGAAAATATGAACAGACCAATCACAAGCACTGAAATTGAAACTGTGATAAAAATCTTCCAACAAACAAAAGCCCAGGACCAGATGGCTTTACTGGTGAATTCTATCAAACATTTAGAGAAGAGCTAACACCTATCCTCTCAACTCTTCCAAAATATAGCAGAGGGAGGAACACTCCCAAACTCATTCTACAAGGGTACCATCACCATGATACCAAAGCCAGACAAAGATGTCACAAAAACAGAAAACTACAGGCCAATATCACTGATGAACATAGATACAAAACTTCTCAACAAAATACTAGCAAACAGAATCCAACAGCACATTAAAAGGATCATACACCATGATCAAGTGGGGTTTATCCCAGGAATGCAAGGATTCTTCAATATATGCAAATCAATCAATGTGATACACCATATTAACAAATTGAAGGATAAAAACCATATGATCATATCAATAGGTGCAGAAAAAGCTTTTGACAAAATTCAACACCCATTTATGATAAAAACTCTCCAGAAAGTGGAGACATAATAAAGGCCATATATGACAAACCAACCATATATGACCAACCAACAGCCAACACTGTTCTCAGTGGTGAAAAACTGAAACCATTTCCTCTAAGATCAGGAACAAGACAAGGTTGCCCACTCTCACCACTGTTATTCAACATAGTTTTGGAAGTTTTAGCCACAGCAATCAGAGAAGAAAAAGAAATAAAAGGAATCCACATCTGAAAAGAAAAAGTAAAACTGTCACTGTTTGCAGATGACATGATACTATACATAGAGAATCCTAAAGATGCGACCAGAAAACTACTAGAGCTAATCAATGAATTTGGTAAACTAGCAGGATACAAAACTAATGCACAGAAATCTCTTGCATTCCTATACACTAACAATGAAAGATCAGTCAGAGAAATTAAGGAAACACTCCCATTTACCATTGCAACAAGAAGAATAAAATACCTAGGAGTAAACCTAACTAAGGAGACAAAAGACCTGTATGCAGAAACCTATAAGACACTGATGAAAGAAACTAAAGACGAGACAAACAGATGGAGAGATATACCGTGTTCCTGGATTGGAAGAAGGAACATTGTGAAAATGACTATACTACCCAAAGCAATCTACAGTTCAAAGCAATGCCTATCAAACTACCACTGGCATTTTTCACAGAACTAGAGCAAAAAATTTCACAATTTGTATGGAAACACAAAAGACCCCGAATAGCCAAAGCAATCTTGAGAAAGAAAAACAGAGCTCAAGGAAGCAGGCTCCCAGACTTCAGACTATACTACAAAGCTACAGTAATCAAGACAGTATGGTACTGGCACAAAAACAGAAATATATCAATGGAACAGGATAGAAAGCCCAGAGATAAACCCATGCACATATGGTCACCTTATTTTTGATAAAGGAGGCAAGAATGTACAATGGAGAAAAGACAGCCTCTTCATAAGTGGTGCTGGGAAAACTGGACAGCTACATGTAAAAGAATGAAATTAGAACACTCCCTAACAACATACACAAAAATAAACTCAAAATGGATTGAAGGCCTAAATGTAAGGCCAGACACTAAAAACTCTTAGAGGAAAACATAGGCAGAACACTCTATGACATAAATCACAGCAAGATCCTTTTTGACCCACCAACCAGAGAAATGGAAATAAAAACAAAAATAAACAAATGGGACCTAATGAAACTCAAAAGCTTTTGCACAGCAAAGGAAACCATAAAAAAGACGAAAAGACAACCCACAGAATGGGAGAAAGTATTTGCAAACGAAGCAACTGACAAAGGATTAATCTCCAAAATATAAAAGCAGCTTATACAGCTCAGTATCAAAAAAACAAACTACCCAATCCAAAAATGGGCAGAAGACCTAAATAGACATTTCTCCAAAGAAGATATACAGATTGCCAACAAACACATGAAAGGATGCTCAACATCAATAATCATTAGAGAAATGCAAATCAAAACTACAATGAGATATCACCTCACACTGGTCAGAATGGCCATCATCAAAAAATCTACAAACAATAAATGCTGGAGAGGGTGTGGAGAAAAGGGAACCCTCTTGCACTGTTGTTAGGAATGTAAATTGATACAGCCACTATGGAGAACAGTACGGAGGTTCCTTAAAAAACTAAAAATATAACTACCATATGACCCAGCAATCCCACTACTGGGCATATACCCTGAGAAAACCATAATTCAAAAAGAGTCATATACCACAATGCTCACTGCAGCTCTATTTACAATAGCCAGGACATGGAAGCAACTTAAGTGTCCATCGACAGATGAATGGATAAAGAAGATGTGGCACATATATACAATGGAATATTACTCAGCCATAAAAAGAAACGAAATTGAGTTATTTGTAGTGAGGTGGATGGACCTACAGTCTGTAGTACACAGTGAAGTAAATCAGAAAGAGAAAAACAAATACCGTATGCTAACACATATATATGGAATCTAAAAAAAAATGATTCTAATGAACTTAGGGGCAGGACAGGAATAAAGATGCAAACATAGAGAATGGTGTTGAGGACATAGGGAGGGGGAAGGGTAAGCTGGGACGAAGTGAGAGAGTGGCATTAACGTATATACACTACCAAATGTAAAATAGATAGCTAGTAGGAAGCAGCTGCATAGCACAGGGAGATCAGCTCGGTGCTTCGTGACCACCTAGAGGGGTGGGATAGAGAGGGTGGGAGGGAGGCACAGGAGGGAGGGAATATGGGGATACATGTATACATATAACTGATTTACTTTGTTATACAGCAGAAACTAACACAACATTGTAAAGAAATTATACTCCAATAAAGATGTTAAAATATAAAAAGAAAGAAAAAAGAATGAATAAAGATGAAGATAGCTTAAGAAACTTATTGGACAACATCAAGCAGATAAACACTCATATAGGGGTTCCAAAAGAAGAAGAAGAGAGAAAAGGGCAGAAAAATTATTTGAAGAAATAATGACTGAAAACTTCCGTAACCTGGGGAAGGAACCAGATATCCAGACCTAGGAAACCCAGAGAGTTCCAAATAAGATGAACCCAAAGAGACCCACACAAAGGGGCATTATAATTAAAATGTTAAAAGTTAAAGACAAGGAGAGAATCTTAAAAACAACAGTACAAAAATAACTTGTTACCCACAAGGTAACCCCCATAAGACTATGAGCAGACTTTTCAGTATACACTTTGCAGGCCAAACGGAGTGGCATAATACATTCAAAGTGCTGAAAGAAAAAAACTAACAACCAAGAATACTCTAACCAGCAAAATTATCATTCAGAATGATAATTGATAAGGAGAGAGAGAGTTTTTCAGAAAAAGGAAAGCTAAAAAAGTTTATCATCACTAAATCAAATTCACATGAAATGTTAAAGGGACCTTTTTAAGCTGAAAAGAAAGGGTACTAATTAGTAACATGAAAACATGAAAGAATAAATCTCAATAGAAAGGTAAATACATAGTAAAGTAGTGGATTAATGATTTATAAAACTAGTATGAAGATTAAAAGACAAAAGTAGTAAAAGGAGAATAACTATAACAAAAATAATTAGTTAAGGGAGACACAAAATGAAAAGATGGAAATTTGATATCCAAAACATAAAATGGGGAAGGACGTGCTCTCACTCCCTCTTGCGAGAACACCTGAAACACAACTAACCGCTGACCAGTCATCGACAAGAAGACACTGGAACTCACCAAAAAAGATACCCCACATCCAAAGACAAAGGAGAAGCCACAATGAGATGGTAGGAGGGGCACAATCACAGTAAAGTCAAATCCCATAACTGCTGGGTGGGTGACTCACAAACTGGAGAACACTTATACCACAGAAGTCTTCCCACTGGAGTGAAGGTTCTGAGCCCTATGTCAGGCTTCTGAACCTCGGCGTCCAGCAAGAGGAGGAGGAATTCCTAGAGAATCAGACTTTGAAGGCTTGCGGAATTTGATTGCAGGACTCTGACAGGACTCGGGGAAACAGAGACTCCACTCTTGGAGGGCACACACAAAGTAGTGTGCACATCAGGACCCAGGGGAAAGAGCAGTGACCCCAGGGGAGACTGAACCAGACCTACCTGCTAGTGTTGGAGGGTCTCCGGCAGAGGTGGGGGGTGGCTGAGGCTCACTGTGAGGGCAAGGACACTGGCAGCAGAAGTTCTAGGAAGTACTCCTTGGTGTGAGCCCTTCCAGAGTCCATCATTAGCCCCACCAAAGAGCCTGGGTAGGCTGCAGTGTTGGGTTGCCTCAGGCCAAACAACCAACAGGGAGGGAACACAGCCCCACCCATCAGCAGTCAAACGGATTAAAGTTTTACTGAGCTCTGCCCAAGAGAGCAGCAGCCAGCTCTACCCACCACCAGCCCCTCCCAACACGAAACTTGCACAAGCCTCTTAGATCCACCAGAGGGCAGACAGCAGAAGCAAGAAGAACTACAATCATGCAGCCTGTGGAACAAAAACCACATTCACAGAAAGTCAGACAAGATGAAAAGGCAGAGGGCTATGTACCAGATGCAGGAACAAGATAAAACCCCAGAAAAACAACTAAATGAAATGGAGATAGGAAACCTTCCAGAAAAAGAATTCAGAATAATGATAGTGAAGATGATCCAGGACATGGGAAAAAGAATGGAGGCAAAGATCGAGAAGATGCAAGAAATGTTTAACAAAGACCTAGAAGAACTAAAGAACAAACAAACAGATGAACAATACAATAACTGAAATGAAAACTATACTAGAAGGAATCAATAGCAGAATAACTGAGGCAGAAGAACAGATAAGTGACCTGGAAGACAGAATGGTGGAATTCACTGCTGTGGAACACAATAAAGAAAAAAGAATGAGAAGAAATGAAGACAGCCTAAGAGACCTCTAGGACAACATGAAACACAACAACATTCGCATTATAGGGGTCCCAGAAGGAGAGGAGACAGAGAAAGGACCCGAGAAAATATTTCCAGAGATTATAGTCGAAACCTTCCTTAACATAGGAAAGGAAATAGCCACCCAACTCCAGGAAATGCAGAGAGACCTATACAGGATAAACCCAAGGAGAAACATGCCGAGACACATAGTAATCAAATTGGCAAAAATTAAAGACAAAGAAAAATTATTGAAAGCAGCAAGGGAAAAACGACAAATAACATACAAGGGAACTCCCATAAGGTTAACAGCTGATTTCTCAGCAGAAACTCTACAAGCCAGAAGGGAGTGGCATGATATACTTAAAGTGATGAAAGGGGAGAACCTACAACCAAGATTACTCTACCCGGCAAGGATCTCATTCAGATTTGATGGAGAAATCAAAAGCTTTACAGACAAGCAAAAGCTAAGAGAATTCAGCACCACCAAACCAGCTCTAGAACAAATGCAAAGGAACTTCTCTAAGTGGGAAACACAAGAGAAGAAAAGGACCTACAAAAACAAACCCAAAACAATTAAGAAAATGGTCATAGGAACATACATATCAATAATTACCTAAAACGTGAATGGATTAAATGCTCCAACCAAAAGACACAGGCTTGTTGAATGGATACAAAAACAAGACCCATATATATGCTGTCTACAAGAGACCCACTTCAGACCTAGGGACACATACAGACTGAAAGTGAGGGGATGGAAAAAGATATTCCATGCAAATGGAAATCAAAAGAAAGCTGGAGTAGCAATACTCATATCAGATAAAATAGACTTTAAAATAAAGAATGTTACAAGAGACAAGGAAGGACACTACATAATGGTCAAGGGACCAATCCAAGAGGATATAAATTATAAATATATATGCACCCAACACAGGAGCACATCAATACATAAGGCCACTGCTAACAGCTATAAAAGAGGAAATCGACAATAACACAATAATAGTGGGGGACTTTAACACCTCAGTTACACCAATGGACAGATCATCTAAAGTGAAAATAAATAAGGAAACAGAAGCTTTAAATGACACAATAGACCAGACAGTTTTAATTGATATTTATAGGACATTCCATCCAAAAACAGCATTTTGTACTTTACTCTCAAGTGTGCATGGAACATTCTCCAGGATAGATCACATCTTGGGTCACAAATCAAGCCTCAGTAAATTTAAGAAAATTGAAATCATATCAAGCATCTTTTCTGACCACAACACTATGAGATTAGAAATCAATTACAGGGAAAAAAACGTAAAATACATAAACACATGGAGGCTAAACAATACGTTACTAAATAACCAAGAGATCACTGAAGAACTCAAAGAGGAAATCAAAAAATATCTAGAGACAAATGACAATGAAAACACAGTGATCCAAAACCTATGGGATGCAGCAAAAGCAGTTCTAAGAGGGAAGTTTATAGCTATACAAGCCTAACTCAAGAAACAAGAGAAATCTCAAATAAAAAATCTAACGTTACACCTAAAGGAACTAGAGAAAGAAGCACAAACAAAACCCAAAGTTCATAGAAGGAAAGAAATCATAAAGATCAGAGCAGAAATAAATGATATAGAAACAAAGAAAACAATACCAAAGATCAATAAAACTAAAAGCTGGCTCTTTGAGAAGATAAACAAAATTGATAAACCATTAGCCAGACTCATCAAGAAAAAGAGGGAGAGGACTCAAATCAATAAAATTAAAAAAGAAAAAGAAGTTACAACAGACACCGCAGAAATACAAAGCATCCTAAGAGACTACTACAAGCAACTCTATGCCAATTAAATGGACAACCTGGAAGAAATGGACAAATTCTTAGAAAGGTATAACCTCCTAAGACTGAACCAGGAAGAAACAGAAAATATGAACAGACCAATCACAAGTAATGAAATTGAAACTATGATTAAAAATCTTCCAACAAACAAAAGTCCAGGACCAGATGGCTTCACAAGTGAATTCTATCAAACATTTAGAGAAGAGCTAACACCTATCCTTCTCAAAGTCTTCCCAAAAATTGCAGAGGAAGGAACACTCCCAAACCCATTCTATGAGGCCACCATCACCCTGATACCAAAACCAGACAAAGATACTACAAAATAAGAAAATTACAGACCGATATCACTGATGAATATAGATGCAAAAATCCTCAACAAAATACTAGCAAACAGAATCCAACAACACACTAAAAGGATCATACACCATGATCAAGTGGGATTTATCCCATCGATGCAAGGATTCTTCAATATATGCAAATCAATCAATGTGATACACCATATTAACAAATTGAAGAATAATAACCATATGATCATCTCAATAGATGCAGAAAAAGCTTTTGACAAAATTCAACACCCATTTATGATAAAAACTCTCCAGAAAGTGAGCATAGAGGGAACCTACCTCAACATAATAAAGGCCATCTACGACAAACCCACAGCCAACATCATTCTCAATGGTGAAAAACTGAAAGCATTTCCTCTAAGATCAGGAACAAGACAAGGATGTCCACTCTCACCACTATTATTCAACATAGTTTTGGAAGTCCTAGACATGGCTATCATAGAAGAAAAAGAAATAAAATTAATACAAATTGGAAAAGAAGAAGTAAAATTGTCACTTTTTGCAGATGACATGATACTATACATAGAGAATCCTAAAGATGCCACCAGAAAACTACTAGAGCTAATCAATGAATTTGGTAAAGTTGCAGGATACAAAATTAATGCACAGAAATCTCTGGCATTCCTATACACTAATGATGAAAAATCTGAAAGAGAAATTAAGGAAATACTCCCATTTACCGTTGCAACAAAAATAATAAAATACCTAGGAATAAACCTACCTAGGGAGACAATAGACCTGTATGCAGAAAACTATAAGACACTGATGAAAGAAATTAAAGATGATACCAACAGATGGAGAGATATACCATGTTCTTGGATTGGAAGAATCAATATTGTGAAAATGACTATACTGCCCAAAGCAATCTACAGATTCAATGCAATCCCTATCAAATTACCAATGGCATTTTTTACGGAACTAGAACAAAAAATCTTAAAATTTGTATGGAGACACAAAAGACCCCGAATAGCCAAAGCAGTCTTGAGGGAAAAAAACGGAGCTGGAGGAATCAGACTCCCTGACTTCAGACTATACTACAAAGCTACAGTAATCAAGACAATATGGTACTGGCAAAAAACAGAAATATAGATCAATGGAACAAGATAGAAAGCCCAGAGATAAACCCACGCACCTATGGTCAACTAATCTATGACAAAGGACGCAAGGATATACAATGGAGAAAAGACAGTCTCTTCAATATGTGGTGCTGGGAAAACCAGACAGCTACATGTAAAAGAAAGAAATTAGAACGCTCCCTAACACCATACACAAAAATAAACTCAATATGCACTCGATACCTAAATGTAAGACCAGGCACTATAAAACTCTTAGAGGAAGACATAGAACACTCTTTGACATAAATCACAGCAAGATCTTTTTTGATCCACCTCCTAGAGTAATGGAAATAAAAACAAAACTAAACAAATGGGACCTAATGAAACTTCAAAGCTTTTGCACAGCAAAGGAAACTATAAACAAGACGAAAAGACAACCCTCAGAATGGGAGAAAATATTTGCGAACGAATCCACAGGCAAAGAATTAATCTCCAAAATATATAAACAGCTTATGCAGCTCAATATTAAAAAAAAAAAAACCCAATCCAAAAATGGGCAGAAGACCTAAATAGATATTTCTCCAAAGAAGACATACAGATGGCCAAGAAGCACATGAAAAGCTGCTCAACATCACTAATTATTACAGAAATGCAAATCAAAACTACAAGGTATCACCTCACACCAGTTAGAATGGGCATCATCAGAATATCTACAAACAACAAATGCTGGAGAGGATGTGGAGAAAAGGGAACCCTCTTGCACTGTTGTTGGGAATGTAAATTGATACAGCCACTATGGAGAACAGTATGGAGGTTCCTTAAAAAACTAAAAATAGAATTAACATATGATCCAGGAATCCCACTACTGGGCATACACCCAGAGAAAACCATAATTCAAAAAGACACATGCACCCCAATGTTCATTGCAGCACTATTTACAATAGCCAGGTCATGGAAGCCACCTGAATGCCCATCGACAGACGAATGGATAAAGAAGTTGTAGTACATATATACAATGGAATATTACTCAGCCATAAGAAGGAACGAAATTGGGTCATTTGTTGACACGTGGATGGATCTAGAGACTGTCATACAGAGTGAAGTATGTCAGAAAAACAAATATCGTATATTAACGCTTATCTGTGGAACCTAGAAAAATGGTACAGATGAACTGGTCTGCAGGGCAGAAATTGAGACACAGATGTAGAGAATAAACATAAGGACACCAAGGGGGGTAAGCCGCGGGGTGGTGCGGGGGGTGGTGTGATGAATTGGGCGATTGGGATTGACATGTATACACTGATGTATATAAAATTGATGACTAATAAGAACCTGCTGGGGCTTCCCTGGTGGTGCAGTGGTTGAGAATCTGCCTGCCAATGCAGGGGACATGGGTTCGAGCCCTGGTCTGGGAAGATCCCACATGCCGTGGAGCAACTAGGCCCATGAGCCACAATTACTGAGCCTGCATGTCTGGAGCCTGTGCCCCGCAACAAGAGAGGCCGCAACAGTGAAAAGCCTGCGCACCGCGATGAAGAGTGGCCCCCGCTTGCCACAACTAGAGAAAGCCCTCACATAGAAACGAAGACCCAACACAGCCAAAAAATAAAATAAATAAATAAATAAAGTAAATTTTAAAAAAATAATAATAATAAAGTGCTAAGTAGAACACCTGGCAAAAAAAGAACCTGCTGTATAAAGAAATAAATAAAATTTTAAAAAATAGAGAAAAAAAAAAGAACAGAATTCTGAGCTGAGCTATTTTGAAGTGTAGAGAAGGGAAAATGGCATATCTCAAACTGAACAGCCTATCTTCTCAGGGAAGTAAGAGATAAGAAAATCTATTGAAATTAACATGAGGTGTCTTAAAGTCCATAAGGGATAGAAATGACTAGGCAAGAAACTGAATAGGATATCTGTAAGATATGACTCAAGTAGTTCTTATTTTTGAAAAAAATTGAAAGATTGTTAAAATGATAATTATTGACACTGGGTGACGGAATATTGGAATTTATTATACTGTTCTCACTAAGTATGTGTATGATTGAAATTTTCATAATAAAATGTTTAAAATTTTATAAAAAAACATAAAATGGGGAAACAGTAGAGTAAAAATGGAGAACTTTAGATGCAATCAAATTTAAGTTACTGACTTAAGAAAGACTGTTATAGGTATAAGTTGTTATATATAAGCCTCACAATAACCACAAAGCAAAATCATATAGTAGATACACAAAAGAGATAGAGAAAGAAGTATAAGTATACCACTAAAAACTCATCAAACCACAAAAGAAGAGAGCAAGAGAAGAAGAAAGGAACAGAGAGGAACTACAAAACAATCAGAAAACAATTAACAAAATGGCAATAAGTACATACCTTTCAATAATTTCTTTAAATGTAAATTACTTAATTCTCCAATCAAAAGACATAGAGTGGATAAATAGGTTAAAAAAAAAAAAAAAACAAGACCCATACATGCTGCCTACAAGAGACTCACTTCAGATGTCAGGACACACACAGCCTGAAAGTGAAAAGATGAAAAAAGATATTCTTTGAAAATGAAAAGCAAAAGAAAGAGTAGCATACTTATATCAGACAAAATAGACTTTAAAACAAAGACTATAATAAGAGACAAAGAAGAGCATTACATAATGATAAAGAAGTCAATCCAAAAAGAAGATACATTTGTAAACATTTCTGCACCCAATATAGGAGCAACTAAATATATAAAACAAATATTAATAGACCTAAAGAGAGAAATAGACTGCAGTACAACGGTAGGGGACTTTAATACCCCATTTACATGAATGGATAGATCATCCAGACTGAAAATTAAAAAACATCAGCCTTAAATAACATGTTAGACCAGTTGAACATAACAGACATACAGAACGTTCCACCCTGAAACAATACACATTCTTCTCAAGTGCACATGGAAGATTCTCCATGATAGATCATATGTTAGAGCACAAAACAAATCTTAAAATTAAGATTGAAATCATATCAAGCATCTTTTCCAACCACAATAATATACTAGAAATTAATTCCAAGAAGAAAACTAGAAAATCACAAGTATGTGGAGATTAAACAACATGCTACTGAACAACAAATGGGTCAACAAAGAAATCAAAGGGAAAATTAAAAATACCTTGAAACAAATGAAAACAGAAATATAGCGTTCCAAAATCTATGGGATGCAGCAAAAGCAGTTCTAAGAAGTAAGTTCATAGTGATACAGGCTTATCTCAAGAACAAGAAAAATCTCAAATAAACACTCCATCTTTACACTTAAAGGAACCAGAAAAAGAAGAACAAATGAAGCACAAAGTTAGTAAAAAGAAAGAAATAACAAACATTAGAGCAGAAATAAATAAAATAGAAACTAAAAAGACAATAGAAAAGATCAGTGAACCTAAGAGTTGGTTCTTTGAAAAGATAAAATTCACAAACCTTTAGCTAGACTCACCAAGCAAAAGAGAGGACTCAATAAAAAAAATCAGAAATGAAAGAAAAGCTATTACAACTGATATCACAGAAATACACAGGATCATAAAGGAGCACTATGAACAATTATAAGCCAACAAATTTGACAACCTAGAAGAAATGGATACATTCCTAGAAACACGCAACCTACCAATACTGAATCAGGAAGAAACAGAAAATCTGAACTGACTAATTACTAGAAGGAGATTGAATCAGTAATCAAAAACCTCGCAACGAGGATACCACAAGAAAAGAAAATTAGAAGCCAATATACCTAGTGAACATAGATGCAAAAATCCTCAATATAATCTTAGCAAACTGAGTTCAACAATATATTTAAAAGATCATATACCATGACCAAGTGGGATTTATTCAGGGATGCACGGATGGTTCAATATCCACAAATCAAGCAATGTGATATACCACATTAACAAAATGAAGGATGAAAATCATATGATCATCTCAAAAGATGCAGAGAAAGCATTTGACAATATCCAACACCCATTTCTGATTTTAAAAAACCTCAACACAACAAAGGCCATATATGAGAAGCCCACAGCTAACACCATACTCAAAGATGAAAAGCTAAAAGCATTTCCCTTAAGATCAGGAACAAGACAAGGATGCCAACTCTTTCCACTTTATTCAACATAGTATTAAAAGTCCTAGCCAGAGAAATTGGGCAAGAAGAGAAAAACAAAAGGCATCCAAGTTAGAAAGGAAGAAGGAAACTATCACTATTTGCAGATCACATGATACGGAAAACCCTAAGGACTCCACCAAAACAAATTGTTAGAACTAATAAATAAAGTCAGTAAAGTTGCATGATACAAAATCAATATACAAAAATCTGTTGTGTCTATATGCAGTAATAATGAACTATCAGAAAGAGAAATGAAGAAAGCATCGAAAATAATAAAATTCCTAGGAACAAATTTAATCAAGGAGGTGAAAGACCTGTGTATTTAAAACTACAAAACATTAGTGGAAAAAATTGAAGGAACAAATAAATGGAAAGATATGTCATGCTCATGAATCGGAAGAATCAATATTATTAAAATATCCATTCTACCCAAAGCAATCTACAGATTCAACACAATCCCTATCAAAATTCCAATGGCATTTTTCCAAATCCCTATCAAAATTCCAATGGCATTTTTAAAATTTGTATGGAACCATAAAAGACCCTGAATAGCCAAAGCAATCTTGAGAAAGAAGAACAAAGCTAGCGGCATCATGCTCCCTGATTTGAAAACGGGGCTAAAATAATTTTTTAAGTGTAGTAGTGGCATAAAAACAGACATATAGATCAATAAAACAGAACAGACCACCCAGAAATAAATCTACATTTATATGGTCAATTTATGACAAAGGAAGCAAGAGTATACAATGGAGAAAAGACGGTCTCTTTCAATAAATGGTACTGGTAAAATTGGACAGTCACTTGCAAAAGAATGAAATTGGACCATTATCTTACACTACATACAAAAATTTACTCAAAATAAAGACTTGAACATAAGACCTGAAATCATAAAACTCCAACAAGAAAATAGGTGGTAAGTTCTTTGAGGTAAGTCTTGGAGATTTTTTAATTTTTAAAAATTTTTTAATTTTATTTTTTAACATCTTTATTGGAGTATAATTGCTTTACAATGGTGTGTTAGTTTCTGCTTTATAATCAGCTGTACAAATACATATATCCCCATATCTCCTCCCTCTTGCATCTCCCTCTCACCCTCCCTATCCCACCCCTCTAGGTGGACACAAAGCACTGAGCTGATCTCCCTATGCTATGTGGCTGCTTCCCACTAGCTATCTATTTTACGTTTGGTAGTGTATATATGTTCATGCCACTCTCTCACTTCGTCCCAGCTTACCCTTTCCCCTCCCCGTGTCCTCAAGTCCATTCTCTACGTCTGCGTCTTTACTCCTGTCTTGCCCCTAGGTTCTCCAGAACCTTTTTTTTTTTTTTAGATTCCATACATATGTGTTAGCATATGGTATTTGTTTTTCTCTTTCTGACTTACTTCACTCTGTATGACAGACTCTAGGTCCATCCACCTCACTACAAATAACTCAATTTCATTTCTTTTTATGGCTGAGTAATATTCCATTGTATATATGTGCCACATCTTCTTTATCCATTCATCTGTCGATGGACACTTAGGTTGTTTCCATGTCCTGGCTATTGTAAATAGAGCTGCAATGAACATTGTGGTACATGACTCTTTGAATCATCAAAAAATCTACAAACAATAAATGCTGGAGAGGGTGTGGAGAAAAGGGAACCCTCTTGCACTGTTGGTGGGAATGTAAACTGATACAGCCACTATGGAGAACAGTATGGAGGTTCCTTAAAAAACTAAAAATAGAACTACCATATGACCCAGCAATCCCACTACTGGGCATATACCCAGAGATTTTTTTTTAATCTGACACCAAAAGCAAATGCGACAAAAGCAAAAATAAACAAGTGGAACTACATAAAACTAAAAATCATTTGCACAGCAAAGGAAACCACCACACCAACAACATGAAAAGGCAACCTACTGAGTGGGAGAAAATATTTTCAAGTAATATATCTGATGAGGGATTAATATCTAAAATATATAAAGAATTCATACTACTCAATAGCAAAAAAAAAGAAAATCCTATTTTTTAAATGGGCTGAAGATCTGAATAGACATTTTTCCAAAGAAGACATACAGATGGCCATCAGGTACATGAAAAGATGCTCAACATCACTAATCATCAGGGAAATTCAAATCAAAATCACAGTGAAATATTACCTCACATATGTCAGAATGGCTATTATCAAAAAGACAACAAATAACAGGTATTGGTGAGGATGTGGAAAAAAGGGACATGCACTGTTAGTGGGAATGTAAACTGGTGCAGTCACTATGGAAAACAGTAAGGAGATTCCTCAAAAAATTAAAAATAGAATTACCATATGACCTAGCAATTCCACCTCTCAGTATTTATCTGAAGAAAACAAAAACACTAACTCAAAAAGATATCTGCACCCCCATGTTCATTACAGCATTATTTACCATAGCCAAGATATAGAAACAACCTAAGTGTCCATCAACGGATGAAAGGATAAAGAAAATGTGGTATATACACACAATGGACTATTATGTAGCCATAAAAAGAATGAAATCTTGCCATTTGCAACAACATGGATGGATCTTCAGGGTATTATGCTAAGTGAAGTAAGTCAGACAAAGACAAATAGTATATGATCTCACTTACATGTGGAATCTAAACAGAAATAAAAACAAAAGAAACTAGCTCATAGATACAAAGAACTGATTGGTGGTTGCCAGAGGGGGAAGGGGAAAAGAAGAAATAGGTGACGGGAGTCAAAATATATAAACCTTCAGTGATAAAATAAACACGTCCTGGGGATGTAATATACAGTCTGGTGACTATAGTTACTAATGCTGTATTCAATATTTGAAAGTTGCTAAGAGAGTAGATCTTAGAAGTTCTCATCACAAGAAAAAAAATTTTTTTAACTATGTAAGGTGACTAATGTTAACTAGAATAATCATGGTGATCATTTCACAATGTATACAAATAGCGTATCTTTACATTGTACACTTAAAACTAATATAATGTTAAATGTCAATGATACCTCAATTTTTTAAAAAAGAGGATAAAGACAAGAAACAGTTCAGAGGAAAAAAACTGCCAGGACTCGATCAATCAGACATGGGAAATAAGAGGAAATAATCAAAGGGGATCCGTTTTCTAGCTTAGGTGACTTGGTGCATATAATTCAACTTAAAGTTATAGGAAACCCAAAAAGAAAAGTAACTTTCAGAAAGAGTAAACTACAACAGGCTCAGCACTGGAAATACTGAATCTGTAGTTGGAAATTTAGGTTGGGGAGGAGGAGTCACAAAAGAACTGTATGCAGCTTTATTTGATTACTTTATTCATTTAACAAGAGTATTTGAGAATACGCTATGTTGCCAGGAACGTAGACCATAAAAATATAAAAATGAACAAGAAATGGTTGCTGCCCAGAAGATGAAAACGTAATGTATCTGTAGGCAGAGGGTAGAGACTGGCAGACCAAGTTCTCAGAGGATGATACGTACATTCTCAACCTCGGCCACACATTAGAATCACCTGTGGGAACTTCTGACCACCCCAATGCCCAGTCCATGCTCTGGGGTTGTGATCTAGGCATCAGTGGATGCTTAAACTCTCCAGGTGATGCCAATATGCAGCCAAGATTAAGAAAGCAGTAGCTCAAATCAGAAGAGAACACCTAGGACACTTCCTTTGAAATATTTGGCAGTATTTGGGGGAGGAGTGTGGAGAAGGATAAGAGGTAGAAATAAGAGAATTTTATTGAAGGAGCTCCCTCCATATAGCTTGATGATTCATAGTTTCTCTGCAGAGAAAACATATCAAAGGCTAAAAATAAGAGTATATGAGAATAAGGCAGGCATCTTAGGAGAGTGGCAAAATTTTGCAGTAGGCTCTGCAGAGTGTGTGAAAAAGAGTTAATTAGGAAGAAGCAGAAGCATTTTAGGTAGTTATAAAGGTTCAATGGAAGTTAGCAATCATGCATTGATACGAGCATCCATCTACAAGGTTGTACAATTCTCCCTAATGATGCTTGGCAGTTTGAGAGCACGCACAGAGAAAACATTCAACCAGGAAGGTAGATTGATAGGTCAGGAGGATAAAGGGAACTGAGAGTGCTGGTGAAAGTTAAAAATAGGACAAATAAAAACAAGGCATGGGATTGCAGGCCTTGATGATGATGAGAACACACTCAAATGAGTAAAGAAGTCAGAGATCAAAGGAGGGGGAATTTTGGTCAAAACAAAGTTTCCAAATCCAAGATTTCAAGATAGCAGAGTACAGGGTGAGTATGGCAATAGGTACCTAATCACTCTTGCTACCTGTCTTTGCCCCTCTCCAACCCATTATCCACACTGCCCAAAACCTGATATTTCTAAGTTGAAAGTGTAATCATATCTCCCCACCCTCATGCCTCAATCTGCCAGATGAACTCCATCAAAAGCCAGCTCAAGACAGGGAGATCAGCTCGGTGCTTTGCGACCACCTAGAGGGGTGGGATAGGGAGGGTGGGAGGGAGGGAGACGCAAGAGGGAAGAGATATGGGGACATATGTATATGTATAACTGATTCACTTTGTTATAAAGCAGAAACTAACACACCATTGTAAAGTAATTATACTCCAATAAAGATGTTAAAAAAAAAAAAAGCCAGCTCAAGAAGTCTTAATTATCACCTCCCCTATTCTGATAAGTTAATACCCACCTCCTCTACACTTTCTCACCCTTGCCCAATCTTAAACAAGCTTTTACAGGTACCGTTCACACACTGCTTTACTTAACAAGTTTGTTTCCCCTACTAGATTCTGAGTTCCCTAAAAGCTGGAACCAAGTATTATCATCTTTTAATCCATATTTCAACAATCTTCCTGATAAATGCAGCAAGTAGAAGTATCGATTCTGGCATTTCTTGTTTGCTTATGCTTGTATCAACACTTTTAATGATGATTTATTTGGGGAAAACTCTTTAGGCTACCTGTCCATTACTGTGAAGTTTTATTCAGTTAAAACTAGATAGATAATATAATCTACAAAGACATGGAACCAGTCACAATGTATTATGTAACCATATGCTGAAGCACATAATCAAAGTAAAGTACTAATTTCAACTCTTCCAAGTTGTGGAATTCCAACTCTTCCCTTAGGATACTTCATTTACTGTTTGTTTGTGATGTGTGTCTATCTGATAAACACAAGGTGGGGACACCAGTGTCAATCCGTATTTTTAAAAAATTAATGAAACAAAAATTTCTATTTATTAGATAAAAGTAAACGCAAGCCAAACTTCTAAGATATCTTAATGCGCCCCAGTGTATCATCTTGCACACCCCATGAAGTATACAGACCTCCACTTTCGATGTCATTGGTCTAAACATAAGGTAATGAACACTTTGTCAGCCACCACAAAAAAAAAAGCATTAAAATATATACTACCTAAAATGCCATTTTTATAAAAATTTTGTTTATTTTTTAAGCTAAAAGCTTTGGGGATAATTTCAGATATTCAGCACTTTATATGAACTTTAAAAGATTGCTTTCCTAATACCTTGAACTATTGGAATAAGAAGTTAGTATGGCGGACAGAAAAAGAAAGCATTAAAAGGTGATCTGGAACACTTACAAAAAGACCAAGCCTCCAAATTAAAATTCAGATTACTAGGTACAGGCTGGAGGTGAACGTTTAAGAGCACTCTGGACTCCCCTAGGCATTTTATCATACTTATGACTACTTATTCAATTTCTGTTTTATGGGATTAGTTATAAACTCCCATGAGAGCAAGCGCTGTCTGCCTTGTTGCCTGCTATATTCCCAGTCATAAGAACAATGCCATGTGGCACACAGATGTTCAAAAAATATTTGCTAAATGAATGAATGAAAGAATGAAGTAATATAACTGAAGTTTCAATTAAGAAACTAATCAAAGAAAACAACAACAATAAATAAGTACTAAACATTGAGCTTTAAGGAATACTTAGAGTAAAGCCATCAGAAGTGCCAGCAAAATAGAGTGAGAAAGTCCAGGAGGTAGCAGGGAAACCAGGAAACAATAAGGCCCGGGAAAGAGGTGTGTTGTGGGAAGGAGCTGGGTAGAGTCACTGTGGAAGTCTGAGAAAAGGCCGTTTGATTTATCAGGAAGATAACTGGCAACCTCAGGAATGCTGTTTAGGTATAGTTAACAGAAGTGGAAATCAACTGCATGGAACTAGGCAGGAAATTCTAAGATGGTAAGGATGGTAAGGAAATAGAGACAACACACTAGTCTTATGAATTCGTCAGTGAAACAAGAGAATCAGTTTTATAGCTATAGAGGGCTCAACAAGAACAAGTGAAGATTTTTTTTCAAATTAGGAGAGCTACAAGTTTGAGGAAGAGGATCCAGAGTTTTTTCCTCTAATGGTGAAGGCGGTGTTGTGTTCCTTTTGTAGAAACAGACATAGATTATGACAAATATACTTGTGAAGACAGACATCTGGAGAGAGAGAAAATGTTTTCCACATAAAAATCTAAAATGGACAGTAAAGAACAAGATTCCTGATTACATATTTCCTTTTCCATATTTCTGGAAAAATGAGAAGAAAGATAGATGGAGTTGACTCTTTCTTTCGTAGTTACCTTAGAAAGAAGTGGTTGTTTCTGTCACCACCACAAAGAACACAAATATTTATGTTATCTGCTGTTCCTTATAATACCCTTAGGAACTAATCTTTGTGCCTTTAGCATAGCTCCTACTGCTGTGACCGCTGCTTCAGTACAACACTGAAGCATGAATGTGAGCTCATTTCATTGCCTGCCGGGCCTGCATTTTTCCAGTCCTATTGTAACACAAGGGCACAGAGACACAAAAAATACATAGAGCTTTTTTTTACTCTTGAAATACTAAGGTCTCTCCCTCCGTTCTTGCACCTGTTTTAAATCAGTTCAAACATAGGCTGTATCCTGAAGACTGCTTTAGAAGCCATTCGGAATTACCGGGTTTTGAACAGATTTCACATCATATTCTCATTAGTTATTAAAATTCACATCATATTTTCATTAGTTATTAAAATTCGCCTCGCTGAATAGTTAAGGGTTATTCTATCTCACTCACCATCTTATACGTTCTCCACCCGGCATTTGGTGTCCTGGGCACCGTATTTTGCACCAAGTATGCACCTAGTGTTGATCTTGTAATCCAGCACGTTAGGCAGTCACAAAATCCTTGTGGCAGCAAATAGAAACAGAACTGGAGCAGGCGGTGGGGGGTGTCTCTGAAGGTTGTCAAGTAACCGAACTGAGAGCTTCCTGAGGGCAGGGACAATCTTGTTCAGCATGGTATCTCCAGCACATGATTCAATCCTGGTACACGGCAGATACTCAATAATGCTGAATGAATGAACAACAGGCTCGGTGGGGACATTAAATTCGACCCTATTCTGCAAACGTTCGCCAAGTGCCATCCAGGCGTCAGGGACCAGCGGGGCGCGGGTGCTACATGATGACAGGGAGCTGGTGGTTCTAATTCCACAGATACTGTAATTTTATGCTACAACTTCCATATTTTCACTTAAAACAAAAAGGGGGGATTTGGGTTGTCTCTGCTCTTGGTTCTCAGGGGCTTACTTGCAAACACGCAGCGCCACAGCTGCCCCGCGGCGCGACCCTGACAACGAACACGACCCTCCCCGAGGCGGAACTGGCCAAGCTCCCAGCGCGCCCCGCGGCGATCCTGAAGGGGTCGCTGTTCCCGCGATAACCTCTACAAAGGCTCCGCCCCGTGGCCCGCGTTCTCTTCCTCCGTTGGGGACCCGGACTTTTACGGCCGGGTTGCCCGGTTGTCCTCTGCAGGCCCACCGCTGCCCCTGCCGACGTTAGTGGCAGCACTCCCGGAGGGGCAGGCCCTGTGTCTCGGCCGCCGCCGCCGCCTGGGCGCGCGGCCGGCTCCGAGGCGCTAGTTCTCTCCCCTCGCCCCACCCTCTCTCTCCCCCTTCACGGAAACGACAGCTGCGGCGGCGGGACTGGCGCCGCCTCCCTCCACCTACCACGTCTGCCCCCGCCACTCGCCCGGCGCCCCAGCCCGGCCGCGGCGCCTCAGCCTCCCCTTTAGGTCAGCCGGCAGCTCCGCCCGGCTGCCTCCCAGGATGAACATCATGGACTTCAACGTGAAGAAGCTGGCGGCCGACGCGGGCACCTTCCTCAGTCGTGCAGTGCAGGTACCGCGGCGGGAAGAAGGGGTGGCGACTCCCGAAGGGGCCAGGGAGGGTTCACCCGAGGCGGCCGCGCCCTCCGCACCCGGCTTCGCCGACCGCCCGGCGGGCCTGCTGCGGCCGGAGGCCCGGGTTATGGGCGCGGCCTGGTGCCCCTCTGGGCCCGGCGGCCGTTTTCCTCCCTGCTCCTGCCCAACCGCAGCTCCCGGTGAAGCGAGGCGGAGTGGGGACGGGGCCCGGAGCTTCCTCCCTCCTCTGGAGGTCGCCTTGATTTTGGCTTCGGGCCGAGGCACAGCACCATCCGCTTTTCTGACCTCACGACGCCGGTGCTCGTGTGACCTCCCTCCCGGGGCTGGCGGAGGCCTTGCGAGTCCGCGGCGTAACGGACCGTTCTTGAACCACCCCCACCCTTTCATTTCGTCTCTCTCACTCTCCTCGCCGAGTCCAAGAAGGAAGTTTCCTTTTCCTGCCCCTCAACCCAGAGAGCTGCCAGCACAGTTCCCTGCAGTCCTCTCTCACCCCGAGAGGACGGTCCCTGGGCTTGGCAGTCCGCGGGAGAAATGGAGATCGCCAGTTGGCGTCCAGACTTTGCCAGGGCCACTGAGTTTGGGGGGTTCCCACTCATTTTCGAAATGGGAAGCACTGACAGTAGGGCAGCGCGAGAGAAAGGGAAGATTCATGTTGTGCTTCTAGTCACAGGGACATTTTTCAAATACACTTTAAGGGGAAAAGTTGACCGTCTCGCGGTATTCAGAAATCAAGGAAGTGTCAGTACTAGGGAACTTGGACAGTTTTCTACAGTCATCACCCACATTATGCCAACTCAGTTAAATCTACGAACAGATGTAAATTTCACCACAGCATGGGTTGTAAACAGTCTGGTGTTTAAGTTGATGACATAGTCACAGTAGCAACAACATTCTCTTTTGTAAAGAGAAAACAAAAATAGTTTTCTAATATAACATACCAAATTGATACTGAAATAAATCATTTATATGCATCACCGCTTTCCTTATCTCCTTTACCCCGGTTTTATTGGCATAGTTGATCTTACATTGCACTATTTTTGGCAAAGAGTCATAGAACTAGAGCAAGATAATGGCTGCCTATATTGTGAGCTTTGGTGTTGTTTCAGTGCTGATTCCATGTGATTCTAGATGCTGAATGCAGATTTGACACTAAGTAATGCCACTCTTAAATACAGCTAGAGGGACCTACCTGGTGGTCCAGTGGTTAAGACTCCTGGCTTCCACTGCAGAGGTTAGATCCCTGGTGGGGGAACTAAGATCCCGCATGCCACGCGGCGGGACCATAAGTAAGTAAATAAAAATAAATACATACATACAAACATCTAGATATGTTTTCAAGGTGCATAATCTGCACTGCTTAAATAGGACACATATATTACAAATTGATTTAAATAATTGATAGACTTGATTTAAAAAATCTGACAAAGCTCTCAAGATGTACTTCCCGAATGAATTTCAATTACTCATTGTTTCAAATTCTCTAGGAAAAAGTTTTAAAATTATAATCTGTTAGTTATCAAATAATTTTCAGTCTTAAATACTTAAGTGCCTACTCCATGTCTGTGTGTCACTACAATTTTGGACACTAGTGATACAGCAGTGAATAAAATCAACACAATGCCCTCCTGAAGCTTACAATCTAACAGGATAAGACAAACTAGTAAATACATCAGGTGGTGATGGAGAAGATGGCCAAAAGGGATAGGTTAAGGGCAGGGGTGATGGTTGTTGCCATGTTGTATAGACATGATGGTAAGGGCAAGCCTTTCTGATAGGATCAAATTCGAAAAGACCTCAAGGAAGTGACAGTTCCCAGTTTTTTTTGGAGGAAAAGCATTTCAGGCAGAGGCAACAAGTGCAGAATCTGAGGTTGCAGGGGTGCTAGGGAGACCAGTTAGGGAGCTGTGGCCATAGGACAGGCAAAAGGTGTTATGACTTAAATAATGATAGCATAGCAGGGGAGGTTCAGAATCTAACCAGTATTGCATGTCATATTGGCTCTGGAGTATGAGAGAGAGATGAGTCAAGGATGACTCTGAGGTTTTGGCTTGAACCATTTACTAAGAAGGGAAAAATTTCAGGATGAACAGGCTCTTTAATGTGACTTTTTATATTAAGTCTGTATCTGTTAGAGGTACATTTTGAAATATTTATGTATAAACTATATCATGTCTGAGAATTGCTTTAAAATATTTTAGAAGAAAGAAAGATGGGTAGTTGAAACAACATTGGCAGAAGGTTGATACTTGCTGATGCTGGGTTATGGGTTCATGAGGTTTTATTATACTATTACACTTTTGTTTATGTTTGACATTTTCCACAATTTTTTTTTTTTTTAAGAAATTCACGTTCTTTTATTTATTTATTTATTTATTTATTTATTTATTTATTTATGGCTGTGTTGGGTCTTCGTTTCTGTGCGAGGGCTTTCTCTAGTTGCGGCAAGCGGGGACCACTCCTCATCGCGGTGCGCGGGCCTCTCACCATCGCGGCCTCTCTTGTTGCGGAGCACAGGCTCCAGACGCGCAGGCTCAGTAATTGTGGTTCACGGGCCCAGTTGCTCCGTGGCATGTGGGATCTTCCCAGACCAGGGCTCGAACCCGTGTTCCCTGCATTGGCAGGCAGATTCTCAACCACTGCGCCACCAGGGAAGCCCTCCACAATTTTTTTAAATAAATTTATTTATTTTATTTTTGGCTGCATTGGGTCTTTGTTGCTGCGCGTGGGCTATCTCTAGTTGCGGGGAGCAGGGGTTTCTCATCGCGGTGGCTTCTCTTGTTGCGGAGCACGGACTCTAGGTGCGCAGGCTTCAGTAGTTGTGGCACGCGGGCTCCGTAGTTGTGGCTCACAGGCAGTAGTTGTGGCGCACAGGCTTAGTTGCTCCGCGGCATGTGGGATCTTCCCGGACCAGGGCTCGAACCCATGTCCCCTGCATTGGCAGTCGGATTCTTAACCACTGCGCCACCAGGGAAGTCACCACAATTCTTTAAAATAAAATATGTAAGGAAAAAAAGGATGGTTTCAAAATGTAATGTGAAATTTGGAATGCTGTGTGGTAATTTTCAACAGAACACCGCTTTCTCATTTCTGTATTTAGTCGATAACTGAGTTCCTACTCTAAATTGACTTGACATCAGTGTAGTGCCAAAATGCCAAGTTTCATGCTAAGAATAGTATAAGAGCTACGCCAGTTACTCATTATAAGCAATAAAAACAGTAGGAATGGAATTTAGCTTTGATATTTCTAAATAATTCTATTCAAATCAAATTATACCTTAAGGAATAGGCCATTCTCTGGTTAGACAGCTGCTATACATTTTTTCATTTTACTTAAAAATTAAACATGTTCCCTGTTTTAAAAAAAAGTAAAATCAAACTACTAAATCATATAAATGAGTCCCATTACTCCACTCTCACTCATATAAAATGTGTTTATATACCTCGGTACTTTAAAAAGAATATTAAGGTAAAATGTATAAATGAATAGGAGTATTCATTCCCTAACAATCCATTTGGGTGTTTCTGTTGTTCGTGATGCCTTCAGTAGAACACAAAAGGATCAGGTAATATATCCTTGATAAATTGTTGACTTTATTAATGTCTTAAAAACCATTCAAATCCTACCTTTTCAGTCCAGATTCCTTAATTGAGAATTAAGTACTCCCTTCCAGCCTTGTCTTTTCTCTCACTCATATATAAGTACTGTATTCCTATCAAATTATTTTTTTAATTTCAAAAATATCTTGTACTTTTCTAACTCTAGATTTTTGTTCATACAGTTAAACTCATCTTGAATGCTCTCTGCTCCCTTTCTGTGGCCTTTCCTTACCTCAAGATATAACTTCAAGTCCATCTCAGACCACAGAATCTTGATATGAATTCCTATGTCAATTCCTGTGTCATTTTTCAATTTTGTATGATCATGTGGCATTTCTCTTGTAATGAATTATTATGTAAGTTCTCTTAGAACTCTAAAATTCTGTCACTCTGTGGCTTTCGCATCATTAATAAGATTGTATGTCTAAAGGAATCAACTCTCTCTTTGTTAATAAATTTATTATTTATTTATTTATTTTTGGCTGCGTTGGGTCTTCGTCGCTGCGTGCGGGCTTCCTCTAGTTGCGGCGAGTGGGAGATATTCTTCCTTGCGGTGCGCGTGTTTCTCACTGTGGTGGCTTCTCTTGTTGTGGAGCACGGGCTCTAGGCACGCGGGCTTCAGTAGTTGTGGCCTGTGGGCTCTAGAGCACAGGCTCAGAAGTTGTGGCGCACAACTTAGTTGCTACGAGGCATGTGAGATCTTCCCGGACCAGGGCTCGAACCCATGTCCCCTGCATTGGCAGGCGGATTCTCTACCACTGTGCCACCAGGGAGGTCCCCAACTCTCTTTCTTATTCCCCTCACAATATCCAATATGGTTTTCTGTTCGTTTTTTGTTTTAATTTTTATGTCATTTTAGCCAAGAAAGTAGTATCCTTATGCAAAGTTTACTCTTTGAATCATTTAGCATGTTAAATAATTATTTTTATGAGTATTTTTCTAACATTATATCTGCTGACCTTGAAGTTGATTAATGCTAGTCTGAAACAAACTCATTAATTGAACCTATATTTATTGAGTACCTCCTAGGTGCTTGGTATTGAAGGATACAAAAATGAATGAGACCCAGTTGCTGCCCTCAAGGACTTCATAATCTACTCTCAATTTATCATAATTAAATATTCTTTGTAGTAAATATCCATTTTGTGAATTACTGTTCTTCATTTGATAAATCTTTCAAGTGGGCGCATTTTTAATTCAGAATTGATATTGAAGCAAAACTTTGCTCACCATCGTTAAAATGATATATACTCTCTAAAAAAAATATTTTCAAACTAAATTACTGAGGGAAGGGGGTTCATTTTAATTTTCTAACATTTTCTTTGAACTGACTACTAAAGTTACACTATGAACTTCATGAACACCAGCTATTTTCTGAGGGGAAAGAGGTCTTTAAACTTTAGTTGCAAGTTTGGCCTTTATCTCCCATTTAATTTAGCAAGCACAATAGTGTATCTAAGCTGGAGATGTAAAGATGAATTATGATGCTGGCCTCCACCAGCTCCTGTCAGATCCTGTCTGGATGCAATTCCACTCTCTCTCAGGTCCTCCTGAAATTCCATTTCTTTTATAGAATTTAAATTGCAGTAACTTCACCATGTCTCTGAAATTCTAATAAATATATCCCATTCAAAGGCCATACATTTTCTCATTCTGTAAAAACTCTTCGCGTTTAGTGTTACCCAAAACTGTGTTCACATCCTTTGGTGCTGTTGGCATTAATTTAGTAAACAACTAGATAGAACATGTTTTGTTAACCTGATATTAAAATAATTGTGTATGAGCTTAGAACAGAAGTTCTCAGTCTTAGCTACACTTAAAATTACCCGAGGAATCTTTACAGGCTGCTCCTCAGTCCAGTTAAATTAGAATCCTTGGAATTGGATTCAGCATCAGTGTTTTTGAAAGCTCCCCCAATTCCGAAGAGCAGCCAAAATTGAGAACCAGTTGAGGAGAATCTACTTTACAGTTTACTAATATATTCAGAGTTTGTGTTATACATTTGCCCCCAAGAAGTTTAGAATACTTTTAAGCTATTACTTTACCCAGTCAAAGAATTGATGGTTAGAGTTTATATTAAATAGATGTCTTTGATCACACAGACTTTTTACTTGTAGTCCTTCATTCTCTCTAGTAAATCAGGGCATGGAATCCAGGCTTCTTATTTCATACTGTAGCCTGTATGTCTATCCTGTAGTAAAGGAAGGATTGCAGTGCCTGGAATAATGTGGCTGACTCAAAGACAATCCTTTTCTTAAAGCAATGTTTAGAGAAAATATATAAAGAGTGGATTAACCTTTCTTTTCTCAGGTCATTTTACTGGGTTACTAATGAAATATTATGAAAGAATAGCACATTAAATTACATTTTAGAGAACATTGGGTTTGGATTTCTATGACTTTTTTGCAGTCTGACATTCATTGTAGCTTGTTTTCACAGAAGTTTTTAATTATTAAATGGTAGTGCTATACATGCATTAAAATACATGCTTAAAATCAAATGTAGTTTATAATGAACAACTATCAGCACTAATTGACTACAAAGTCAGTAATGACTTTGGACTTAAAGATGTTGAAAACTAAAATTTTTAGGGTAAAATTTAAAATTTTTGGCAATTAGGAAAGGGGTCTTTTTTTCTTAAAGAAAGAATAAGTCTTTTGTCCTTCTGACAAAGATATCATAATTTTATGTTTGTGTTTAAGCAATATTGTTAAGATCATAAAATCCTTGAGGGCAAGAACCATGTCATATGCTAAATATATATCTCACATACAGTTGAAGAAAAAGTGTGTATTCTCCACAAATATCTTTGATTAATAATTCTTCTTAATTTAGTTGGTATAACTCATCATTTTCTGTAGTTGATGTATTCTTAAAAATGTTTTAGAGGACAATTTATGTATTAAGTGTTGTACTAGTTTGTTATCTTAATATGTCATACCTTGTGATTAACAATGGAAAAAATCCTTAAATCCCCACAGTGATAAAATCATGGGAAATATGTCTTTTACAATTACACATTGAAATAATAAAATTTAAATTTATGATTTCAACTTAAATATATGATAACATTAGCAATGTTCTTATGTCGCCTCCCACCCTTTTATTGTTTACTTTAGATAGGATTGAAGTTATTATCCTTAATTTGATGATGATTGAATATCAGGTAGGAAGCAGAGGTGGGCTGTAGGATACAGCTCACCAGAGTGCTATGAACAAAGAAACAGGGACAGAGAAGCACAAGGTGTGTTTAGGTAATGGTGATAGAAGATATTAACTGCTTGAAATCAGCAAGTATTTTACTTGAAGGGTAGCATAGTATATAATAAGACTATGATTCAAACAGATACAAGATTGAATCCCAACACTGACATCTTAGGGCAAAATTTTAAACCATCCTGAGCCTCAATTTCTTCATCACTAAATTTATGATTCTTACCTGTGTAACAAGATGTTTTTGAGTACATGATACAAAATGCACAGCAACTGTTTTTCACTCTCAGAAAATGCAAGTAAACATCAGAATTTATTACTGGTACTTAAATACATTGCTCATGTGGTTCTTCCTACAGAACTTCTATTTTCTGAACAGGCTTTCTATAATCAAACTATCTCACTCATAATTAAGGGTTCCATAAATTCACTCAGTTAATCATTCAGTCACTGGATCAAGAAACAATAGGACCATCTGTGTTGGTCCTCTCTCTGTCCACCATCTTTTTATCTTTGTATCCTTATTTTCAAATTACTTGTTTGTTGTCTGTCTTCTCCATTAATATGTAAGCTTCCTTAGAGCAGAAACCTTGTCTGTTTTTTGGCTTCTGAAATCCATGTGCTTAGAATAATGCCTAGCACATATGTAGGTGCTTAATAAATATTTGTTGGAATGAATGGAATGAACAAACAAAATAGATATACTTGCTTACTAAGGAGCTAAGTGGAGAATTTTTCTCTACTGGTAGATCATCCTTTATAGATGATGTTCACTTGGGTGAACTACTCGTTGCATTATCTGGGAAATAATCTATTTAACCAAGGGAGGTAGACTTGGAACCTGTAAAATTCTAATGGATACCTTTGGCAGGTCTACAGCTTAGAATCTTCAGGGATCTGTAAAGAATATCAGCATTCTCTTTTAAGAATTAGATTGCATAGTTACCCAGCTGACCTTGGGGTCAAAGTTTTGATCTTTTTCCCAATGCCTCTCCTATTCTTGGTTACAGTACACTGCAAGTTTACAGGCTTAGGCAATAGCTTTGGAACTACTATTCTCAGTTCCACCCATTGGGTCAGGGTTTGGCTACAGGCCAGTCTTTAAAAGACCTAAAGCTTTACAAAAGCTATTGAAGCTATTTCTAGGCCTTGAATAAAACCTTTAGGGGGGGTGTACCAGAAGTCTAAGAAAAACATTCTAAAAGCTAAAAGTGCTAACTGATAATCAATTGAAAGTATTAGACCAAGAAGGATGCTGAAAGAAACAGATAATAAAATTCAGAAAAATGGAGCTGCAGAAGATATTTTAAAGGTTCACATTCTATTTTGTTATCCAGAAATGAGTCATGACTAATGAGTATAGAATTAGTGCTAGTGATATACCTCTGTTATGATGGGAAACCACATATTCTAGAGGAAAATTATGCATGATAAACAGCCTGAGTCATTGCTTCTAGTATTTAATTAAAAGTGTCCAGAAGTCTCTATAAAATCTACACAGAAATACTTTTACCTCTTTGTTATTGTATGGGCAATGCTGCCTTTCCTCAAAAACCACTAAGGATAATAAAAACTGATATGTTGTGAGTATATTTAACTACATTTTATGATATTTAAAAGATGCCTCAGTAGTATGAATAGGATATGTTCCAAAAGTTAGTCCATAAATCAATTGCTGGAACATATTTTGAAAAAACAACTTAAATGATAGTTTCCCAGAACATCCCATAAAAGCCTGTCTAACTAGGTGTGATTAAAGTGCCAATGATAAAAAGCCACATTAAACATAAATAGCTGTTTTTAAATTCAAAATAATAATTATCAGGCACTGAACAAAGTGATTTACATACATACCCTTACTTAATTCTTAAAACACCATAATATATGTATTGTCTCTCTTTTGCGATGGAAGATACCTAAGGAAAAAATATTCAAAATCTTGCTCAGGTCACACAGTTAGCAGTGCAGTCAGGATTTGAATTCAGATCCAGCTGGCTCAAAACTTTTATTCCTTACCACTATGTTATCCTACCTTTATAATGTAAGAAATATTTATATACTTTATATACAGGACAGTATGCTAGATTTTCTATAGCATTCACACCATACATTTCAGCAGAACTAAGGATATGTATTAACTATGGAATAGGATTATCCTAAGTGCCACAAAAGAGGTATGGATAAATTACCAGAGGGGCAAAAAGGAGCATTCATATACAACAGTTTACAGACAATTATTTGTATGCCTGGGATTGTTTGGATTTGAGTTTTCTTTTTAATTATTGATATAGATTCCTAAAATGTATTTGGGGTATATTTAACTTTTTTTTTTAACTGTATGATCAATAACAGTTCACAGAAGAAAAGCTTGGCCAGGCAGAGAAGACAGAATTGGATGCTCACTTAGAGAACCTCCTTAGCAAAGCTGAATGTACCAAAGTATGGACAGAAAAAATAATGAAACAAACTGAAGTGTTATTGCAGCCAAATCCAAGTAAGAAATTTTTTACCTTTTGTCTCCATTATTGACTAATCTTATTAAAAGGTACTGTTAATAGGTTTTTTTAATGTTTTTAAAAAAAAGTTTTAATGGCTGTTGGAAAACATTTTTTGGTTATGGCTTTGGGGTCTATAATTATTTTGTGTGTGTGCTTTTGGTGAAGAAGAGGGTGATAAACACTTCATTGTATATATACCCTCTAACAAATTGACAAGTAACATTTTTCAGGCCTCTATAGAATCCTCTTGAAAACTCAATTTCAGGCAGCGAGTTTGAATTTTAAGAGTTACGAAAGCCTGTGTAGATAAATTAATCTTCCTTTCTCATCCAGGGGAGAATTGTCCCTAGTAATTAAGGAAAAATATATGGAAACTTAAGTAGTTACCAACTATTTATGTTTATGTTAAGTTCTACATTTTTACACAAATTATTCCGTTTGATTTTCAGACAACACCATAAAGCTTTTCAGATCACCTAAGTCAATAACGTCGCAAATAAGGTGCATAATAATTGTTTTAATTGAAACTCACAAGTTAGCATTTTGTTCAGTGTAGCATATAGCTAATTAGAAGTGGAACTTGAACTAGAACCAGGTGTACTGACACCCTGAGTTTTACAGATCAAAACTGAAGGACAAAAGCAACAGTAACAATTCCTGCTTTCCTTCCCCTTTTCCCCAGTGTTATTGTGACCATGTTGTGAAATGCCATAAGCTTACTTTAAGTTACTAACTTAAAGTTCCAAGCTTTAGACTTTGTTGCTATTACGTAAACCTCAAGCACTATACAAAATATTAGTAATACTGTGCCATTTTAGTTAAATTGTGGTGACTTTTTAAAATAGTCCTTTTACACTTTGAGTGAGGCCTGTTGTCTTTGGACACCATGTGTTATTTCTTATTCATTTAAGGCTACTTAAATAATATACCATGGCACCTTATAAAAAAGAAAGAAAGAGAAAAGAAAGTAGTAGACGTTTTTCCTCTTGTTCCTTGCTCTATCCATAGTTCCTCAAATATATAGTCTGTTCTGCAACATGTTTTTGTGATTGGCAAATAAGCTCACACTCAACTGGTAAACGGGAATGATGTCGGTAGAAGGAAGTTACAATGGCTCATATAATACACTTTTACATTAGTGTTTTTAAGTCTAAAGTAGTAACAGAATTTTTTGTGTGTTTTATTTATGCTCTCATTATAAAGTTACACAGATTTTGAGTAGTCAGACCCAACCTTCTTTTTCCTGTAAGCCATGTTACTTTTAGTGCATGATGTTTCAGAACCTAGGATTTTTCAGAAATATACATTGTATTATAGCAGAATTGCCTGCATTTTTTGTTAAGGTTTTATGATGACCTTTTAATGCCCTATTGAAATGAAACATTTATTTAAAATATACCAATTTTTTTTAACTGAATGAAATCAACATGGGATTCAACTTTAAACTTTTGACCAAATAGATAGACAGATGGCAAAGATAAGAATCACTCTCATGTCAGAAAATGAAGTTCTGCAATTTAGTTAACATCTTCTCAGTGGTTATGTTTTGAACTGACTCATTTTAACTAATTTAAAGGTTTTTAAATTTCTGCTTAAAAACTCTTCTGGGGCTTCCCTGGTGGCGCAGTGGTTGAGAATCTGCCTGCCAATGCAGGGGACACGGGTTCGAGCCCTGGTCTGGGAAGATCCCACATGCCGCGGAGCGACTGGGCCCGTGAGCCACAACTACCGAGCCTGAGCGTCTGGAGCCTCTGCTCCGCAACAAGAGAGGCCGCGATAGTGAGAGGCCTGCGCACCACGATGAAGAGTGGCCTCCACTCGCCAAAACTGGAGGAAGCCCTCGCACAGAAACGAAGACCCAACACAGCCAGAAATAAACATAATAAATAAATAATAAATAAAAATTTAAAAAAACAAAACAAAAAACTCTTCTGAGGCTGCACCAGAATCTACCACAAAAGCGAGTATTGTTCCAACAGCCTGTTTTATGTATTAAAATTAACACTTTTGCCAGCTCCTGAAGTGTTTCTGTTACTGGTTCAGCTTACTTTTGAAATTTTCAGTGCACTGTGTGACACTTCCACTTGTGGAGGAGTTATGTGAGGTCCTTAGAAGGAACCTATTTAACTGAGATTCTTTTTGGATTGTAATTTTATGTTTAATCATTGTTTCTAAAAAGTCTGAATCTTTGACTTTTTTCTTATTTGTCTCTGAAATATCTCACTGTTGGGCAGCAGTGTAAATGTGAATTTCTTAAATATTATGATAACCAAGTGTTTATTCAGATCTTACAGATGTTTTTTCCTTTTCATTTATGCTAATTCCTATTATTGCTTTTAGCCTTTTGTATTTTAAACTTATTTTTAATGATGAAATCTTTTGGGTGCTCAGATATTTATATACTTTAAACATAATTAAATAAAATTAAGCCAAGGAATCATATTGCTGATCTCTGTAGACTATTCCAAATCTGATTGTTCCATTCCTTAAACTCCCAATATTTAGCCTCTAAGAGGGAGATTGAGCATATGAGCAAACTAAAGCAAAATAATAGTGGCAGAAGTATGTGACTCTTTGGTTTTTCTAGGTACCTTATATCTGTATTTTTATAACTGGAAATCCCTGATCTTAAAATTGTGTACATATATTCAAAGTTAAAAGTTAGACAGTATATGAATGGGGCAAAGGCAACTTCACTAGATATTAAAGGAATACCAACCCTTTCTGGAAGTTAAAATCCTATAAAATACTCATAATAGTTTTACTTTATTTTAAATATTTTTGTGCCAAAATATTTTATCAGATTTTTAAAATATAAGTTTCTTAGAGTTATGTAATACTCTTAACATGCAAATGAAAAATTATATATTAAGATATGTACTTGAAAGCATACTAATTTCATGTTTATTTTACAAGGTGATAAATGGCTAGTAGGGGAACAAAACAATCTTTCAAATAGCTTAGCTTTTTGAAATCATTGGTAATTTTAAACCTTTTTCCTAGATGCCAGGATAGAAGAATTTGTTTATGAGAAACTGGATAGAAAAGCTCCAAGTCGTATAAACAACCCAGAACTTTTGGGACAATATATGATTGATGCAGGGACTGAGTTTGGCCCTGGAACAGCTTATGGTAAGTGAAAGGCAAAAGGTCCGCTAAGAGATATCTTTACTCTTAGGTTTTTACTACTTAGAGACATCATTAACATTTACCTAATATTAGTAGAATCAATTTTAACTTCAAATTTTTTGTTTTAAAATTTTGGATGAAGTGACAAATGTAGGTGATCACTAAATATATACAGTGTAACTTAGTATTTAATATATTTAAGCATATATTCTGAGAATTCACATCTTTTTAGGTCTAAATAGGTATTCCCATTGAATCTTGCAGCACCTTTGTTGTACTTCTTGTGATATATTGCAGTCTCTGTTTATATATGTCTCCTCTAGTTGATTTTTCTTTTTTAAGCTTTCTTGAGGATTTATTTCTATAATAAAGTACCTGGCACATACTAAGTATTTGAACTAGTGCTTTCGTTACCCAAGTAATGTCAGTACCACAAAAATATTAACAATGGTTCTCTCTCGATGTTTGGATGACATTTTATTTCTATTTTCCTCATATACTTTAAATTTTCTATTACGTTTTACAGTTATGCCAGCTTTTTTTAGTTGCTGTAGTGACTTTTTTAATGTATAACTCTGAAGCTCAGTTATATATCATTACCCCTCAAATCTAATTTTCTCAGAACATAAGATTATTTCAGATTTCTATAGCTTTTTTCCTGTTATTCATGGCTAATAATTCTTTTTATTAAGACTTGTGCAAGAAATTTGTCCTTATGGATATGAAATGATAGGTAACTTAAGTGATTTTCTACGTATATAGTCCTGATTTATGAAATAGCACATAAATTCTGGGACTAAATTAACTTAGTTTTAGTAGTATTTATGTCAGATGGAAATAACCTAAGTACTGTGTAATGAATGTTATTAATCCATTAACTGGCTTATAGCTGTACAACTTTGAGACTATTACATTGTGTTCTTCAAAATATAATTCTTTCAGAAGTCTGCAAATGCTTAAAATTTCTGTAGTTTTACTTCTAAATTTTAACTATAAATTTTATAAAAACTTTATATATCGATCAGATTTGTTATTGCCTTCTTGTGCCAGACTCAGTTAGATGCTGGGGTCATAAAGGTACGTGAAAACCCAGCCCTTTCCTTCACCAAGCTGAAGACCTAGTGGAGCATGAACATTCAGAAAGCTTCTAAATTTTTTCCTTTTTAACCTGCTTAATCTGTTTGCACTTCTAATAATTCCATTGAATGTACCCTGATTATTGGAAGTAGGCTTTGTGAATCCATTTATTAGTAATTGATAATAGTATTAGTAATAGATGAGTAGTATTAGTAATAAATTAGTATTAGTAATTGAATATTTCAGGAATTGGGCTAAGCACTGTACAATATATGTATTGGTAAATCCTCACTTATATCCTACTTGTAAATTCTGTTATCTCTGTGTAGAGATAGGGAAACTGAGTCTTAGAGAGGTTACATAGTTCATCCACAGCTAGTAATTCAAATGTAGATCTGTATCCAGAAATTGAGCTCTTAACTACGTTATATTATTACCTTCCTTATCAGTCAGATCTAATTTTATCTGAGCATGAAGGAATTAAGATCCACAGAACTAAAGCTTATTAGAGGTAGAACTGGAAGTAGAACCAATCTTGTGGTTCTCTTTCTTTTTCTCTATTTTCTACTGAATTTGTACTATTTAAATATTAGGGTATATGTGCTACAAAACATAGGTTTTTTTTTTTTAACTTAAGATACAAATATATACTCTTATTTATAGACAGGAGATAAGTGCATAAATACAGAAACAGAAGAATTTTGACTTGATCTACTTATTAAAATATTTTAAGAATTATACTTTTATAAATATATCTACACTATTTGAGCTGTGACCATAAGTATTTTTTAGTGTATCTGTCCTCTTTTGTCCCATTGGTAGAGTTGGTACAATTAACTATGATATGATAAGGAGTTCATCTTTGTCATTTTCATTTTGATATTTATAATCTTAAATTTACTTTCAAAATAAAACTACCTTAACTACAGTTAATTTTATTTGATTTTTACTTAAGTAAACAAGTAACAACTGACTTTAAGGCAGATCAAATTGCTGATTTATCTTACCATGATTTTCTGACATTACCAGACAATGGTAAAAAAAAAAAAAAAAAAAAAAAAAAAAAACCAAACTTTTTTCCTTTGCAGGTAATGCCCTTATTAAATGTGGAGAAACACAAAAACGAATTGGAACAGCAGACAGAGAGCTGATTCAAACATCAGCCTTAAATTTTCTCACTCCTTTAAGAAACTTTATAGAAGGAGATTACAAAACAATTGCTGTGAGTTGGAAAATGTTCATTTTTTTAGTAAAATAATTTAGGTATATACTTACAGTTTTTAATGAATAATTTGCCCTCTTAATGATTTTGTAGATGTAGCAGATTAGAAAAATTAAATAATCTAGTTAGATGCGTATTCCAACAGACCACAAAACTAACCAAAATAAAGGACTATTAATGATACGGACTCCACTTTTGTGTCCCTGTAGTGTTATTGAGGTGTCTTTACATCCATTCTTGTTCGTTACCAGCACTAAAATCTATAGAGAAGTTCCTGGAATGATTATTAAAATACGGCACAATTTATCACCACAGTGTAGCCATATAGCTGTTCATTTAAACTGGGAGCCAGAATCCCAATTACTGGAAGCTATGTTTCTGGCTGTTAGCCTTTCTGTCTTTTTGTATCCCTAGAAGTCTATTATCTTCTTTTCACACAGCTGTGTTTTATTGCTGAAATAAAGAAAAAAATATCACTTTCCCAAACCTAATCTGTTAATCTATTATTTTTTTGGTTTAATTTGTTTTTTAAGTGATGGAGAGTGGAGTTCTAGGTGGATATCTTTTTCCTACGATTTTTGCAAGACTGCTCTTTATTGTAAATACTACTTCAAACTTAATTTGAAGATTTCTTATTACAAAATACTATTGAAACTCAATATGTTTACAGTGAATTTGTGAATAAAAAGTGTTGGGCCTGAGACAAAGGAAAAACCACAAAGATGAAATACGATTGAAAAGATATTAGATTGTCAATAGGATGATATTTGATACATGAATTATAAGAACTAATAAAGCAAACAGTGAATTCTTATAAACTTACCTGTTATAAGGAAGCTTGCTGTTCCCATGAGGAATTCTAAGATATCATACTAATGTTTGTTCATTATTCATTCTATAAATTTGAAATTCCCTTGTCGGAGTAATAGAGTTGCTTTTGGTGCTGTGGCACAGGGTTTCAAGGAGCTTTGCCCTGGGCCCTCTACCTTCTTCGCCATAGGCACTTCCTAGATTATCTGTTGAACAGTTCTTTGTTGTGGGAGCTATACTGCATTATAAGATGTGTAGCAGCATCCCTGGCTTCCACCCAGTAGATGCGAGTAACGTCCCTCGCCCGGTTGTGACAACCAGGAAGATATTGCCAAATGTTCCCTGGAGGGGCAAAATCACAAAATATTAAAACTAATATTCCTTTGTTTCTACCACCACCTGCCGTCTTTCCCAGATATCGAGAATGTCTATCAGTTTAAAATTGGAAATAGTGAGAAAACGGAGTCAGATACCTGAATCGTCACTTTAGAGCCAATTTTGTAATCATAGATCTTTATCAGATGATTCATGTATTTAATGGAGAATAATACTTGAACTATGTATGCTCTTACTGGATTTTTAGCCTCATTAGGCTTTTTTTTTTCTTTCCTATATTTATAGAAAGAAAGGAAACTATTACAAAATAAGAGACTGGATTTGGATGCTGCAAAAACCAGACTAAAAAAGGCAAAAGCTGCAGAAACTAGAGCATCAGTAAGTAGTAGTGTTTTTTTTCATAGAGCGATATTTTAGGTTAATAACTTTAAGACTTGTAAAAGATTTCACTCATATAACATGCAAGCTGTAATCTATCATTAAGACTGGAATATGACTTTAGGGTATCGTTTTTGTGTTTTTAAACAAACTTTTCAGAACTTAATACATTCAAATCAGTGAAAAGTAGTCGTATCAAGAGGCAATATTCTTATTTTAGTGATATACTTGTTGCTAAAAAACAAAAATTGTAAGAGCCCTAAAGCTTTGTCATATTTTTTGAATAACCTCAGTGGTGATGGAAAATAAGTCTTCTGGAGATAGATTTATTATATTTGAAGTAGAAAAACAGATAGTAATTAAGATGAGAATGAATCAAGTTTGAGAATGCTTGTGTATAGCTTAAAAATTAGATGTGACTCCCTTTCAACATGGGACTCAAACTGACCGAAGGAGTTGTCACCAAGAATAGTTCCAAAACTATTCAGACAGCGGCAACATGGAGTCCCAGGTGGCTGTTTTGAAGGGGAGGAAACCTGTTTGGATAAATAAGTTCTGGTATATTTTTCATAAAAATCAATCTCAGAGTAGTCTTTTAAGACTAAGTGGGTATATATTAAATATAGTAGTTCAATGATTTTATATATATGTATATGTGAGGATATATATATAACTTTAATAACTTTAAAGATTTTATTTATAAGCTTCTGCTTTAATCTAATATTCATATAGTTTATGTCTTTTTTCCAAAGTTTGAAGAGATCAATCAGACTTGAATTGGAGCACCTTTAAGATAGTACAATATAAACAAGTATGAATTTATTACATGAAGCTAACAAGTTCATTCTTAACTTGAGCTAAGGGATATGTTTTGTTAAGAGACGTGACATTCCCACTGCCTTCTGTTCCCAACTCACTACCACTGCTATCGTCAAGAATCATTGCCTTAGGAGCATATTACCATGGTGCTGGTAGAAGTCTATTGTGGCTCTCTTGTTTTGGGAAAGAAAAGGTTGAGACTTGGTTTAGAGTGAAATTTAAAACTGGTGACTTGGTGTTGGACAGTGATGTCTTATGAGAATTACCCAACACCTTATATGAGCAGAATAAATTATTTTCTTCTAGACAGTTCTCCTTTTGGAGATTCTGTATTAGCAACTGCTGGAGAAGAGCTATCTTTGACAAAGACATTAATATCAAAATCACTGGCTAGTTTACCTCAGAATTCATGATGACATCATCATAAAGAACAGCCTGACTTCCCTAAACAAGCTTTTTGCAGAATTAGAACTTTACAGATGAATACCATAGATGGCAAGAGACTCTAAATTAGGATATTAATTTCTAAGTTGCTAACAATAAACTTACATAGTAAAATATGAATTGGTTTTTAAGATACAAATTTCATAATCAGAAAAAATGTTAAATAGGGATCATTTGGAAATAAATGTTAGAACAGAATATCTTTATTTGAAATGTCTATATGTGCCCAGTGATTATGGAATAAGAATACAAAACTTTCTTTAACAAGCACTATTACAGAATAATGATAGGCTACTTTTTACTTGGAAAAGTGCCAGAGAGTTCATAAATTTAACAGTATACCAGGTTCTATGATTATTCTAAATTATTTTACCACTGCTATTAAAATGTGTAGGAACCAAATATAATAGTAGACAGATTTTGAGAGATATTTCCTTTTGATATATCCAGAAAAGATGTTGACAGTTTTTCTGTGCTGTGTATTAATTATTGAGGACAAAATTTTTTCCATGAGAATTTACATTTAAAAATAAAAGACTATACAAATGAATTTTTCAATAATTGTGTTTGTACACAGCTTTTCCAGAATTTATATATTGCATAAAACAAAATTTAACTGTAGCCAAATATTAAAAATATTAGTCTAGACAAAAATTCACATTTCCTGATTTTAGTTGTGTTCTTTGCCTCTAGATAACCAACTTGTTTTTCTTCAGACTTTATAGCAGTAAGTCTGAAATACTTTGGAAAGGAAAAGTCCTCTTAGTTTGTTATCTCATAAAGCCTTGAGGCATGCCTATATTTTGTGATTTTTTTTTCTTTCTCTGTTATTTCTCTTCCGTTTACTTGAAGAATACAGAAAAATTGAAACCACTAGGAGTTTGTTTTTCCTTTTTTTTTTTCTTCTTTGACACATTTCCTGCTCCTAGTTGGTGGCTGAGGAGGTTACTCTAACCTCAAGACTTTCTTTGCTTTTACTTCTTTGTAAATTTCCTCGGATTGTTTTGTGACTAGTTGTTCCTCTGTAAGTAAGATTTGGGACCTGTGCGTGTCAGCACTTTTTTAAAAATTTGTTTACTAGTTTCTTGTGACCTGTTTTTAAATTCTAGATGTACTGAATGCTAATTTTGTACAAGGTGCTTTGCTTAGAAGGAGTTCATATATAGATAGTACAAAACCTCTGCTGCCCTCAGTTTACAATCTGGTATAGTAGATTGAATTTTTTGGTGATTTTGCCATACCAGTAAAATATTTCTGCCTATATTCGATATTGCTACTTTACTAATCTGTTTTATTAGTTAATGTGTTGAAGAATGGTAAAGCAACATCAAAGACATTTCTCAAAAATATACCAATTGATCAGAAAAGAGAAAACCTCCCTGAATGTTTTACAATGAACAAAGTACAGCTTTGAAAATAGTATAAAACTTACATCAGAGAAGCAAAAACAAATATAACTTCTGCATTTAAGTTATAAGGCACTGACATTTGTTAACCTAACTTAGTCTATATAAACTTTTTAAAAAAATCATTTTAGAATGTTGTTAATGGGAAGAAAAAAATCATCTGGTTTCAAAGCTCTCTGATATGGAGAGGTTTAGATGTCTGTTACTTTTGGGTATCCAAACATGATGGAAAATACATTTTCAAGTAACATGACAAGTATGTCCCTCTGCCCACTTAAGCATTTCCACAGCAGTCTATGTCTTTAATCTGCAAACTGAGTGAATTTATAGCACCATCATATAACCTTAACTTTAATGTACATATATTAGAATTTAAAGTTCATTAAAAATACAAGGATTGACATGCCTTTCATATATTTCTTCAGGGTATGCTAAGACCTGTGAGGCTGATTGAAAGAGAACTTGGTTGAAGGCATCATACATTAATAAAATAGAAATGATCTTTGAATAGGGAAATTGTGGGTAGGCAGAATGGCTTTCATAGGTGAAAATTTAATAAAAATTTAGGAAATTGTGGCAGTTTTTAAAGTGATGCATTTTCCCTAAATAATTCTAATTTAAAATCAAGCATCAACCATGTTTTTTATCTTTGAAAATTGAATCTTTTGAAAAAATTGAACAGGTACCATTATATGAAATTCCGTAGTTGGATTTTTTTTTTAAGTAGAAGACCATTTTATCGGTTCTTAATACTTGTTTGTGTGTTCTTTAGTGTGCAGAAGTAACTTGTTTTACTGTGTTCATTGGTATAATGTGTTCTTTGTCTCTTACCTATGCACTTAAGCAACTAAACTCAGCACGCCTTGAAGGAGATAACATTATGGTAAATTTCTCTTACATGCTCAACTTCCTGCATGTAAAATGGCTGAAGGTTTGTTGGCCTACCATGTTTTCTACATCTTGAATAAAGTGCCTTCTCTTGCTATTATCTACATGTAAAGTCTAAAGTAGTTGAAGCCATGCATTCATTAGTCTAACAGAAAATGCAGAGAATACTAGCTGAAGAAATATTGGAACTTGAAGAAAAGAAATTGTGTTCTAATTGCCAAATTCAGCTGTGCCAAATTAAGATTTTAGAGTCTGAATTTATACACAAATACATAAATATTTACATGTATTTATACTACACATAAATATATAGTACCTTTTATACATAATAAAAGATGTTTAATTTAGCTGGCACTTCATATTTTCACTGTTGGCAAAGAAAATTAACAAAATTTACATAAAGAAATGTATAAGATATACAGATTTACTTTGCTTCACAGTACCTTCAGTGTTTACCTTAATTTTCACCCAAATTCAGCATAGAATTAATTTCTTCTGCAATTCCAGGCCAAGACAAACCCCAGTAGTTGAGGTATTTCTGTAATGTTGAAACCTGTCCAGTGTTAATTCACTTAGGAGAGTTGCAGAATAGTGATAGCTTTGAATTGGGAATGAGAATTATTCTGTAATATCCTTTGTATATTATTGAGCTTGATTTGAGGCAATTTTTGAGATGTTAAGTGTTTTTAATTTTTTAACAAGATAGAAATCTGAACATAGTCCCAAAATTCATAAATGTTAGCCAATAAAGATTTATAGATACAGCGTTTGGTATAATACTCCTGGGTGTATTACTGCCATAGAAGTAGCATAGACTCTGCCGTATAAGTAATAAATAATTGGCAGTTTTTATTTGTTAAATCAATTGACTACTTTTATTTCATTAGCACTGAACTAAAAGGAGGGGAAAAAAACATGTAATAGAAAAGATTATTGTACAGAATATGTAGAATGCATTTGTTTTTTTAAACTACTATAATTATTGAAGCCCTGGCTAAATTAGAGCTTTCCTTAGATAGCAAGAGAATGCATTCATTTATTTCCATTGTCCTATCTGTATGTAGGTAGATGAGAATTGTGAGACTGTTTCAGTCATTGGTAATTTAGCATATAAATCATATATTTTTTTTAATCTTAGGTAGAAATACCCTAAACAGCAAGACTTTGTTTCATTTATTAGACATTTGCTATCTACTTACAGTAAGATGTATTTAACTCTGGTAATTTTAAGTTCATTATATCTGAAGTTCATTGTGCCCCCCACCATGGCTATATCAACATTTAGTGTCCATTTATCCTTGCTTTATTATAACTTACTAAAATTGCAGAATTTTGGACCTAAATGAGAAATTAGAAATCATATACTCTAAACCTCTCATTTTACTGATGAGAAGAATACTAGAACTGAGGCATTAAATATTCCCAGTTTTGGAAAACTGTTATTAAGTTATAGAATTAGTATAAGGTTCAAACATCAATAGTATTGATACATATGAAGGCATACTTTCACAGTATATTAAGCTCTACTGATTTAATTATTACTGTGTTTAATCTGTTAATGTGATTCTGGAAAAAGAGAGTATGCCATGTAAATTAAAATATTTACATTTTTCTATAGTAAGTTGTAGAAAATGTTAAATTCCAACTTTCATGCTCTATATTTTTCTCTAATTTTTAATGCTGGCTAGATTTGGGCAGAGGAAGTGACAAAAGTAAGTAAATCATTAAACTACAGAATTATGAAACAAGAATTTAATTGTCATTCATTCAGTAAATCTTTATTGGGCAACAACTATGGGGCCAATCACAGTCTTTGTTACTGTATCTTATAAAATCTGAAAATTATTATTGAAAGCTCAGATCTGTTTGGCTAGTAGTAGTTCCACAGAGTAATAGAACAATGCTGCAGAGATGTGGTTTGCACACACTCTAATAAATACTAGATAGCTGTTATATTAAGTGGTAATCCTTACAACGCCTTGTCAGAAGACAGTTTTTAAATACTTGACTTGGTTTATTCATATGATAATTATGTAAAATATAGTTAACACGATGTCCTGTATCCTCAGAGAAGTGAATATATATCATGTCACACAAATGAATTTTCAGGGTAACTGAAGCTTGTTCTCTACAGCACCAAAGCTAATATTTCTGTCATTTTAGTTGAAAATATTTGTAAAAAATTAAATACAGGATAGCATATATTTAACTTCATTACAGTTAGAGTCATTATTATGAACATCCGTTATTGTACTGTGCAACAGTTGGATCCGTTGTTTTTGAAGTATGTTGTCTCCTCCCTCAATGTCAGACTGTCCCTTTCAGAAGCTGTCCATATTACTGCTACTGCCAGTCTCTCTGCCTGTGCTACCATTTCTAATCTGTTCTTGGCTGGGAGAATAACTAAAGCAAGGAATAAGGAATAAAATTATGACTTCAGTGCAGATTTGTTTCAAGTGCTATTTGAGGTCTTCAGAAGCATTTTTCATTTACTTCTCATGTTCAGAATCTGACCTTGAGTTGAGGACAGTGCTGGGGATTGAGGGCAGGTGTTAATTGGGCCCCTGAATATTAAGTAGTTTTACAAACTTCAACTTCTTATTTTCTGACTTTGTAGGATTGCTGACTATACAGTCTTGTTTCATGCATAGGTTGTGGAGCATAACTTGGAAATCTAATGTGAAATTCTTGACTTACGCTCTCACCCCCCCTTTGTGGAATCCATTCATCAACTTAGTTATGGTTACACGCTGGCCTCTGATTTCTTCCTGAATGTCTAGCGTGAAAAGGGGGCAGAGTAACATAGAAGAGAAAAAAGGTTGATCAAGAAAGCTAGGGTCTCTTCCACTTTGGTTAGCATGCAGGTACACCAAAAAATTTCTGATTTGATTCTGCAGTCTCTACAAATTTGGGAAATAGTTGATATAATGGCAAGAAACTCATGAAACATTATTATGTTTGTATATGTGAAAAAAGCTTAAAATATAGCAAAATGGGTTTCTGGATATATTTTTCCCTCTATTCTCACTTCTGTCATTTTTATAATTTAAAAATGTATAATTTTAAAACTACATATTCCTGGAATATTTTAAGATTTAAGCCCCTAGAAAAAGTAGTTAACACTGACCTAGATTGTCATAGCAAATGCCTCAGAAGCTTGACCAAAATTTCTGGCTTAAAATAAGTTGCCCGGTCCTGATAAAACAAACCAACACGTTCTTGCCCTTTTTCCAGCTTACATCCTAAAAGAACTCTTCTTGCTTCTCTAACCCAAGCTGTGCTCTAGATCAGTTAGCACAGTAACAGTAGTTCTAAGCAGTAGAAGATCTTTTGCCTAGAACTCTATGTCTTAATTGTAAAATTAAGTTGGGGAATGAGATCTTCTGGAGGACTGAATAAAAACTCTTTAAATTCATTGTCTTTCTTTAAACCCTTTTTATCTTTCTTTCTAAAATGGATTATTTTCTTCCTAAGCAAATTAATTATGCTGAACCTAATTTCAGTTACCTCAGCCTCTCAGGTTAATTATCATGATGAATTACATGTGCCAGAAGTAGAGGTGGTTTGGGACATTAGACTGTTTGCGGCCATCCCAAACACACTGAAACTTGTTCAAGAAACAAGATTTGTTTCCTTCCTGTCATTTACCTTTTCTAAATATAAAGTCTAGATTGTACAAAAGAATGACTTCCTAGGCTTTGTATTATGGTGCTTTCTTCACAGTTAAATAAATTTTGCTCAAACATAGAAGACTGATCCTTTGTCCTTAATGAGATCATTTTATATTTTTTATTCAGTGTTTTTATTTGTTTTATAAATTTATTTTTTTAACATCTTTATTGGAGTATAATTGCTTTACAATGGTGTGTTAGTTTCTGCTTTATCACAAAGTGAATCAGCTATACATATACATATATCCCCATATCTCCTCCATCTTGCATCTCCCTCCCACCCTCCCTATCCCACCCCACTAGGTGGTCACAAAGCACCGAGCTGATCTCCCTGTGCTATGCGGCTGCTTCCCACTAGCTATCTATTTTACATTTGGTAGTGTATATATGTCAGTGCCATTCTCTCACTTCGTCCCAGCTTACCCTTCCCCCTCCCCGTGTCCTCAAGTCCATTCTCTACGTCTGCATCTTTATTCCTGTCCTGACCCTAGGTTCTTCAGAACCTTTTTTTTTTTTTTTAGATTCCGTATATATGTGTTAGCATACTGTATTTGTTTTTCTCTTTCTGACTTACTTAACTCTGTATGACAGTCTCTAGGTCCATCCACCTCACTACAAATAACTCAATTTCATTTCTTTTTATGGCTGAGTAATATTCCATTGTATATATGTGCCACGTCTTTATCCATTCATCTGTTGATGGACATTTAGGTTGATTCCAAGTCCTGGCTATTGTAAATAGTGCTGCAGTGAACATTGTCATACATGGCTCTTTTTGAATTATGGTTTTTTCAGGGTATATGCCCAGTAGTCGGATTGCTGGGCCATATGGTAGTTCTATTTTTAGTGTTTTAAGGAACCTCCATACTGTTCTCCATAGTGGCTGTATCAATTTAGATTCCCACCAACAATGCAAGAGGGGAGGGTTCCCTTTTCTCCACACCCTCTCCAGCATTTATTGTTTGTAGATTTTTTGATGATTCTAAGAGTCATGTACCACAATGTTCATTGCAGCTCTATTTACAATAGCCAGGACATGGAAGCAAATTTATTTATTTTATTTTATTTTTTTTTTATTTTTGGCTGTGTTGTGTCTTCGTTGCTGCACACGGGCTTTCTCTAGTTGCAGCGAGCTGGGGCTACTCTTCGTTGCATTGCACGGGCTTCTCGTTGCAGAGCACGGGCTCTAGACGCGCGGGCTTCAGTAGTTGTGGCACGAGGGCTCAGTAGTTGTGGTTCACGAGCTCTAGGCTCAGGCTCAGTAGTTGTGGTGCACGGGCTTAGTTGCTATTCAGTGTTTTTAGCTTTAAAACATTATTTCCATTTCAGTCTCAAGCTTCCTAGTCACTTTTAATCTGCTACCTAGCTTACTTACTTAACACCTTGTACAGAAATATTGCCATTTAGTAGACTTTCCTGCCATTTCTACTAAAGGCTGTTAAATCAAGTTGTACTTTCACAATCAAACCTATATGGAATTAGCCTCATTTGTTTTTGAAGTGCGTTTATTTTTGGTTTGCTGTTGTTACTTCTATCAATCAAAACCTTTCAACCAAGCAGAACGGTAAATAGTGCAAATGTAACACTGAAGTGATTGGTTTTCCTTAATACTTTTTTAGGAAGAACATTGATTCTTTTATTCTCCTGTGACTTTTTTCTACTACATACTAGCTTCCAGATGAAGCTTATTACTTCAGCCCTGTTATCAAAACACCATGTATTCTTATTTTGATCAAGTAAATTTAATTTTAACTCTTGACTTGTTGAATAATTCAAGCTTATTTCCATAAATCCAGTCTAGTGGTCAAGTCTTAGTCCTCTCTGCCATATCTTTTGCCAATGGTATGAGAATGATTATAGCAACTGATTGTCTCTTTTGCTGCTACCTCATTGTTGACTATTTCACTGGGTTAGCTATTGTCACCAAAGGGTGAAGGAGAGGGAGAAGGGGTGTGAAAGGAAAAAGTTCACACCTTGTTTATATACTTACTACAGTCTTGGAAATACTATAATTATTTGGATGGCGGGGGAGCAATTTATCCTGGAGAGGTAGTGGGAAATATCATTATAGTGATATTATCACCAATACTAATTCCCAGTGGGGGATAAGCTAACTATTTTGAATGACCTGTGAGATTTTATTTTTTCCTCCTTACTACCAAGCAACTCTGACTAAAGGTTTGTGAGGATGTTTTTTTGCCAGTACTTAACTATTTTTAGATTTTTTTTTTTTTTTTTTTTGGTAAACTGTTTTGTCCTAGCACTAAACCTATATCAGATAGTTGAAGCTAGTAGTGGTGTGCTATTATGCACATCTCTTTCTAGCTCTGAGGTCAGTGACTTCACCTTGGTAACTTGAAATCAGCTGTGGTAGGAGTATTTATACCATTGAAACTCAGCACATTAGAGCTTTTTTTGCCCCTGGAGAGCCAGTTTACCAGCACACCATTGATTAAAGGTCACCCATAACTTGCAGAAAAACCCTAGCATATCTTATAGATAATATTTCTGCTTAAGACATACTCTATGCAGAGTTTGGAAAGAAAACTAAAAAAGACATTTATGTAGGATAAAGAATCCTTTGAGGGAACCTAAGAACTATGTCCCTAGAAACAAGTATATGCTTGATAACTAAACCCATGAGGTTAAAGTCCTAGCTTCACTCTGAAGTTGTTTCATTTGAGATTGAAGCCTATATAACTTCAAAGTAAAGTAGCTACAGTAATAATTGAGAATTTTTTGAAATAATTTATACAAGTAAACTGGTAATCTTAAGGTTTCATAAAATGTTAAAAATTAGCAAAATTGATACTAGAAAATGTATGAAAATAGATTGACTGCCCCATAGTAGTTTTCCTAGGCTTTTATGTTTATGTCATTAAGCTTTGGCATTAATAGATTCTTTTAAGTACCAGTAAGGAGTCAGTTCTGTCTAGATTAAGTAACATAGAAAAGCTAAGTTCTAGAAACCAGGGACCGGTTTAGATACAAAGCAGAATCAGGGAGTTGCCAGATTATCATTTGGGGTTTGTTTGGGGGATTTTTTTTTTTTAACATCTTTATTGGAGTATAATTGCTTTACAGTGGTGTGTTAATTTCTGCTTTATAACAAAGTGAATCAGTTATACATATACATATATCCCCATATCTCCTCCCTCTTGGGTCTCCCTCCCACCCTCCCTATCCCACCCCTTAAGGTGGTCACAAAGCACTGAGCTGATCTCCCTGTGCTATGTGGCTGCTTCTGTTTGGGGGATTTTTTAACTGTCTAAATGAATGTACATAAAATGGACTAAGTCCTCTAATGAGATTCTAAAACTGTGTTCCAATTTAAGTCTGAACAGGAATTAAGAATAACTCAAAGTGAATTTGATCGTCAAGCAGAGATTACCAGACTTCTGCTAGAGGGAATCAGCAGTACACACGTGAGTGTTCATTCATTGGAAATTCATTTGGAACAAAAGACTTTGATAGTCTTAGGGAAATTCTTGGAGGAAAAACTGAACTTCCTTTTCAGTCATTTATCAAGATATTTAAATTGTAGCACTTTTCAAGGTACATGAAGAAATATTTTAAATTTTTGTTTACACCTCATCACCTGATGAGGTAGTTCTCCCGCCATCATCAAGTCCATTTGATGTTTTTTGTTTTTTGGGTTTTTTTGGCTAAACAGTTTGTTGTTATAAATTGTAGTAAAATGATAGATACTGATGATTTACCCCGAGTACAGTGTCGTGCTCTGTCTGCCCTTAGCGTGTGCCACTTTAAGTAGATTATAGAGCTAAGAAGTGACTGTAACTTTCCTTTACAGGCCCATCATCTCCGCTGTCTGAATGACTTTGTAGAAGCCCAGATGACTTACTACGCACAATGTTACCAGTACATGTTAGACCTCCAAAAGCAACTGGGAAGGTGGCAATTTCCTTTTCATACATGAAACTCCTGATAAGAGAAGAAATTCAGATTTTTCCATATGAACTAGTAATAGAGGTGAAAAATAGAAGAATTAAAGGCTTTTATTAGATTGCTTAGAATCAGTTTTTTTTTTTTTTTTTTTTTTAAGGAAAGTGATTATCACACTTCTGAGGTAACAAAGACATTTTGAGCTCTTCTGGCACAGAAAAATGTTAACAGGGATGGGAAGATAATTTAAGTGAATACCTTTTTAGTGCTGTGTAAAGAAAGCTTAAAAGCGTTTGAAGTTCACTTTTCTCTTGAATACCTTTGCAGGTGGTTGAGGGAGATATAGTTATATTGACACTTAGTTGCCCTTAGAGGTAAACTAATTTGTACTTATTCATTACTTGTTCACTGTTAAAAAGATTTTAGAATATTCTGTAAGACCTCAAGCCCATTGATGTTATTATTTTGAGTGTGGTAATATACTTTACAGCACGTATGTAAAGCAGCACAGCTCAATCATTCGTTCTCAAATATTTATTGAACAACTCTCGTATCCAAGCACTGTTCTATACTCTGGGATTATATCAGCAAGCAGAACAGGCAAAATTGCTTACCTTTATGGAGCTAACGTTGTAAGGTGACACTGAAAATAAAAGATGTACAGGACAAACATGGTCTCTGCTCTCACAATGAACACTTAAAGTCTAGGTAGAAGTACAGGCCATAGGTGGACAGGCCATGTGATAAGTGGAAAGAGAAGTTCAGATTACTGTAAGGGACATCTAACTGTGACTCAAGTGAGTCTAGCAAAGATTCACAGATGAAATTATTTTAGTAGGAATAATCTAGATGAAGAAAGAGGCAGGGACAAATATTCCAGGCAGAGGAGGAATATGTATATGAAAGGGCCAGAGGAAAAAGAGTGTGGCAAGTTCAGGAAACTGACAATAGTTCATTCTGGTTGGATCATAGTGTTCAGATTTCAAATGGGATAGTAGATGTGGCTAGAATAATGAAGCCAGGTCATGTCATGAATGCCCTTTAAAATAAGTAATGATAAGGAGTTTGGAATTTACATAGTGAGGAACCATTAAAGCAGGGGAGTGATACATAATATTTGAAGGAGGAATATCAAGAGAAGTTATTTCAAGGAATAAGGAGAAAAAAAAAACCCCATCACTTTGTTCTTCCTTTCTGCATATTAATCCTTCAAAACTAGACTTAGAACAAAATTAGGCACATCCACAAAACCAATTTTGGATCTTGAAAATGAGTTGTAGTCTAATACCACTGGTTATTCTAATAGGATTTACAGAAGTATTTACACTTCTATATATTTGAAGTTTTGTTACTGGTATTAATATCTGAAATCAGAACACTACTCTATCCCCACATCATTACAAGTATTTTAAGCCCAAGAAGCCTTAGTACTTCCTGTGCACTTTGTCCTGATACTCTCACAGTGCAGCAGAGGGGTTGCTGTTGAAACCATTCATTCTTGCATTCTGCTTAAGGCCATACAAATGCTTGGAACTCAGCCATTCACACAAAATCTAGTCATTGATGTGCTGAGGTAGGTACTGTTATTATCCACATACAGATAAGGAAACAGAAGAGCTAGTTATAAGATTAGTAATTGTGTTTTATTTTTAAATAATTGGAAAGTTTAACATATTGAGCTACAGTGGCAGGAAGTCTAGAGTTTTTTAAAGTTATCAGTAAAAGTTCTTAGAAGGTGAAGATGGCCTTTCAGGGTTTTTTTGTTTGGTTTGGTGTTTTGTTGTTTTTCTTTTTACCATTAATTTCCCAAAGTTGACATAGGTAGACCTCAGTGGCTAAACAAAAGCTAATTATACTAGTAAATTTGAAAGTAAAGTCCATGGTTAAAGACTTTAAAAATCGTGTGTGTGTACACAAACATATGTAGGGAGAGAGAGCTTATCTTTTTTTTTCTCTTCAGAAATGTATATATTTAATCACTGCCGAGTTCACTGAGGAAGGGATGCTAGGAAATGTGTTCTTAACTTTAGAGTGAAACTTGAATTAGAAATTATTTCTTTTTATCATTAGAACCCTTTTACCCATCAGAGGAACATTTGCTTTTAATTTTTACAAGTGCCCTATTCTAGGCATCAAGGATACAATGTAAACAAAATAGACCATATCCCTGCCTTCATGGATCCTGCATTCTATTTAGGGGTAGAAGGGAGTAGAAAATCAATGTCTATGAATTACATAGTCTATTAGAAGGTGATAAATGCTATGGAGAAAAATACAGCAGGGAAGTACCTTGGTTAGAGTAGACGTTTACAGTAGTCAGGAAAGACAGATTGGAAAGATGTGAGGAAACAAAGCACGCAGGCATCTTAGAGATGCTCCAGAGAGGAAGTACAAAAACTCTAAAGCAGGAACATAGCTGTATGTTCAGGCAACAACAAGGAGAGCTTAGCTGGAGATTAATCCAGGAAACAGGGAGCTAAGATATGTAGGGCTTTGGAAGCCACTCTTTGGACTTTGGGCTGTACTCAGAGATGAGGAAGTCTGGAGGATTTTGAGCTGAGGAGTGACATGATTTGATTTTAACCTTTAACAAGATCATTCCTGCTGCTCTGTTGAGGATAGATGTTAGAGGTCATGAGTATAAGCTGACAGACCTGTTCGGAGCCTGTTGCAATAACTTGTTCAATAATACAGTCAGGAGATGACGGTGGCTTGGATCGGGGTGATTGTGACAGATGTGGTAGAAGTGCTCAAACCCTGGGTGTGTTTTAAAGGTAAAGCCAGCAGGGTTTGCTGACAAACTTTCTGTATATGAGGCTTAGAGCTGTCAAGAATTACTGCAAGTGTTTGGCCTGAGCAACTGAAAGAATGGAGTTTTGGTTAATTAAAATGGGGAATGCCCCAGGAGGAGCAGGTTGGGGTGGGGAAGGCATGTGAGGTATATCAGGAGCCCAGTTTTGGACATGTTAAGTTTGAGATATGAAACATCTGAGTGGAGATATCCAATTTTAGGGTATACAAGTCTGGAAATTGGGGGTGGGAGGTGAATTAGAGGTATAAATTAGAGAGTTGTCAGCAATATCAAGGATATTCAAATCTGTGAGACTAAATGAAATTACCAAGGGAGTTAAGTACAGGTAGAGAAAAACAGAGAACCAAGGGCTGAGCCCTGAAGTACTCCAACAAAGAGTTGAGGAACCAGCTAAGGAAGATGGTAAGGAATGAGCACTGAGGTAAGATGTAAACCAAGTGTGGCCTTGGAATAAGCTGTAAAAAGTGAGGGGAGTGGTCCACTGTGACCACTAGATAGGTCAAGTGAAAGAGAACTGTTAGTGGACCATTGGATTTTGAACATTGCTGACCTTGACGAGTAGTTTTAGTGGAACAGTAGGAGCAAAAGCTTGTTTGTTAATGTAAAGGAATGGAAGGAGAGGAACTGTGACAGTAAGTTTAGATAAGTCTTTCAAGGAGTTCTAGTGTAAAGAGAAACAGAAATGAAGCACTAGCCAGAGGAAAAAGTGGAGTCTAGCACATTTTTGTGGGTTTTTTTAAGATAGGAGAAATAAGAGCATGATTGTAATCTGATAAGAATGATACAGTAAATGGAGAAAATATAATATTAGAAAGAAAGGGAAGGATTGGTAGTGTGATATCCTTGAGAGGAGATTTTGTACACAGGTGGAAAACTTAACCTTAAAAAAATTAATCTTAAGAGCATAGATAGCTCATCTGTAGTAGGAGAGTTGACCAAAGCATGGATGTTTCCTGATTGGTTTTTTCTCCTCTCAGTTAAAAAAGGAAGCAACTTATCAGCTGATTATAAAGGTTAGGGGAGAATTGCTGGAATTTTGAGGATGGATGAAGGGGTATGAAATAGTCATCAGCAGAATGTTTAAAGTGGGTAGACTAGAGAAATGTAGTGTAGTTGCCAGGCAGCATTGTGGACCCACTTTAGGTTCCTACTCATTCACTGAGTGTGAGACCAGACAACATGGTTTTGTAGTTTTTTACTGTCATAGTACATACATGGCTACTGAGTAGATAATTAGAGAGATTTTTTACCAAACGAGTAGTATGAAGTAAAGGGCATAGGATATGAAGTCGTACGCAAGGAGGTGATTATAATAATTTACCTTGGACACGAAGGGCATGCTGGTAGGATGATAGACGGTAGGTCTGCGGAGGACTGTAGATCCAGGATAGCCTTGTTGAAATGAGAGTGCGAGGGGAAACAAGATGATGGTCAGAGAATGGGATGTTGGAAATTATGATTATTGTAAAGGTTATAGTTTTTGGAATTGGTAAGGTCTAGATGAGGCATTGGGAGTGGGTGGCTGAACTAGGGTCAGCCCCAGAATCACTGGAAGAGAAGAGCTCACGGATCTGACAGGCCAAAGTTCAAATAATTGTCTACATGGATATTAGAACCACCGAGAATTAAGATACACTGTTAGTGAGCCAGGAGCTAAAATCCAGAAATAAAGGGAAAAGAATGAGACACCTGTAGATGATTGCAACAAGAGATGGTAGGTAGTATATAGTTGAATAACATGAAATTCAAAGATTAGGTAGGATTGGTTAGGGAGAGGAGTATAGGAATGGTAATGAGGAACGTGCAACTCCTTCAACATCCACCTCTAGGCTCAATGATGAAGGGAGTGTGGGAGATTAAACACAAGCATCAGGAGGTGAATGGAAGGGTTAGAGAAGAGGTTAAGGATAAAGGGAATTTTGCTGCTGGCTGACTCATTTCCAGATGGCACAGGAGTCATGAAAACTATTTTATGAAGGGATTAATTTCACCTACCCTACCAGATGAAGCATTTTATATTTTAACTAATGGATTTATTTAAACTTAAATATGAATTTTCATAGGATTTTTTTCAACCTTAGAAGTGGTTGGATTAGAATGATGATAGGCCAGCCATCTTATGCTGTTTTCCATTGAGTATTATCGGAGAAACAGTAGGCTTACAATAAATTGAAAATTATCTTTAAACTATTTATAAGCACATTGATCACAGGGATTTCACTAATTCCTAATAAAACTTTTATTTTTCCCCTAAAAAATAGAAGACAAAATGAACTTGTGACATCTGCCCTATTCTCCCATTGAGTCTTCATTATGTTAATTATCAGTCATAACATATTATTTGAATGTCCATCCCCTCACTTGTCTACATGTCCATAAAGGAATGGTATTGTTTCATGTTTATATCTCAGCTTGTGGTAGTGATGTTGGACATGTAGATACTCAATAAATACTTGAATGAACAGGAAAATGTGATTGGATCAATTTTATGAAAAAGAGTTCAATTATTTAAATATTTCTCAAAGAATTAACTTGAGAAAACTTCGCTCTTGTAGTAGTATCTGACATTTAAGTAAGTTTTTCATTGGTAATTTTATTTAACAATTCATAAAGGGAGGAAAAGATTAATAGAACATACTTATAGAAGGTTGTTGGAAATATCATAAACTCATTTTTCTGGAAAAAGAAAACCATTGTGTTTTTTAAAAACTTTTTTAAGTTTATACTTGTAAAGATGGCTTTGAAACAGACTTTCAAGGATTTTATATTTAAAAACAACCTGCATTTTCTCTAGTGTAATTGACCCTAGAGGGGTGAGCTGGATAGTGCACTTTGTCATTAAAATATTAGCATCCTCAAATCTTTAGCCAAAGTGAAGGTTGGTAGAAGGTAAACACTGCCCCCAGGTGGTGGTATACAGGAACTTTGGTCACTTGCAAGTAGATAATTGGCCATTTTCTTTTCAACAGTTTTCCATCCATTTATCATTGTAACAACAACCAGACTTCTGTGGCACCTATACCATCTGCTTCATCAAACGTGATTGGTTCTTCTGCCTTGACTTCAGCAAGTGGCCTAGTAATCACCTCTCCTTCCAACCTCACTGACCTTAAGGAGTGCAGTGGCAGCAGGAAGGCCAGGGTTCTGTATGATTATGATGCTGCAAACAGTACTGAATTATCACTTCTGGCAGATGAGGTGAGTAATGTGGGTATAAAAAGAAAACTATATCATAGATTGACTTACCTTCCAGTATAACAAAATGCAAATTCCTCATTACTTATTTGGAAATAGTTTATTATGAATGTTTTCTTAGATTGAGGCGGGTTATATTAACATTTTATAATTTTTTAACTACTATTTTTTAACAAAATAGAACATCACAGAAATATTTAAAGCTTTTAACTGCTAAATAACTAGATTTCTAAAACTATCTCTAATAAAATCCTTTATCTTTCACCAAATTGATAATAATGTTTAAATTCTTTGATAGTGAATAATTTATACTTTAAACAAATTAAGTCTGATTAGTTTTCTGTGTGTTTATTTCTTAACATAGTTAATAACTGGAAATGTTTTATTTTGTAGGTAATCACTGTTTTCAGTGTCGTTGGAATGGATTCAGACTGGCTAATGGGGGAAAGGGGAAACCAGAAGGGCAGGGTGCCAATTACCTACTTAGAACTGCTCAATTAAATAGGTGGACTATGAAAAGATACACCGTATTTATATACAATTAACTCTTAATAAAGCAGGTTTAAGTATCTTCCATGTTAATGTCTTAAGAGACTGAAAAGAAAATACTAGCCATCAAGCTGGCCTTTCTGCCAATAAAATTGCATGGTAAATATTTCATTACAGAATTTATGTTAAAGCTTTCATGCCAAGAATGTTTTCTTACAAAATTCTCTTTCTACTGAGGTTTCACTAATAAGTAGCTTCTACTTTTGAGCCCCAACTTAAAGCAGAACTGTTTTCTACTGAATTTTTCATTAATGGCAAGCTTTTTCTTTTACGTAAAATAAATTTATTGTGAATTGATACGTGACTCATTTATTAGGTATAATTAATAGCCAAAGAATAAAGTTAAAATTTGTTTTTAACTGTTGGTCTAAAAAGAGCTCTAGGATGTAAACCTCTTTTGTAAAAAATACAATGTTTCTGAATGTTTTCATAAACAGAAATGCAGTTATACCATGTTTACCTTGTTTTCCAGCAGACATGGAATGATTACAATATTCTAGTTCAGTGAGTTATTTTGAGGGTTTTTTGTTTTATTAAACACTACTGAATGATTTCTTAAGAGTAACTAGTCCTTGAGAAGTATTACCGTATTTTTCTAGTACATTTGCGTTTAAGGTTCTAAAACATCTGGGACAAATTCAATTCACTAAATAATGTTTTTAAGATTGTTCAATTGGTACTGTTTAATCCATAATCAGAATTGGACCTGTTAAGAAGATACTGCAGTAAAGAGAATTTGTTCTTATTGAACAACAAATCCTTATAAAAATGGATTAGCACAACTGTGTTCATTATAGAGTAAATTGTATGCAAACAATACACTTTTGGTTACTTTGAGCCTACAAATAAAATTTTGAAAATTTACTAATGAACTTAGGTTATCTTGATCAGGCTCTCTAGTTATGAAACACACACTAATGAAATGATTAGTGATATACTTGGAATCAGAAAATTGCTATTTGGACCACTGTTATGAATCAGCAGATTATTTCCATGTCAGGACTTCTGCTCTCATCATTCATTCATTCATTCTTTAGTCAGACATTTGTTGGGGGCCAGGCACTATGCTGATCAACTGGGAATACAACCCTGAACAAGATGCACACAGTTCTTCCCCCTACAGATCTTAAAAGACTGGTGGAGGATACAGAAAAATAAGTAAGCAATGGTCATATAACAGAATCGGTGTCATGATGATAGAAGAAATATAGGGTTAGTGTGTTTCAGAGCTTTGGGAGTCACCTAATTCAGATTTGGGGAGTGGGAGATGGTTTGGAGAGGAAGTGTTCTAGGCAGAGGAAGAAGTTGTGACAGGCCTGGAGCTAAGAGAATGTAGCACATTCTTAAAGCTAAAAGTAGTTCAGTCTGGCTTATGCATGAAGTGTAAAGGTGAAGTTAATTTCTTCAGGAAGTGTTAATGTGTCAAAATGATATTTTTCTGGTACTTTAAAAAATGAACACTTAGCACAAAAGGATATTTTAAAATGGTGTTTAAGAGTTCCTAATAAGAGCTTGGTAAACATGTTGATAATTTAATTTACAGTTCAAATTTTAACAGTAGTTGTTACATTTCTGTGCTGTGAGACAAATTCCTCTGCAGTTTTATAGTTATACAAGATGCTTTGATTCACACTGTGAGTTGCCATACTGTTAACCCCCAAAGCTGCTCAAGCTGGTTAGTTAGCTTAGAACCACTTGAGTGAAGCTTTTTCCCCCAGAAAGGAAGCTCTGTGGCCAGCCTAGAGTACCATCTATTATGTTATATAAATCAAGATTTAGGCTTTAAAAGATCATATAAAAAAATCAGGTCAACTTTAATAGCAACTATAAATTAGGTTTATGACAAGTAGAGTAGTAAAAGGGAGAGAGTATGGGTACTGGAGTGAAATTGTCCTGGATTCAAATCCAGTCTTCCTCACATACTGTGCTCTTTGAGCTTCGACTCAGATGTCATATAAACTGCCATTTCCTTGTTAGCAAAATGGGGATAATAATTATGCCACCTTAAGGTTATTGTGAGGATTTTATAGCAAAAAATAGTTTTTAAAGCAGTTATAAAGTAACTATAAAATCTGTAACTATAGATTTCTAACTATCTTGTATGTTAGGTAATTTTTAGGGAAAGGCTTGGCACAGTAGAAACATGCTGTGAATATGTTTTCCCTTGTTAGCTCCTGTAGCTTCCTGACCTATCCAGACGGTCGGCCTTGTTTATGACTATGTACCAGACAGACATCTTCTGTTGCCATGCTCTGTTCTACTCCTTATCAATTCTGTCCTCCACCCTCTTTAAATCAGACCCAGATCTAGGTTTAACCTCACCATAGTCAGTGTACATTTTTATCAGAACCTTCTGCTTTCCATCAAATGAATGTTGATTATAGTAACCTAATAATGTACAGTAGCCTTCAGTAATGTGAGGGTTCAAAGGTTATTTTGTGCCTTTGTCCACCACAAATTTGCCACAATATGTGGGCTCATTCTTATGTTTATTGTTTTTTATTTTAGTGGGGTTTTGTTTGGTTGGTTGGTTGGGGGGTTTTTGGTTTGTTTTATTTCGGTTTGGGGTTATTTTATAAAGTCACAGGTTTAATTTTTACTCAGGTAAAGGCCCATAGGTTCTTAGGCATGGAAGAAGAGCTTGGGAAGCCTCTTAATTCATGGTGCAATTCAGAATTATTTAAATAATCTCTGTGCCCCTGAGCTTAATCTAAAGGGATAGTAATGTGAAGGATGCATTTATGAATGAAATAGTAAACTTGGAAATAATTGTAGGCTCCTTTTACAAACAGAAAAAAAAGTGATTGGATTGTTTCTGTATTTGTCCTGAAGGTAATTAACCTAAAAGATCATTGCATTAAATTGTTTTTTATGGTGCTAATCAGAAAAATTCATATTGTAGGAGACTGGGTCCCAGAAATGGGAATGAGCCTCACTCTGAGTAATGTAAGAAATACGAAACCTGGGTCCAGGGTCACTAGTGGGATAGAGTCCATCCTCATAGTCTGCTGTTATCCTCACCAGAACAAAGGAACAGAGTGTGAATGGAGGAGCTGGTGCTGGGAGGACATGCAGAAGATGAAGGACCACAGGACAAAAATCAGCATCTTTGTGTACCCAGAGAGGCCTGGCTTACTTTCATGCTTTGTTGACAGTATTCCTTAAAAATATCTTCCCTAGCTCCCGAACACCTGAAAGTTTGAAATATGTTGCCCTAGTATGTGGCACTTCAAGTCTGGGTGAGAAGCCATGGTAATAGATAGGAGACTTTGCAATTTGACCTACAGCCAGGTTTGCCTCAACCCCTTCTCCAGATGATTAAGTGGCTCTTAACTCATGGTGAGACTCCAATGGGGGTCTTTCTGGTGGTTGTCCACAGCACAACTGCCCTTTCTCCCACATTATCCTAACGAGAAAGTCTGCTCAGCAGGGCAGTGGTTCTCAGTGTGGGACCCCCAAGACAGGCAATGTCAGCATCACCTAGGAACTTGTTAAAAATGTTAATTCGTATCTCCAAGTACCTTTTTTTTGTACTTATTTGTTGTCTTCAAGGGGCTATAAAACTAGTCTTAGTTCTTCCATGTAACATTTTAAAAAATATTTCAAGACAAAAACTGAATTCTGATCTTCTTTACTGTGTTCTAGCACTAATCGTAATTATATAGTTACTTTTAATAATTTATTTGTTTAGTATATATCTGTTCACTCTAGAGTGTAGGCTCCCTGAGATTGAGACTATTAATTCTTTTGATCACAGTTAAATTCCCAACTCTTAGCAGGAGACCTAGCATGTAGTATGTACTCAGTATTTGTCAAAGAAAGAAAACATGCAGTTCTTAAGTCTTATCCAAGCTCTACTGAATCAAACTCTTGGGGTAGGGCCCAGCATTCTGTTTTTACAAGCCATTTAGGTGATTGTTACACTCTCAAGTTTGAGACCCACTTCAGTAGAATAAAGAAATCGTGCCTTTTACCTTCAGATGTGCTATGTGACATCGCTTGAAAATTCTCCCTGCCTTCTGTATACCAACAACACTGCTCTCGAGTGTAGAGGAACCTTGCTGGGCTGTATTACAAGTGGGTGTGAAGGTATACGGTATGCTTAGTGTACGAAAGGGAAATATTGCTTGGAATGCCAGTACTTGGTTGCTGTGGAGGGTTTCTAGGGATGGATCCCTTAGTCTGAAGAAGGGTAAGCACTACCACCACCCACATTTCCACTCAGCACAGTCACAATTTGACATCAAAGCACCCTGACAAACCATTAAAGTTATATCAGACTAACGTGTACTCCCCGGTGCTCAGGTTGCTAACTCCGCTCTCCCTACTTCAAAGGAGACTTTTTAAGAATTGTTAATGCTTTTTTTTAATACCACAAGTCATAGATGCATTGGTAAAAAAAGGAAAAAAAGAATATATAGTTTAAAGATAAAAATCACATAATTCCACCATCCAGGGAGAACTACTGTTAATTAGGTGCATAGACTTCCAGATTCGTCTGTGCTTTTATAGATTTTTTTAAATGGGATCAAGTTGTACATACTGTTTTGTAACTTTTTCACTTGACAATACCATGACTATCCTGCCATGTCAAATATGTTTCTATATCTTTTTTTAATGGCTGCATGGTATTTCATCTTATGTGCCACATTTTATTAAACTACTGTTTTCAGGTTGTTTCCAATTTTTCGCTAATAAACTGCTTTAAAGAACATTGTGTTGTTAAATCTTTTATGTGTTCTTAATATTTCCTTAAGGTGAATATTTGGAAGTAGAATTGCTAGTGTAGAGTATGCCAGTTTATAAAAGCTTTTGTCGCTGCCACTCTGCCCCCTAGAAAACTTACCGGCTTACACTTTATCGGCAGTATAAGAAAGTATACTATTTCTTTTTGGAGGACTTCCAAGTGAATGTTCTTAGAACCTTCAGTTTAAAAATAAAGGGTAAAAGGAAGATAAAAAGACCCTGCAAAATTAAATCCAAGATCAGTCTTAAATTATTCTGACATGACATCATTTACTGTTCTACCTTCTGTTATGTATTTTGCGATACTTTGGGAATGTTTGTAGTACTGGCTTTCCCCTTGCTTTTATTCAGTCTCCTGGAAGCACTGACTTTCCTGACTTCTGCCGAAATGGTAGGAGAACAATCCTAAACAGACTGGAATCTTGTGATAATTTTGATGCAGGCTTATTGTTGCATTTAGGGAGCATGGACATAATAGGGAAAGTAGAAACTTTGGAAGGTAGGCAGAACATTGGCTCTCCCACTTGGTTGGCTGGTTTTGTGTCAGTCAACCTCTTTGAGCCTGTTTGCCCATCTGCAGGAATGAGAATAATATAAACCTACCTTGTAGGGTTGAAAGAATTAATCATATTATGGGCAAAGTGCCTGGCACCTAGCAGATAATAATAGAATTTCCACCTAAGTATGTTAGAGCAGTTGCTATTATCTATCTCAGTGGAGTAAATATCACTGCCATTGCCAAATAGAATCTTCCTTGAAAGGTGTCACAACAAATGGACATTGCCTTGTACATCCTACCTACAAAATCTAGCTTTTAAAGGATGTCTCATTTTTTCCACACAAGTAACCTAACCAGATAAAACTCCCAGACAGGTAGCTAGTGGAACATTTCAACTGCTATGCTTTTATGGCAGTGTATCAAAGTGATAATCATATTATTCTAAAATGGTAATCATATTCTAAAATGGTGAGCTGGACATGTCAGCCGTGCCAAACTTCCCCTTCTGACTGAAACCCCACCTTTGGCCTACAGCTGATCTTTGTGCTTTGGATGGCTTGCCTTCCACCTGTGAGAACCTGACACGGAGGGCTCAGCTCAATAAAGGTAATGATAATCAGTTAAGTCTCAATAGCATCTCCAGGATGAGAGAACACACAATTGATTCACTGATAATGAAGTAAATTTATTTAGAGAAGTATCTGATTTCTAAAAGTTGCTCAGCAATATTTCCAAAAGATAGATGTCCCGGAGGTAACATCTCCAGTAATCATAGCAGACAGCTTCCCAGAGATCAACACATTTTCAAATTTGGATGAACCAGATACATTGAAATTAGCATCTAGTTTGTTGATTATAACTCAGAACTACTCAGCCATTAAAAAGTGAGTAGTAAGAGAACTTAAAAGAGGGGGTGTAAGGAAGGAAGGCTATACAGGAAGCTTTAGGTTTGTGAGAACAAAACAAATTAAATGAATAATTATGAGGTGAAAGAAGATGGGCTACAACTCTCAGCAACTCTTCTGAAAGCCTGATGCCCTAGGGTTGAGGGTACATGTTTCTGCCTAGTCCCATGTTGTAGTGAAGTCGTATGAAACAAGGTATAATAGGTAACCCCAGCAACCATATGCTTTGATACTTGTTTGCCTTTGGTATATAGTTTACTCAGCTCTACCTGAAGACCCTCACTTATTAAGAGTGAGTTCAAAAGCTCCTTCTGCTACGAAGATATTCTGGATTCCCTCAGGCAGAATTAATTATTCACATAGATAAATGTAACTCAACTGTGGCATTTATTGCCTTGAATTGCAATTACTTGCTAACCTAGCTGAGCTCAAGGACAGGGACTTTGTGTCCCCTAACTCTTAGCACACCTAAAGCTGAGTTTCAGCAACCCTCGCAGCTGCTAACAGCATTCTGATATCTATAAACGATCTTTAATGATTCAGACTTGGTGCTGTTACGTGTGTTTGCCCTAAGAAACATTGCCCCCTTTGGACAGCAAGATCAGAAAATGCACATCTAGTTTCTATCATTATTATTATTGTCACCACCACCACCATCATCATCATCATCATCATCATCACTATCGGTATTTCTAAAGTAATGAATGAACTTTCATACCCTTCAGGCAAAGTTCCATATATATTTCTCATTATCAAGCTTTTCATAAGAGGTTGGCAGCTGGAGGTTAGAAGTTAAGCTCTCTGATGAGAATGTGGAGTACAAATCCCTATACTTTAACCAATCACATAAAAAATGAGTTGAGCTTATTTTTACCAAAAATTAACCAGTTGAAATCTGTAGAGAAAGTGACTCTATCTCCGCGAAAAGGAGCACTTGGAGAAAGGGTCAAGATTTTCCTCAGAAAACAGTCGTGTATGCTTATATCTGGAGAAATGAGACATTGAAACTCCGTGATCATTTTGACCTGAAAGTTTTCAAAGCATTTGCTACCAATTGCATGTTGTGGTTATGAAACAGTTTCAATCATGCACTTATAAAATGTCTATTTTATTCCATGGAATTTTCTGATGAGTGCCTCAAGAGAAATTTGTTTCATAATGTAACCCTTGGAAACTAAATGAATTTACCTCCCAGTAGGGTGTTTAGATATAAACCAATTACATGTTGCAGGAGACTAAAACAATTGTGGTTTTAGAATAGTTCATCATAAGCCATTCTTTCTGAGAGCATTTAGATAGCAAGTCCAGTAGAAATTAAATTTGTGGTTATGTCCTCGGGCAAATTATTCACTTAACCTCGAAAGCCCACAGATTTCTCATCTGTAAAATAAAAGGATTAAACCAACTGATCTCCAAAGTCCTTCAAGCTCTTGCATCCTAAGATGGTCTAAACAAGGCAAAGTTGCTCGTGTTTTAATAGTAACTAATGACAAACCCCAAATTATTAGTTAACTTAAATGACACAATCTATTGGCAGGTAGGCAATGAGTTTGTTGTTTGTTTAATTGTAGAGAACAAAACTCTTCAGTCTGAATTTTCTAGAAAAGACTGAATGAAAACTTGTGAGAGATTCCTTTAGAAATCTCTCTACCTGGACTGACAGACTAACTGACCTAGACCTCAGAGGGAAAGGATCCACTTATGCTCAGACTCTCTGAAGGGTTCTAATGAACAAATATGAACAGTGGCACTCACAGTCTTAAGCACTATTGAGATTTTACATCCCTTTGGAAAAAATTGCTAACATTTATTAAGCAGTTTATGTGCATTTCCTTCTTTAAACCTGGCAGGAACATAGGTATTTTTTTTACCCCATTTCACAGATGGGAAAACAGTTTAGAGAGCCACCGAGCCAGAAAGTGGCAGAGCCTGATCTGATTCCTTGTCTTCCCAACTCCAAAGCCCAAGCTCTTAATCCGTGTGTAACACAGACACCAATTTTTTTATATGTGCCCCCCAAATATGGTCAATGTCCCATTATTTCCTATACTCCTTCTGTGTAACTTTTCTTGGGGCAGAAAAAAAAATGTTCCTAACATAAAGTAGCTATAAATCACTGCTTAAGCAACTAAAAAAAAAAAAAATCTACAAAGTTTATCAGGCCAAGTGGGGATCTTTCAGCCCTGCTACCGTCACAGCCGAAAGTGCAGAGAAATCAGCTTTGGCTTACATAAGAGGTTCTCAAAGTGCAGCCCCCAGAATCTCTGGGGGTGGGACCCAGCCATCTTGTGCTTCAACAAGCTCTCCAGGTGATTCTGATGCGCATGTTTAAATAAAGCAGAGAGAGTAAAACTACCTTGTTGTCTTTCACTTTAAAGCTGACTCATCTGCAGTAACAATAAAAGAATAATGGCAGTCCTCAAAATATTACTGCAAGCTATTAAATTAAGCTGAAATACAATACCATTTTACTGACTCTTTTCAGTTAAGTAGGCCATTACTAATGAGTAATTTGGTGAACAAGTGAAAATGTTTAGAGTATCATTTTGCCAGGAATAGGGCAAAGAGCCCATGGATTGGAAGAGCTTATTCCAAAATTCAGCCATAAGGGAATATGCTCTACAAATGTGTCTCTTATCGAGGTAACAAATCTGTACAATCTTTATTGTTCTTTCTAGCAGAGTCTTGGTTTCCTCTGAAGAGCTTATATACCCTGTTTGGCAGGACAAGAGCACACCAATAAAAAAAAAAAAAAAGTGTCATTCATTAGCATTTACAGTAAGCCAGTCGCTGTATCGAGCATTTTACACACATTCTCTAATTTCGCTCTTGTAACAACACTATGAGGTGGAGATGGTGGTCTTCACTCTGCAGATGGGAAAACCAAAGCTTAGGTAAAGTTGTGAACCTGCTATGCTCATTTTAAGGTCCTGGAGTCTCTAGAGACAGTGAACTCCCTAAGGTGTATCCCCTTTTCCTCTCCCTCTGCTCTAACACTAATCCTTTCCTTTACTCCTAAGACTGTCAGAAACAGGAAACCAGTGCCCTAGGCCTTCTTTCTCAGCCCATTCCCACTTTTCCTTTAACTCCCACACAGTGCCCACTGTGGCTAATTTTAAGCCCAATTTCTGTAAACTCTAGCCCTCCAACTCCCGGACAGCTGACCTAAGAGGGCTGCTGAGACTTAAGGGCCCATGGAGGCTGGAGGGCGAGGAATGCCACCACCCCGCCCCAGGGCCCCGGCGGGGTGAAAGGAAGAACAGCAGGAGGAGAAGGCATGACTTAACAGAACATGGGGAAATGTGTCAACAGTGATACTGAACAGAGAGATACTAAACAACTAGCAAAGCGAACAATTAAAAATATTTTTGGCCAATAGGGAACTCAGGAAAAGTATGGTCATTTGTATAAGCAGCTTATCATAGCTGCTTCACTGCCAGATAGCAAAACTGGCATGCAAATTACTAAATGGGTTGGGTTAACTTGGTGTATTGTTTTGTTAGAACAGTGACTCCTTTACTGCTGTGACAATGCTATACTTCAGAGTTTGCTGAACACGTAGCTCAGTTGTCTGCTCACTACTTCAGAGTTGGAGGAACGACGGGTCATATCTGTAATTCCCTAAAATAGAGAATATATATCCACCGATGGTGCATGCATTTCAATGCAAAAAAGCAAAAAAATTTTCCTTTAGTTTGGTAATGGACAAATATTGGTACTGACTCAGAAACTTGTTCAGCTCTTAGCAGCCATGTGTCTTACCTTACTAAATTGTTTGTTTGTTTGTTTGTTTGGCAGCACCACACGGCATGTGGGATCTTAGTCCCCTGACCAGGGATTGAACCCGTGACCCCTGCATTAGAAGCACGGAGTCTTAACCGCTGGACCACCAGGGAAGTCCCCATGTGTTTACCTTAGAAACCCACCTGGCTGCAGTGGAAAGACCCCTTTCCATTTGCGGTCACTTGCTTCATTGAGGTAGCTTCACATCACTGATCACATAAACCAGGGTCATGGGCAGGTGGATTGCTTTGCTGGTCTTCCCCATCCCTTTCCCAGCTTCCTCTCTCCCAAAAGTCCTATCAGCAGAGACCTTGCAACTTTACCAAAAAATGATATAATAATAGCTGTCATGATTTAAGAACTTCCTGCATGCCAGGCACTGTGCTGAAAGTGAGTTACACCCATGTCTCATTCTAACAACCTGTGAGGTAGGTACCACTCTTATCTCCATTTTACAGAAGGAGAAATGAAGGCTCTTAAATCACACAGCTGATAGAGTGGCAGAGCCTGGTCTTTCACCCAGGGCTCCCTAATTCCAAAAGCCTTGCTCTCGATTTCCACCTTGAGTGTTCCCCCAATGAACTATGAGACCATTTAGCCTAACCAATATTTTAAATGGATAGGAACAGAGGCTTATCCTTTCTTTTACCAAGATAGAAAGCAACTTCTCAAATGCAGCTGGACAAACTAATCAAGCACAGCTTGGTGGTTCCTGCCCAGTGAATGCTTTCCCTCTCTTCCTGTTCCTTAACTTCATGTGGTGCCCGCCATTTTGGTACTTCCAACGGGCTGAGAAAGCCCCTCTCTCAGGGTAAGTAGGGGCCCTAGCTAGTCTCATCATTAGTGGAAGAAATGAGTGCCTCTCCTATTCTGTCCCCAGACTACTCAGCTTACCTCAGTAACTGGGCTTTCCAAAAGGTTTTTGAAACTCAGAACACGTTATATGTTGTAAACGATGATGAGGGTCCCAAGTTAGTGCGCCAAAATCTCCTTAGCCTAAATATACGTGCCTGAAATAGTATTGATGGTTAGAGCATCCCAGAACAGTATAGGGTTGCTGGAGACTCCCAAATTTCTTTGATCCTGGGCTTTTTCGTGCCCCTTTAGTCCCAGGACAGTGGCACGTATGCAATAGGAAATAATAATAGCCAGTATTTTTTTCTAACATCTTTATTGGAGTATAATTGCTTTACAATGTTGTGTTAGTTTCTGCTGAATAACAAAGTCAATCAGCTATATGCATACGTATATCCCCATATCCCCTCCCTCTTGCGTCTCCCTCCCACCCTCCTTATCCCACGCCTCTAGGCGGTCACAAAGCACCGAGCTGATCTCCCTGTGCTGTGCAGCTGATAATAGCTAGTATTTATTGAGCATTTAACAAGTGTCTAACGCTGCTCCAAATGCATTTTCTCATTTGACCTCCACAGCGGCTTTAGACAGTAGGCATGATTATTAGCCTCAAGAAACTGAGGCACAGAGAAGCTGAGTGACTTCCCAAGGTCACAGAGGACATAAGCAACAGGAGCAAGAACAGAGCCCAGACAGTGTGGATCCAAAACCAGGGTGACTAACCAGTGTGCTGTGTTACTTCAGGGGGCCTTTATTTGCTGTCTGAGGGCTGGAGAGAGGCTGAGTATGGCTCTGCTGCGTAGGCAGCTGCCATGATAGGCGCAGGGAAACTGCACAAGCAAGCAGGTGGGGAGTGACTGGCAGGGAGCCCTGGTGAATCCCTCCACAGAGGTGGCAAAGAGGGTGATCAGGACAAGCACACGAGCTTCTGTGCCCCGGGGGAGGAGGGGTCGATGCGGCAGCCCGAAGAGGTGACGGAGAACACGTCGCTCTTCTCTCCACACTGTCTGCTGCTGCTCTGCGCCGTGACCCTGGGCAAGTTCGTTACTGCTCTGTAAACTACGCACTGTTAACAGTTCCCACCTCTAGGGTCTTTGTGGAAATTAAATGAGAACATTCACCGAAGAACTCTGCACAGTGCCTAGCACGCACTCACTGAACGTATCCTCTTATGATTATGACCACTATTATTACAGCATGATATCGTTTAACTCTGAAAAATCTCCAAACCCACTGGAAAGCCCTTCTCAGTAACATTGCAGAGGCAGGCTTGAGGGCAAGGAGGTTTTGTCCCTAAACGTGACATGGTGCTGAGCGGCAGCTGCAGGCCCTTGCACCCCGACCCGCCTCCGCTAAGGGGGCCGGAACTCCGCTCTCCTTCCCCGCAAATCTCCTACCAGCACCACCGCCGAAAGGCACAGTGCTTCGGCTTGAGTCCCTCCTCTTGGTTTCCGCCCCTGTGCTCTCAGAGGTCAGGGCTTAAGAAGCGGAGAGATGGAGGAACGCCGGTTAGCAGGAGGAAGAAGGCAGCCATGCCAAATAGGCCCGGGAATAATCAGCTGGAGAACAGGCCATAATTTACCCTGAAACGGTCTCTAATGGTGATGGGCTTGGGGGCGGGGGGAGGGGGAGAAGAGAAGGGAAAACAGACGCCCTTTGAAGCGTTCCATCAAAAATCTAATGAACCATACTTTATGAATGCAATGGTGTTTTATGATCTACCCCGCAATGCTTCAAAATGTCTCGGTCCAGAGCCAGCTCTTTCTGCTTCTTTCCTTCCTGTTGCCGGGAGAGGTGTTGCTATCTTTACCACCACCGATGTTATTCTTTCACTGGCAAAAATATATATATAAAGTAAAGCTAAGATGGATGAATCCTAAACTTAACGTTTGGTTTTGCCATCCCCTGTTATATATTAGTTGAGGAGGCTTTTGGAAGACACAATGGACACGTTATATGTAAATCAATAACAATTTTTCTTTTGTGTTCAAACCATGAATACTGACTAGCTAATTTTCATGGCATCTCTATAAGATAAGTGAGTTTTATTATTCCGTTCCAATTCAATTCTTCTTCAGCGCTTTAATCAGCCTAGGCAATTTTAATTTATCTCTATGAAATGTTTTTCGCCAGCACCCTAGATTTTCATCAGATTTCCTTGTCATAGCCGGATACAGCTGGCACAGGCAGTTAAGTGCTGTGGAACAGGGCAGACTGATGAGAACGGAGAATCAAACAAGGCATTGGGTTGGGAGGGTTGATGGACGTGGAAGGTTGGAGGGACCAGGCGAGGGGGCATATAAGAGCTGAAAGTGTCAGCAAGAACAGTTTAGCTGGTGTCAGTACAATCTACAGTGGCGCTAGCATAGATAAGAGGAGGGATCCCAGGCAATAGTCGTACTAGTTGAGGACACAGGGCATTTGACCGACATAAAGGATTGTTCCCAAAAGTGTGTGTACCCCTTCCCCTCATCTCCTTGGGAGGAGTGTATTCCTCTACCCCCACTGAGTTGGGCTTCACCATGTGACCTGCTTTGTCCAATGGGATGCTAGCAGGTGCGTAAGCAGGGGCTGTGATGTGTTTGCACAGTTGGGCTTTCTGCCAGGCAGAAGGAGGAGAGCCTGCCGGGGTGGCACTAGTTCAAACAGGTCGAGAGACCGGTGGACCAACACCTACAGCACTGAGCAAAACGAGGCAGGCAAACAGTGTGTGAGTATATTATTCATAGCAAGTTCTTTGGGGCTTCAAGGCCTCCACAGGTGCTATCTCCTGTGCCTGAATTGCTCTTCCTTGTGTTCTTCCAGTGGAAGGCTAATGCCTTCTCATCCTTCCAGTCTCAACTTACATGTCGCTTTCTCAGAGACCCCTGCCCTGACTCTCCTCCAATCTAAATTATGTCCCTCTGTTAAATTCTCCCTAAATGTACCTGGTTATTTTCCTTCATTGAACTTACCACAATTTATTTGTCTAATGTTTGTCTCTTCTTACATTTCTTAAGAGCAAGAGCAATGATGTCTAAGCACACCTTAGACACTTAGTTCTAGCACAGTCCCTAGCATAGAGTGGGTACTTCGTAAGTATTTGTGAGGTGAAATATACTAAGCACTGTCCTGGGGGATGGGGCTATAAGTACCACAGTGATGAACACAGGGCGCTCCTCACTCACAGGGGCTTTGAATCTGCATGGCCGTGCCATCAGCCATTGCACAGTAATGGGCTAGAGCTACTTTATCCCTTTCTGCCTGTGGCCAGATTGAGAGATTGAGGCAAGAAGTCTAGTTAGCTCTTGCTGTGTAACAAATTATGCCAAAATTTAGCGGCTTAAAAGAGCAATTATTTTATTTTCTTTCAAGGTTCCTTTGGGTCAGGAATTTGTAGACAGCATATATATGGGTCTTGTTTTTGTAAGCATTCAGCGAGCCTGTGTCTTTTGGTTGGAGCATTTAATCCATTCACGTTTAAGGTCATTATCAATATGTATGTTCCTATTACCATTTTCTTAATTGTTATGGGTTTGTTTTTGTAGGTCCTTTTCTTCTCTTGTGTTTCCCACTTAGAGAAGTTCCTTTAGCATTTGTTGTAGAGCTGGTTTGGTGGTGCTGAATTCTCTTAGCTTTTGCTTGTCTGTAAAGCTTTTGATTTTTCCATCGAATCTGAATGAGATCCTTGCTGGGTAGAGTAATCTTGGTTGTAGTTTCTTCCCTTTCATCACTTTAAGTATATCATGCCACTCCCTTCTGGCTTGTAGAGTTTCTGCTGAGAAATCAGCTGTTAACCTTATGGGAATTCCCTTGTATGTTATTTGTCATTTTTCCCTTGTTGCTTTCAATAATTTTTCTTTGTCTTTAATTTTTGTCAATTTGATTACTATGTGTCTCGGCGTGTTTCTCCTTGGGTTTATCCTGCCTGGGACTCTCTGCGCTTCCTGGACTTGGGTGGCTATTTCCTTTCCCATGTTAGGGAAGTTTTCGACTATAATCTCTTCAAATATTTTCTCGGGTCCTTTCTCTCTCTCTTCTCCTTCTGGGACCCCTATAATGTGAATATTGTTGCGTTTCATGTTGTCCCAGAGGTCTCTTAGGCTGTCTTCATTTCTTTTCATTCTTTTTTCTTTATTCTATTCCACAGCAGTGAATTACACCATTCTGTCTTCCAGGTCACTTACCCGTTCTTCTGCCTCAGTTATTCTGCTATTGATTCCTTCTAGTGTATTTTTCATTTCAGTTATTGTATTGTTCATCTCTGTTTGTTTGTTCTTTAATTCTTCTAGGTGTTTGTTCTTTAATTCTTCTAGGTCTTTGTTAAACATTTCTTGCATCTTCTCAATCTTTGCCTCCATTCTTTTTCCGAGGTCCTGGATCATCTTCACTATCATTATTCTGAATTCTTTTTCTGGAAGGTTTCCTATCTCCATTTCATTTAGTTGTTTTTCTGGGGTTTTATCTTGTTCCTGCATCTGGTACATAGCCCTCTGCCTTTTCATCTTGTCTATCTTTCTGTGAATGTGGTTTTTGTTCCACAGGCTGCAGGATTGTAGCTCTTCTTGCTTCTGCTGTCTGCCCTCTGATGGTTGAGGCTATCTAAGAGGCTTGTGCAAGTTTCCTGATGGGAGGGACTGGTGGTAGGTAGCGCTGGGTGTTGCTCTGGTGGGCAGAGCTCAGTAAAACTTTAATCCGCTTGTCTGCTGATGGGTGGGGCTGGGTTCCCTCCCTGTTGGTTGTTTGGCCTGAGGCGACCCAACACTGGAGCCTACCCGGCTCTTTGGTGGGGCTAATGGTGGACTGTGGGAGGGCTCATGCCAAGGAGTACTTCCCAGAACTTCCGCTGCCAGTGTCCTTGTCCTCACAGTGAGCCACAGCCACCCCCCACCTCTGCAGGAGACCCCCCCAACACTAGCAGGTAGGTCTGGTTCAGTCTCCTATGGGGTCACTGCTCCTTCCCCTGGGTCCCGATGTGCACACTACTTTGTGTGTGCCCTCCAAGAGTAGAGTCTCTGTTTCCCCCAGTCCTGTCAAAGTCCTGCAATCAAATCCCCCTAGCCTTCAAAGTCTGATTCTCTGGGAATTCCTCCTCCCGTTGCCAGACCTCCAGGTTCGGAAGCCTGATGTGGGGCTCAGAACCTTCACTCCAGTGGGTGGACTTCTGTGGTATAAGTGTTCTCCAGTTTGTGAGTCACCCACCCAGCAGTTATGGGATTTGACTTTACTGTGATTGTGCCCCTCCTACCGTCTCATTGTGGCTTCTCCTTTGTCTTGGATGTCGGGTGTCTTTTTTGGTGAGTTCCAGTGTCTTCCTGTTGATGATTGTTCAGAAGTTAGTTGTGATTCTGGTGCTCTTGCATGAGGGAGTGAGCGCACGTCCTTCTACTCCGCCATCTTGAACCAGTCTCATTTCTCATATAGATGTCCTGTGGACGGATTTTCTGAGGTAATACACATCAAGCACTTAGCATAGTACCTTTGTTTCCTCTGTGCTTAGTCTAGTTTCACTTGCTCATAGAGGGCCGTGTGCAGAGGGCTTGCACTTCACACTTCAGACCAGAGTTCCTGGTGCAAAATGGCTGTGCCGACACCTCAGCTGGGTAGGCCATGTGCAGAAGCCATGCTCCACACCTCAATTCAAGATGGCAGCGGCAGGCTGTGTGGGTCAGGAATTTGGAGAGAGCCTGGCTAGGCAGATCTGATTCAGCATCTCTCATGAGACTGTAGTCAGATGGTGGCTGGCTGGAGTAGCTGAGGCTGGCCAGGTAACTTTCTTTGTTCATGTAGTATCAGGTTTGTTCATGTGGTACCTCTACATACACAGGTTTGGGCTTCCTCACAGCTTGGTGGCCTCAGGGTAGTTGGACCACTTCCCTGGTGGCTCAGGACTCTAGTACAAGTTTTCCAGCAAGCAAGGCAGAAGTTGTATCACCTTTTCAATTATAGTAAAAAAAAAATTAAAATCTTTCATCTTAACCATTTTTGAGTGTACAGTTCAGTAGTGTTAAGTATATTCACATTGCTGTACAAACAATCTCCAGAACATCTTCATCTTGCATAACTAAAACTCTACACTCATTAAAGAACTCCCCATTTTCTCCTCCCTGCAGCCCCTGACAACCTATCCTATGAATTTGACTATTCTAGGTGCTTCATGTAAGTCCTTCCTTTTTAAGGCTGAATAATATTCCATCATATAAATGTAAATGTACCACATTTTGTTTATCCATTCCTTAGTTGATGGACACTTGGGTTGTTCCCACCTCCTGGCTATTTTGAAGAATGCTGGTATGAACATGGGTGTGCAGATATCTGTCAGAGTCCCTACTTGCTGCATCACCTTTTATGACTTAGCCTCAGAAGTCAAATAACATCATTTTTTCCAATGTCATAAACCCACCCAGATTCAGAGGGAAGGAGCAAAGTCTCCAACTCTTGATGAGAGGAGTGAAAGGAGTGTCAGAGTCACATTATAAGAAGAGCAAGTGGAGTGAGAGATCTTTTACGGCTATCTTTGGAAAATACAACCTGCCATATAAGTCCCCAGCTAGAAATAGAAGAATAGGGGCAGAAAGGACTGGCCGCCCTTACCATCTGTGTGGCCTTTGAGGAGCTGTTTAAAAAGGGGAGGGAATGGATAGCAACGTGGCTGATGCTGAAACTCATACTCAGTATTATCATGGTAAATAGAAAGTTGGGGTCAAGTCATAGAATATTCACTAGGGGACTCTTCAGAACTTGTGTGGTCCACCTCTCTCATCCATCAGAGGAAGAGATCTGAAGGGTCCTGCCCAAGATCACGCAGTGCCAAGACTAAAACTGTGGAGCCCAAGCCCCTTGACTCATCCTAAACTATTAGGTTAGTCAGAACTCAGGGTTGCAAGTGATAGAAATGTGTCTCCATAACATTACATCCTCTAAGCCACAGCTGCCCCTGTGATGGACAGTCTCACCTCAGGTGTACCCCTGCCTTTCTCTGTTCTTCCATCTCAAGGCTTTCTCTAAAACCACAGGAGCCCACTCAGCCCACACACAGTTTCTCCTGGAAGAAGGAGTAGTTTAAGCCCCCAGGGACAACTCTCAACTAAAGGGGAATGGGAGCCATTGGACAGATGTCCTAACCTCCTATCTGACGGATGGACAATTCTGGAAGCCATTCTGTAGGCTTCGGTGGTCGCTGTGGAGTTGAGCCCCTGTTGCCTAAAGCAGTGACTTCAACAATGCACACTATTGACTGTTTCCTTCTCCCAGTGCACACTCCCTGTCCCCTCAGGGAATTATTTAGAATCACTTCCCAAATAACTACATTCTCTATAAATGTTTGATTTGGGCTATGCTTTTGGAGAAACTTAAATTAAGAAACCGAGCTACTAGTGATATAGCAAAAAAATGGATATGTCTTAGTTATGCAGGGATTGATCCTAAGTGACACCGGACTCCAGGACCATCTGCCCCCTTAAAAGTGCAGTCTGACCATGGTCCTGAGGACAAGAAGGCTTAAGAATTATGACGTTCAGTGGTCAGAGTTGGGGACAGCCTGCCTTTTTAGCCCTTTCTATTGGAGGAAGAGATCGCTGAACTCATTTCGAAATGGCCTGGCTTCCCCTGGCCATGTAAAATGACCTCTCCTTCCCTTCTACTATTCAGAGTCCATCTCTTTTTCAAGACCCAGGTATATAGCATATACATTATATATCTATATCTATATCTATACCTATATCTACATCTATCCTGAATCTGAATCCTCCACTAGAGTGGAAGCTCCATGAGGGCAGGGACTTTGCTTTGTTCACTGCTGTATAACCAACACCTATAAGAGTGATACTTGGCACATAGTAGGCACACAATAAATATACTGAGTAAATGAACTGCAGTTCCATAAGAGGATTAGATCCTAATGGCCCACCATCCACTCTATGAATTAATTTCTCTCCCATGCATCAAGAATGGCACTAGCTATGTACCATTCTTGGAATGAGAAAGTATTTGAGAAAACAGTCACTCAAAGCACTTTTTGTGTGCTGTGGTTCAAATGAGGAACCCTGGTTGAGAAAACCTGAGTGCATGAGAGAATGAATGGATGAAAATTCTCACTTCCTTTAAGTTGCCTCCTCTGACCATCCCATTTCAGGGTTAACAATATGTTAGCAAAATTAACAGAACATTTAATTTCCACGCAGTTTTGGTAACTCTCCCTACATCTATTAAGTATGTTATAGGGTGGAAATGGTTAAGAATGAAAGGGTCCTGCTTAATGACTGGTGTACACTTAGGAGAGGAATAGCAGCCATCCCTGTAAGGTGACTTTTGGGACCCTGTAGTTAATGGCTCTGTAAGCAGATCCAGCCTTTTAAAGGTTTCACCAAAGGGCACACACACAATTGAGGCTGCAGTTCTAAGTACTGTCTGGTCCTGATAAGGCTGGCTGGGAATGCCCTGTTCTATCCTTTCCCCAAATCAAATGCTCTTTGAGAGCCAGCCAAGCATTTGAGACCAACCAAGCAGTACTAAGTGCATTATCTTGTCTAAGCAAAGCGTGAGAAATAAATTAAGATCCTTGCTGACCTCACTGGCTTAAAAAAAAAATCTCTGCTTTTACCTAATGTCTGGTCAGTGCCCTAAAGAAGATCTTCTCCCTTCCCTTAAAATTGTATTTAGATTAAAGAGATTCCATCATTTCTGCAGTAAGTCCCATTTTACAAGGACACTTCTGTTTCAACTTTCTCCGGTCAGCGAGTGGAATGGGATTATCATAATTAGCTTAGGATCCAGTAAAATACTTCTAGAAGCTGAGGATGCAATCTGCTAAGTAATACAGGGAAAGAGTAGATACCTGAAAAGAAAAGCAGGGTTCTCATAGCAAGGAAGCAAGGAGTGGGTACTGGGTATGCAACAAGTAGTGTCTATCATGAAGGATGTCATAGATAGTATGGACTCTTAGCATGGAAATAATTTAAGTACTAAATAAAAGAAACAAATTATTAGTTCTAGGACTGTGCTTTCAGATGTTCTTTGTCGGCTACAGTGACCCAATCGTTAAAAACAGTTTTTAAACTTAGTTGTTTCCTTAAAGTGTTGCTTTTTAACTACTTCATGTTATCTATGTGTGAATTACATATGTTAGACTTTATATATGCAGCAACACAGTGGTAATCAGGGACAAATAAGTGATCATGCATCAAGTCAAAAGTGCAAAGCTGTGGACAGAGCACAATAGCTGCTCAGAGGAGAAAGTGTTTACTTCCAGCTGTGGGATTTAGGAGGACGAGCACAGTCCCTAGTGTATAGGACTACATCGCAGTATTAGTCCTCTTCTCCTATCTCATCCCTCTTCACTTTCCTTTTGGATTTCTTTTGTTCATTATTTCATTTATTTAAAAAACAGTTTACTAAGATCCTGTCACTTGAGGGAAGATGCGCTAGGCACTGGGGTTACCAAGATACATGAGATACAATCCATGTTGTTAAGAGTTCACAGACTAATCATGGAGGAGACCAATGTGTAAACAAACCATTGCCATGACAAGGGAGACATCATATAATAGGAGAATGGAAATAATTTTATGGGAATTCAGAAGAGCAACATACCCTGCTTAGAAAAGTGGAGAGATGAACATTGATTAAATCCTTCTTTGTTCATGTGGCTTAAAATCCAGATTCCTTCATGAGGCTTTCAAAGCCTTTTCCCAACTGCCTTATTGCCCATTCACGTGTCTGGTCTACTCTCCTTCTGCTCCCCAGCAAGAAAGATATTAAATATTTTCAGGCTGAGACAGGTGACCAAAGTTGTTGTCCCTGCCATTCCATTGGTTCCTGGCCTGTAGTGGAGGCTGGTCATATTACCATCCCACCCCTGGACACATTGAGTACAACTTCGAAGTCCTTACACATGCTCTCAACAATGAACAAATGACCAGATATCCTTTCCCTGCTTTTGACGTTGAGCCATCCTAGCACACTCTAACAGCCAGCCCAGTTCCAGTTTAACAAGCCTCCTCAGATGGCTCCAGCCTAGCCTATTCCCCACTGAATCCCCAGAGCAGTTGCCTTCAAATTTTCTTGCATATCCCCTTACAATTTTTTGAAAAACATGTATGAGTTGATAATCAAAAAATGTTCATCATATGTTTAAATTCCAACATATTCTATGATGCCTGTGGGCTCTGAGTCTATTTTTTTTGTCAAAATCTTGAAGCTGCATACTTATATGATTCAATTTGTAGACAATATCTACCACATAACTTGGCAAACTCAGTTCTTATTGTCAAATCAATCATCCCAATCAGAATCACTTTCAGTCAGAAAAGGTCTTACTTCACTTTTCAATTCAAATAAGCACGTTAGTGCTCACTCCTGTGACAACCATCTCACTTTTTAATTCTAACTAAAAGATGGATGGATAGACAGCTGGATGGATGGTTGGATGGATGGATGTATGGATGGATGGAGCCTTGCTCTGAGTTTGTCTCATTCAGGAGTTTGTCTCTTAGATGAAATAAGGGACTGCTCCCTTCAATATTTCTTGCTGGCATTCATAGGATTCCCCAAAAGAACAAGGCATCCTGGAATGGTCCCCTTGTTTGGTGCCCTGAGGCAATGCACTTTTGTAAGATTTAGGATGAGTGAGAGGTTTGACCTTATTTAAAGAAAGGGATTTAAAAGGAGAGGTAAGAAGAAGCAGCAGACCACAGACTGGGCAGGTCAATTTTAGGAAAGAGTACAGTTGGAAATTGAGGATCTAGAAATTGATACCCTTAAAGTTAATTTAAGGGCCTCATGTAAAATCACTTGTTCTACAATGGGTAGGCATTTCCTGGGTTGTATGCCACCATCCTGAGTTTCTACGAGGAGGCCCAAAGTCTAATTCAACACATGAACTTGGGTGTATTAGAGCTTTCTTATCCACATCTTAGTTTTAGGAAACTCTCACAGTTATGTGCTTAATTCCTCAGTTTTCTGTTGCCCATTAACTGTGACTTATTTTCATTTTGTTTCCTGAAAGGAGCTCTAAACTTCTTGAATAAAGAGCTGGTGAAACATTATTTTAGCTTCACCTTTTCTCCCCTTGAAAAAGAAAATCCTCATGGGGGCATCTCCTTCCTGGTTGAAAGTTGTCTGGAAAACCACCCTGGCAATCTAAGGGGAGTTGGTGAGCATGGAAACTGAAGTTGTAGTTGGGTGGTCTTCCTTACGAAGGATGGTCAAATAACTTATGAATCTGAAGTTATTTGATGCAGTGTGGAAAAGCCTGAGTAACTTTTGCTGCCACAACACAGACCATATGCCCCTCTATAGAGATAGGACTCATTACCGGAAAATATGCTTCTTGTTCCAGGGTGATTTTCAGCCTTCCATTTTATGAAGTTTTCCTACTGGACTTGCTAGAAAAGTGGAAAGTGCTGTATCTGCTATAGTCAACAGCAGTGGGACACGTCAAGCCATCCAGTGAGTTCACTTCAGTTCAGCCACATTTATTACATTCTGTGCACTTACTAAATAAATGAAAGAGACAGGATTTCTACTCTCAAGAAGCTCATAGTTTGTAGGTAAGGCTGAGATCCATACACACAATTGCAGTTATAATGGCTGCTACTCTACCCACCTTCCCAAGGTGGTAAAATTTTCTAAAATTAAAAGTGGTTTTCAAGAGGCCCTGTGTGTTGGCCACTTGACTCCACTCTCTGGGTCTTGTCTGGTTCTTGCCCAGGTCTACCCACCCCAACAAACAGCCGAGTAGTTGAATTTTCCCTTCAAAAGCTGATTACTCCATTGAAGGGCTTCACAGCTGCCTCTTAGTGTTACTTCATAGCGCATTCCTGGTAAATTAAACTCTAATCTATCCTGAAAACAGCTTACTATTTCTTTACCATTCTATAAGCCAAGTCCATATTTTTCATCCTCCTCTATTATACATGATGGGTAAAGTATACCAAGTGATTTCTGAAGCATTTTCTCTTTCCTGAAGACTTGAGAGATGCAGCTTTGGGACAGGGTTCTGGAGCTTCTGGGACAGGGAGGTGACCTGGACTTGGGTTTTGATGTGGTGACAGTTGCTTTTGTTTTCACTGTCCTGTGGGCCAACTGACAGGGAGGCTGCTGTCCTTCCAACCAGGGGTGCTTGGTTATCCTTTGAAAGGGAGGAAGGCTTGAGGAAGTGAAATCCTCTTATTTTAAGAACCTAATTGGGAACTGAATCAAAACACCATTTGGCAATACATTCATGCATCACTTTCTAAGGCTAACAAGAAAATTTTGAAGAAACAGGTGAATAGTTTGTATTTTTTTATCTAGATAATTTTTTTTTTTAAAAAAAAACCACTGGAGTCATAGTACAAAGAGTAGAATACCAGCCTTGCAGGACATTTGGTCCTCTCCGAATGTCCATAAGACATTTGATCCATAATACATTTGGTCCATGCCAAAGGTCTTTGAAATTTGGTCCTATCCAAAATGTCCATAAGCATATTTGGTCCATGCCAGATGGTTTTGGACAGGACCAAATATCAAAGTCATTTTGGCGTGGACCAAACACCTTCATGGACATTTTGGACAGGACAAAATGTCTGCTAATTGAGTACCGGTATTTATGACCCTGCATATCATATTAAAACAAGATTAGTGCTGAGGGCAGGAGGGGGATATTTGTACCTGGAAAGTCTGAAACATCCAATGAATGACCCAGAACTTGGACCTTCATTCTGGCTGCCTGCCTTTTTTTTTTTTTTTTTTTTTTTAAATGTAACAGATATCTCAGACTAGATTTGATCTGATTTGAGCAAAGTAGAAAAAGTCAGGAGTGGGGATTGTGGGGATGTGGGAGAGGTATCTCCCAGCAGTGATCTTAGCCTTCCACCAGATAAACAGTCTGAAAGCAAAAATAGGATTTTTCCTCCAGTTTTTGAGACTAAACATGAATCTGAGGGGGAAAAGATAAGGAAAGCATTCTCTTAATCAGCACAGCAGCTGAGAAAGTCATGTGCAAGCTGTGGCCGACAAGCCAAGCTTTAATTCTCTCCAACTATCATCCTTTCCCGGTGCCTGCACACCACCCTCCACCCCAACACTTTTCCCCCCGCATCCCCATTAAAAATCAGCAAAAAAAAAAAAATTGCTATGGTTAATGGCTAAAGGAGAACAGATGTACAGTCTTCTTACATTTTAGGTTAGGATCAAATAGACTCTCAAGTCCTCCTTCTTAAAGCCCCAACAATAGTCCTTGGCCATCCGCCCTGCTCCTCCCTTTTCCTCTCTGAGGCATGCTAATTGAAGTTCCACGGCCAGCATTGAAGAAGGACTTGAGCAGGCTCTCTCCTGATGGATCCCTAACTATCTCAAGCCCCTGCTTCCTAATTGGCCACGCTCGCCGAAACTAAAGCAAAGCAACTTCTGTAGGAGCAGCTGCCAAGGCCCATTCCCCTCCCTCCAAAGCCCATCACCCCTCCTCAAAAGAGGATATTTTTCTGTTGTCACATTCTTGGGCAATATTTCAGAAGCTCACTCATCCTGCCACTCACTTCCCCCACCCCCATACCGCTGTCTCCAAACAAGACATTAAGAAGGAAATATGAGAGATTTTATTTTAGCCTAATTGAACAATAGCCCTTATTTCATGTTGAGTAAGATAAATGGGCTGTCCAACTTCACTTCTCACTTTATCTGTAATGAGGTTCTTCTCTCAACTGTTTACTAAGGTATTAAAAAGCACTTTGCGGTGCCTGCTGGTAAATTCCATCAAAGAGAGTCAATGGAACAGATGAAGACATATGAGAAAGTTGGGGAGATAAGGTGCCTTTTATGAAAGTTCAGATTCCAGACCTATTAGAAAGAATTGCTTCCCTCTCTATGAATTCAGTGGCAAGGAATGGCCTTTTCTCTTTGGCAGCAAAGTGGTTTCTGTAGGGCAGGACAGCACCTGGCAGATTTTCCGAGGGTCAGGCCATGGTGGATAACTAAGTACAACCATTAACGTCCAGGTGGTAAGAAATCGCCTGAATTGCGAGATCCTAATAAGCCATTAGCATCTCTACGTTGGATGCACTTTTGTGGATCCTTCTCTCACCAACAGTGATGAAACACACGTCTGTTCTTGCTCAGGCTTTATCTCCCACTGTTCCTTGAAGAGATGCACACATTCAGATGTCGACTGTTACAAAGGTGAGTACCCAGGGATTGGGAGCCCAGGGAGCAGACCCCACTTGGAGTTTTGGCACTGAATGCTGCGTGACCTTACTAAACTAAGTCACTAAACTTCACTGCTACATAATTTCTTCCCTTACAACACAGAAAGGAAACATGTTACACTGATAAGTAGTCTGGTATGGGTAACGAACAACCTACTGTTTGATGCACTGAGATATTTAAGGTAAGGATCAAGTGTGGCTACTTCATCATATTCCAGCCACAGTCCTGTTCAAAGCTTTCCTTTATCAACAATTTGAGGGCCTACTATGCCCATATATGTAATGGGGAGGAAGACGACGTATAAACATGAGAAGTGAAATAAAGGCATGACTGTATTAGAATGGGAATTCAAATTTCTACTCCTCGTCCAGAACCCCACCAACGTCCCTTCCTGAATGCCTCCTTGGGTATCTAAGGTAAACTGTTCATTCCTTAGCAGATCAAAGCCTTTGTCACCTTGTACCATCATCTGCCTTTTCAGTCCCCTCTACTAGACTGTCAACTTCAAAAAGAAAGGGCTGTATCCCATTCATTTCTTTATCCTCAGTCCCTAGTGTAGCTCCTGTAGGCATGCAATGTTTGTGCCTAAGTAAATGGATGGAGTGAACGAACAAATGCCAAATACAGACCACACGTTCTAAAAGAGACGCATTCGTGCTATGGTGGGAGAAGTCCAGAAAGAGGATCCAAAAGACGGTGCAAATCACCAAGCTGTCATTCTATAAAAGTTTCACTCTGGGCTCTCTGAGCCTCCATGTCCACATCAGAAAAATGAATATGGTAATACCCAAACAAAACAGGGTCTTGTGGGAATTAAATGGGATAACATAGGCAAAGCAGTGATCAATAAATTTTAACTCTCTTATCCTGTGCCCCTTTGTTTCTAATTAGTTGCAACACAGCATTCGAGTTCAAAGGAGAGGCCCAAGATGCAACTGCAGATTTCTAGGTTAACAGAAGAAAGAGGTTTTAAACCACAGGAATAGATGAATTCTCAAGGAGAAAGGGAGGAGAAAGAGGCAGATGACAACATTCAAAATAATACCCACAGTTATGGGGCGTGGTGTTAAAGAATTATTCTGACACTTGTTAAAATGATAAGGAGAGTCAAAAAACTAAAAATAGATCTGTCAGAACTTTTTAAAGGTATTGATTCAGATATCCAACCTTTTAGTTACCACTCCCAAATTTTTGTCACCTAAAAATTCGATTGTCATGACTTCTGTGTCTCCATACCTTTGATTTTTTAAAGTGATAGCACTACATTAGAAATAGAAATCCAGTTAATTCTTCATTAATCCACCCACCTTGTGACATTTTTGACTGCTTAGAATTAATCTAAATAAAAATCCACTGAATTGAGAGCTCCTTGAGGGCAACAACTGTGCTTATGCATCTTTATATTCCTATCGTCTAGCCCAGGGTCTGGCAAACAGTTGTATCCAATCCACATTTCTCTCCCTGTGTCTTTCAAGAAGTCTTGTCCAACATTCTGAAATCCCAGTTTACTTGGAAGTCTGCACCTTCCCATGGTCTGTAGCCAACCTCCTTAATAAAGGCATCATTTCAGGGACTTCCCTGGTGGTCCAGTGGTTAAGAATTGGTCTTGCAATGCAGGGAACGCCAGTTCGATCCCCGGTCGGGGAACTAAGATCCTACATGTTGCGGAGCAACTAAGCCTGCGCAACACAACTAGAGAGAAGCCTGCACACCACAACGAAAGATCCTGCATGCTGCAACTAAGACCTGACACAGCCAAAAAAATAATAATAATAATAAAGGCATCATTTGTTCCTGCCACATTCATCCTGGCTCAGAGTGGCGCCACTTTCTTCTCTTAGTCTTCACAAAACTTCCGTTTAATCATCGTTCTGGGATCCTGCCAAACTTATAAGTAACCTAAGACTCATAGACATAGACACCTAAGAAATATGTTTTAAGAACTAGCTTTAGGGACTAATAATCCAGTGGTCAAGACTCCACGCTTCCAATGCAGGGTGCGGGTTTGATCCCTGGTCAGGGAACTAAGATCCTGAATGCCACGTGGTGTGACCAAAAAAAAAAAACAACCCATAAAACAAAAACAAAAATTAGTTTTACTTCTAGGCTTTATACAATTGAGCCCAGGTTTTCCTGGGACTTCTTTACTTTGCTTTACTTACTTCCCCAGCAGCATTCAAGATGGGCCTAATCACATCATTCCTCACAGTTGCCTGCTTCCCCTGGGCTTACCCCTGTGGCTGAAGGTAAGGCAGTGGCTCATGGGCAGTTAAAACGGGCCATGTGTAGGGAACAGAGTTCACCGTGCCCACAACATTCTCGTCTGTGGAGTCCTTGGTCTGTCCGTCAAAGTCCTCCCCTGGGGTTGGGTGGCTGTGTAGGTGAGCGGGGACGGGGTTTCACAGTTCCTCCATTCCTCCTCCTGGATTCTGCCCAGCACTGTTCCCATGCACTGCTTCATCCCCCGGTTCAGCCCTCAGTTCCGCACAGACCCTAAGCAGAGCTCACAAAGAGAAGAGCCTAGGTGGGCACTTCAGCCAACTCCCCCGTCAGGCTTCTTTGGGCAGGATCCTGTGGCCTAACTTAGAATTTCAGGTCTATCCTGGAGGCCTGCTTGGCATAGACAGGGAGTGACTTTTTTCAGGACACAGCCTCTCCCTTGTTTCTCCTTTGGAAGTGGAAAGAACCAAGCTCCTATTACCTATTAGGTACAATAAACCATCAGAACGGACATTTATGCAGGGATGCAGTTCATAACACACTTCCCCACACAGTCACCGTAAATTCACACAATAATTTAATTCCCATTTTTCCAGATGCAAAAACTACTGCACTGCGAAGTCAACTGACCTATCCAAAAGCACCTCACTGGTAAGTGGTCAAGGGATAAACTCTAGTCTGTTTGACTCCTGAAGCCTTGCTCTCCCCATCACCCTACCTACATTACTGTTCATTCAACAAATATTTATTGGGCCCTGGTGATACCAGGCCCCAGGCTCAGTGCCAGGATATACTAGTGAGCAAGCTGTGGGGCTTTCAGTTACACAGGGAAGACAGACAGTAAACAAATACTTGCAACTGCTGCTAAGAAGAACAGTTACCACATAGTGGTTAAAAGTTAGGCTCTGAACCAGATACCTGTGTTTGAATTTATATGAGTGGTGTGATCTTAGGGAAGTTAATTAACCTTTCTACGTCTTGATTTCTTTGCCATAAAATAGGGATGATATATAGCTATGGATGATATATTTAGGTTTTGAGGACTAAATGAGTTCATGCATGTTAAGTGCTCATAATTTGTGCCCAGTAAATATTAACCATGAAAATAGGGAGCTCTGAAAGAAATGGGATCTTAACCTATGGGGATGGGTGTGGGGTAGGGGCCTGTGAGGGTTAAGAAAATTTTCCTGAAATAATGGAGTTTAAAATGAGGCCTAAAGGATGAGCGCATGAGAGAGAGAAAGAGAGAGACAGAGACACACACAGAGACAGAGAGAGAGAGAGAGAGAGAGAGAATATTAAAGAGGCGGGGGCAAGGGGAGGGAGGAGAGGAGGGCAGGCAAAGAGAACAGCACACGCGTAGGATTCATCAGACTGTAAACTGAGCTGAGAGTTGCCATATCTCATGACTGGCCCCATCCCAGAACTTACTAAAATACTGTCAGAGTAAAGGATGAGGAGTTTATCAGGGAGAGGAAATTTAAGGCTTTTAGCCCCTGTCCAATCAATCATTCAATCAATTCCTCTCTCTCCCTCTCACTCTCTCAGCAACACATAATGGAATGAGCACCAAACCCCAGAGAAAACCCGCAGCTGATGTTCTGGCTCAGCCTCCTATACCCCTTGACCCTGGTGGTTCCACCTCATCACTGGGCCTCAGATTCCTTCTCTATAAAAAATGGCAACAATTCCTACCTTGAGTGCTATGGATTCACTTTAATAAAATATAAAATGTGTGTGAACCTACTCAGGTTGAATTCCCAGCTTTGCTACTGTGTGACCTAGAGTAAGCTCCTTAACCACTGTGAACCTCAGTTTTCTTATCTGTAAAGTGGGGATGATGAGAATAATGTCTCATAGGGTTCTCCCCCAACTTTTTATTTTGAAAATTAAATCTATGAAAAGTTTAAAGAATACTTTTATAACCTTCGTATAGATTCACCAGCAGTTAACACTTTGTCATATATTTGCTCATTGTGTGTGTGTTTGTGTCTGTGTGTGTGTGTTGCAGACATCATAACATTTTCCTCTTAAATATTTCAGCATACATCTCCTAGGAGCAAGGATATTCTTCTATATACTCACCATACCATTATCACACCTAAGACATTTACCATTGATTTTAAATAAGCAGTACATATCCAAATTTCCTCATTATACCCAAAATGATTTTTATGGCTTTTTAAAAAATTCAGAATCCATCAAGCTTCGTGCACTTCATTGACTATCATACCTCTTTTGTCCTCTTTAAGCACTCTCTCTGCTTTTTTCTTGCAGGGGGTGGGAGGGGGACTTTCATGACATTACTGTTTTTGAAATATTCATGCTAGTTGTTTTCAGATTGTCCCTGGATTTGTTTCTTTCCTCATATTTAGATTCAGGTTAAACATTTTTAGCAAAAATACTGCATAGGTTATGAAGTGACATAAGCAAAATGACAGAATAGGAAGCCAGACTTTGCTCCCCAATAGAGATATTGACTAAATAACAATATACAGTCAAAAAAGCCTTTATGAAAACTCCAGAAACCAGTTTGGAAGTCATAGTACCCAAGGCAAGTTCAAAGCCAAGAACAGTCACATTGAAATGAGTAAAAAAAGCTGTTTCATTTCAACTGCATCAATGGGTCTAGTGATGATAAGCCCCCTCAGCTTTCGTTTATCCGGGAAGCTCCCTTGTACATGATGATTTGCTTCTTGAGAAAGTAACTCATCACCTATAAGGGAGCTCCCATAAGATCATGAGCAGATTTCTTAGGCAGAAATATTCCAGGCCAGAAGTGAGTGGAATGATGTATCCAAAGTGCTGAAATTAAAAACAACTGCCAACCAAGATACTATATCTGACAAACTATCCTTCAAAAATAAAGGAGGGGGACTTCCCTGGTGGTCCAGTGGTTAAGAATCCATCTTCCAATGCAGGGGACGCAGGTTCAATCCCTGGTCGGGGAACTAAGATCCCACACGCCGTGGGGCAACTAAGCCCACACACCACAACTACTGAGCCCGTACGCTCTGGAGCCTGCGCGCCACAACTAGAGAGAAGCCCGCATGCTGCAACGAAGATCCCATGTGCCGCAACTAAGACGCAATGCAGCCAAATAAATAAATAAATATTTTTTAAAAATAAAATAAAGGAAAAATATTGTCCTAGATGAACAAAAGCTAAGGGGTTCATCATCACTAGACCTTCCTTTACAAGAATTGCTAAAGGGAGTCCTTCAAGTTGAAACAAAAGGATGCTAGACAGACAGCAGCATGAAAGCATAGGAAAATATAAAGTTCTCTGGTAAAGGTTAATGTACAGACAAATACAGACTATTAGGGTACTGTCATGGTGGGCCATAAATCACTTTTAACTCACATGTAGAATTTAAAAGATAAGTGCATGCCTATCTTTTAGTATGTTCAAAATCAAAAAGACCGACCATACCAATTGTTGATGAGGATGTAGAAGAACTGGGACCCTCATACACTGTTGGAGGGGTGGGGGGGATGTGAAATAGTGCAACCCGCCTGGAAAGCAGTTTGGCAGTGTCTTTAAAAGTTAAATCTAAACCATATGATTTAACCATTGCACACCTAGGTATTTACTCAAGATAAATTAAAGTATATGTCCATACTAAGGCTGGTACATAAATGTCCATAGTAGCTATTTGTAATAACCCCAAACTGGAAACAACCCAAATGTCTATCAATAGGTGAATAAGCAAATTGTGGTCTAGCCACAAATGGAATACTACTCAGCAATAAAAAGAATGAACTACTGGTACACCACAATAACATGGATAACATTCTAAGTGAAGGAAGCCAGATAAAAAAGAGTATGTAAGTCCACTTACATAAAACTCTAGAAAATCTAAAATAAACTTTAGTGACAGAAAGCAGCTATGGTCACATGGGGATAGGGAAAATGGAGTGGGGAAGGGCTGGCCATGGAAAGGAGGGCTTACAGAGAGATAGGAAGAAGCTATTGCAGGTGACGACCCCGATGGTGGTAATGGATTTTCACAAGCATATACATATGTCAAAACTTGTATACTTTAACCATGTTCAATTTATTGTATGTCAATTCAGTAAAGCTGGGTTTTTTTTTTTAATTATCAGAGGGCTTTCCCTATTTCTATTGGAGAATGGGCTTCACTGTGTTTGTCTTAATACTCAAACTTTTTGCCTGATATAATTTACTAGGCCTCACGAGTAGGAATCAACCTACTGCAGCTTTTCTCTGCTTGTATTGCTGGTATTGCCTTCAGTAGTTAGTAACCAGAGTTCCAGAGATCTGCTGCCACCCACAGAACACATCTCAACAGCTGCCAGTGGGTGGAGGCTGTCCAAGCTCTTTGCAACTGCTCAAACAGCTGAGGGAATTCGAGGGTGGGGTTGGGGGGAGGGAGGCATAGTGCAGGAGTTAGTGAGAGAGGGGGTGGGGTGGGGGGGAGGGAGGCATAGTGCAGGAGTTAGTGAGAGAGGGGGTGGGGTGGGGGGGAGGGAGGCATAGTGCAGGAGTTAGTGAGAGAGGGGGTGGGGTGGGGGGGAGGGAGGCATAGTGCAGGAGTTAGTGAGAGAGGGGGTGGGGTGGGGGGGAGGGAGGCATAGTGCAGGAGTTAGTGAGAGAGGGGGTGGGGTGGGGGGGAGGGAGGCATAGTGCAGGAGTTAGTGAGAGAGGGGGTGGGGAGATGGCCGCGCACCTGCCACAGCATGCTGGGCTGAAACTCAGTCCCCACTTAGGGTCAGATAGGGATGACTTATGTACCGTAATGAGGCACAAAACCCATCTTTGATGGCATTTCAGTTCCTTCTCTCTCCTGTCCTATTGGCCTCTTGGACTTTATAACCTTTAGGAGAGCCCTCTGTATTTCTATGTCTGCCATCGTCTGAAACTTGCTTACAGACAGGGGCTGGTTAGCAAGCCTATCCCCTTTGTTTCTTAAAGCCTGAGAAAGAGGATCTTTGACCTCTGTTTCTAAGCACTGTAAACAAAGGCCTTCTTGGCTGCCAGTATGCTCAAAATGCTCATTAAGCAGGAAGTTTGCTGGCCAGTGGTTGAAATGACATCATGCTTCCTCCTGGAATTCAACTCAAGATAAAAATCAGGTCATTCCATTTACAAAGAGAGAATGCTCCTGTCTCCTGCCAGCATTCAGAGATGCTGGCTTTCAAAGAGAACAAGGAAGAGAGGAGCCCATTTGAACTCAGGCTTTGAGAATGTCTCTTAGACTACCTCCTCTTAATTCCTGATACTAAGCAAAGGTTTTCCACTCTGAAGCCCCTGGTGTCAGAGAGCAGAGGGTGCTCCTTGCTTATCTTCTCTGAGTTTTCAAACCGAGTGTTGCAGGTAGGTCTCGTCAGGGCTCTCTAACAATAGGGTGGAAGGAAGAAGATTATCTTCATCTTTTTACATCATTAATCACAATTTGACATGGGAAGGAAAAAAATACTGTGACCTTAAAGAAGTCCATTCAGATTATTTTAAGATAAAACCAAAAAAAGCACAATTTTCAGAGGATGGTGATATATGTCCTGTGTTATTTATTTACTTTTAGGCCTCCATAGAGATCTTATTGGCTTTATTCAGTGATTCATGAGTGCAGTAGCATCCAGTGTAGCAGATAGAAAGGAGCTCCAAGGAGCTGTAGAAAATGAAAGACTCTTATAGACTGAAGGGAGTAGGAACAGGGAAGTTATAGTAGCCAAAAAAAAAAAAAAAAAAAAAAAAGTGGATTGGTTATTGAGAGGTTACTTTCCATTAGGGGATGGCAGGAGTCTATCAGGCAAATTAACTAGTGCACTGGCCAGGTGATTCCTGATTGACAGGTTTAAGATTCCATTTCTGGGAGATGCTGAAACCGTAATTAAGTTAGGGTTCGGTTTGGTGACATGGAGTTTAGTATAACTGACTCCATTTTGTGTCTGTTATCTTGTTTTTAAAACTAGTATAATTGATGTTTTCACAAAGATCCTTTGCCAGTGAGGGAAATCTGGAGACAATACATCTGTAACCAATTTCCAGATCTAGAATTTACAGACAAGTTCACCAAAATATTAGATACACTTAATAAAAATTAAAACAGAAAAGACCAAACACCTACAAGATAGAAGTTTGTTTTTGATAGTCTATGTTACATTTTTTTAAATCTATATTAAAATGTGCACCATTTCTTATTTTAAAAATGTCTTAAAAATATATTTTGGCTGCAAACAAGTAAAATTAGTATATTAAAATACATTAAAAACATCTCATTTCACAACTTACTGATGTTGTGAAATGAATGTTGCATTCATTAGCCCATAGATTACTTACGAACCACCTTAAAATTCTCCTGTTGTTCAGACAAAATGATTCTAAACTTGGAAATAAGTAAAAAGATAATTGGGTGACCTTTTGATCATACTCAAGCATTTTCTAATAAGCCCATCTTATGTGTAACATTGTTTGATTTATTGCTGAGGAGGAAGACATTTTCCTCTACCCTCCTAGGTTCTGCTGGCTGGTCTAAGAATTAAATTGACATGAGACAGATTAACATGAGAAAATCAAGCAAAAGTTTAATAACATGTACATATCGGAGAGACCCAGGAGAACCTAGTAACTCACCAAAATGGCCAAAGCCCTCACCTTAAATACCATCTTCAGCTAAAGACAAAAGAGGATGTTGGGGGTAGTGGTTTGGGACTTCAGAGGGGAGAAAGGCAATTTACATGGAGATGGAAAAGCATATGTTTGGCCAACAAATGTTTGCTAGGTCATGCAGAGACAATGGGATGCTGAAAGAAGTTTTAACAAGCAGACCTGCTAGATTCCTCCCTATAGTTCACACTATAGACATAGAAACTAGTTCACACTGTAGTTACCTATGGGGATAGCTCCCTTCATGGAACAGGTACTCTATCTACCTTCTTTTAGGCAGTTAGGGGGAAGATCAAAGATTCTTGAGTCTTTGGGGCCTTAAAAATAATCAGCCAAAATTAATCCTCATACCAAAGAGACACAATTTGGGATGACAAATTTTGCTCCCCCCTGCACTACCAATCAGTTGGGGGCTCAGACCTCTTAGAAGTTTATCTCTGTAGAAAAGCTGATGCTATGATGATATTTGTTCCTCTAAGTGCTAGTATAACTCAAAGGTTATGGTGTTATTGCCCTGCAGCAGGACATAACTAATTTTACATCTAATTTAGCAATCTTATTCAGCATTCCTTTTTCTACTGCCAATATACATTGAATCAGCTTTGTTTTTCTGCCCGTTCCCTCATAAATGAATTAAATAAAACCTTGACCCATGTTATCTATCGTATGAGAATTACCTTTTTAACAGTTTGAAAATTATGCTTTGATACTCTACCAGCATTTAACAGAATTTGCAATAGTGGAATGATCCCATTTTTAACAAACAGACCTGTCTAGGTTCGGGTTTCCCAGAAGTAGACCCTAAGACAAGGATTTGAGCACAGTAGCTTATCTTGGAGGTACAAGGACCACTCAAGGGAAGTGGGGAAGTGACAGAGGTAATTGAAGTGAAGGGCCTCAGAACATGCTGCCCCAAAATATGCCCCTTTGGCCGGGGGATTATTTTGAGCTGAAGGCAATCAAGACCTAGCCGACTCAGTAGAAGTGTTTTATCTTCTCTTCAACTGCCTAAAAGTATACATTTTCCCATTTGTGAGGGAATTCTACATTTATAAAAGAAATTTCCATTAGAAAGAGTACTTGTTCCAGGAAGAGAGCTACTGCCAGAGATAACGTTTTTTTCACTTACGAGACTTATCTGCAAAGCAAGGCAAACTTTATTTACCATACATTTCCTCCTCTCACCTTCCAGTGAATTGCCTTCTCCCCCAGAAGTCCAAACCCCTATTCCTTTCCTTATCTCAGGATGGTAAATAAGACTTGTGAAACTCCAATGTGTGGGTAGGTAATTTTAAAATGTTCCCTTGTTAATCGTCTTTTAAATTCTTAGACCAGCCACAGAGCCTAGAAGATTAGAAGGGAGAATTCCTCCCCTACAGAAGGCAGCTAACAAAGGGTTGTTGAAAGATAAACAGAGGCATATTAAAAATGTCAAGGTCTTATTTGGACAAAAATTGATTTGAACTCGGCGGCGCCAAAACAGAAATGGTTAGGAGTGCTGCACTGACAGGAGATAGGGGAAAAGACTTTTACAGAGAAAAGTCGAAAGCAAAGCAAAGAAATTATTTGATTTGGTATAGCTTACGTGGTTGCATTATTTGGGAAAGTCTAATTAACTGTTTGTGATTAGTTGTCCTTAGTTTCATATTCGTAGCTTTGAGGCATTACAAGCTTAGGTTTTGGTCTGCTTACTAAGGCTTCTAAGGCCTTAGAACCACCTCAGTCTAATGGCCTACTTGTTTAATTAATTTGAGAGTGGATCATTAAGTCTGCTACCATTGTGGATGATGTTGGAGCTTAATCCCACAAGGAAACTGTATAAAACACAAGTGTCAGAATTATCCCTCCCAAGGAGGATGGAGCTGGGGTATTTACACACCAATCCCTATCAGTCATTTATTTATTTATTTTTTACACGCACACACACACACACACACACACACTGTATTTTAATTTTACAAGAGATAAATAGACTGACACCAAGCATTGTAAATGGATGACCACAACAAAAGCAACAATGATTGCAATTACCAAACACGAAACACACTCATACTATGTCATAATATTGACATTCAGTCCAGTAATCCTCCACTGTAACAGATCCTTTACTTTGCAGTGAAAATTGATTTGTATATTCTTTGCTTCTGATTCCTTGTGGGATTGTTTTTTTTTTAATTCAAACAGAAAGTCACAAAAATTATAATCATCCTCATCAGTTCACTCAGTCCCATGTAATTAATTTTTTTTTCATCTTGATCTTTTGTTAGCACTTTTATGAGTTCATCAGTTTTCCATTAGAGTTCTGAAAATGCTTATTCATTCAGTTCAACAGTACAATCAGTTACCAGAAACCTGTACTTGTCAGAGTCTTTTCCATCCTATCAGTCATTTATTGAGGACTGTTCCTGAGTAGTATTACTTCTCCAGTACTTCCTGCCTGCTAAGTGGCAGCTGTTATCAGTTTTGGGGAAAATTCTCGGGCATGAAGAGATAGACACAGGCAGCTGGAAATCTTGAAGTTTATTGAAATAGTAGAGTCCATGGGATGTGGGCAGGACGCTCAAGGACTTCTTAATTTATAGAAAAAGCATTTCCACTTATCAGGGAATAGTATCATCCTCAAGGTAATAAAACACAAGTTAAACGCAACAACTTCTTCATAAAACAAAGGCAAAATACCTATGGCAAAATATCCAGATTTGAATCTTTTCATCAAAGGAATTTTCCTCAAGATCAGTCAAATTCAAAGCACTCAGAGCACAATAGAGTTGATTTTCTAAAAGAAACATCTATTTCCAGACCATTGAGGGCTCTCATGTAATACATTTGCCATCAGAAGTAAATTTAACTACATAAGATGGTAAATTATTTTTTTGTAATCTGAATGGAAATTTCTGATCAAATATCTTATTATCAGTTTTTTTTACAAAGTATAAAGAACTTTTCATAATTAAACAAAGACTTTTACAAAGTGTTATCCTAAATTACTTTTTAAAATTATTGATTTAGTGTAGCTTTTTAAAAAAACTAATAAATATTATTTACCTTAAAGGAGACTTCTAGATACAAAAAAAAGAAGGAAGACTATGGACCCCACCACCAGATTTATAAAAGGAAATATTCTATGTAGCCTGATTGGCAGAAAATGTCCTTGTGAACTTGGGGAACTTTATCTGTGGTTCAGCTCAGCGGTTCAGCTCAGACATAAGAAAGATCCACACTGAGGACACACTGGCAAGTAGTGTGTCCTGTGGACCCAGAGAGTGAGCAAAAATAACCCCACAACAGACACGCAGGAACAAAGTACTAAATACTTAAATACTTGCCCAGTATGTTTTCTATTTGTTTCCTTGACCCCAGATGGTCTGGTTCAGTCGCCATGCCTCCAGTAGAAAATGAGGTTTCTTTACAGTTCTGCCCAAATTACAAGGGCACACATAAACTTCCACCCCACCCTCCTTGCATTCATTCACACACACACACACACACACACACACACACACACGGAAGCAGGAACTCAGCCCTTCCCCTTAGGTCCCCTCCTCTTCCCAGGTATTTCTAAAAGGGGATTCCATGTGAGCCCCTGAAACACTCTAACAGCTGCATCACCCACGACAGCCACCGTGTTCTCTTTTTCTTGCTTGGCTCCCACACCATTTCCTGTGAACAGCTGTGATCTGGTCTTCATCCCCCTCCCATGCCTCACAAAGACTCACCAAGGAAAATAATCCTTTCTGTTTCTTTCAACCAGAGACCAGTTGGGATGGAGATCCACACCATCCATCCCTCCTCCTTCCCCACCTCCTCCTCCTCCTCTCAGCATTGTCCTCATCCCTCTCTTCTCTCCTTCCTGAGTTACAAAGCTCAAGTTTCCAGGCACATCAAGGAATACAAATACAAATGATGATGGGAGAAATCTATCTCTCCTGGTGCTGACCTGCAGCCAGAATTTACTAACCCATCCCCCAGTCTAGCACCATTGATTACCAGAGAAACAAGAAATATCTGAACTAGAGGTGGCAGCTCTGGTTTATCTGATTTCTGTGTTGCTATTACTCAGCAAACATCCTAATATAAACCAGGCACTGTGCTATTGTGGTGTCCTGAGGTCCACACAACTTTGTTCTTCATTCTCCCTATTGCTACCTCAGTTCAGACTACCATCATCCCACTCACCTAATTACCAGTCTCACCCAGCCCCAATATATTCTCCATATTGTTGCTAGAATAATTTTCCAACATAAATATTTGATCATGTTCCTCACGTCTCTTTAAAAATCTGTAATGCTGTCCCTCTGAACTCACAGCAAAGTCCAAACACAGTAAAAAGCTTACAACACTTTACCATCTAACTTCTGCTCATTTTTCCATGCTCATCTCCTGTCCCTGAAACTCCCCGGACATGCTAGATTCTCTCTGTTCAAAATTCTCTCTGGGGCTTCCTTGGTGGCACAGTGGTTAAGAATCCGCCTGCCAATGCAGGGGACACGGGTTCGAGCCCTGGTCCGGGAAGATCCCACATGCTGCAGAGCAACTAAGTCCGTGTGCCACAACTAGTGAGCCTGCGCTCTAGAGCCCACTAAGCCACAACTACTGAGCCCACGTGCCACAACTACTGAAGCCCACGCGCCTAGAGCCTGTGCTGCGCAGCAAGAGAAGCCACCACAATGAGACGCCCGCGCACCGCAACGAAGAGTAGCCCCTGCTCTCCGCAGCTAGAGAAAAGCCCGCACGCAGCAGTGAGGACCCAACGCAGCCAAAAATAAAATAAATAATAAAATAAATTTTAAGAAAAGAAAAAGAAGATTCTCTCTGCTACAGGAATACTCTTTTCCCATCCCCTTCCTCTTTTACCCATTCCCACTAGTTTTAAAAATTTCAACCTATACATTTTGTCCTCTTGGAAGCCTCCTCTGACTCAAGGCTGGGTTAGATTCCTGCTGGGGTTGACTCCTTTGAAAGTATCTGATCAACCCATGAGCCATGCTTTCTTCTCTGAGCACTGACACCCACTTGCCCACTCCCCCAGAATTTATAGTTAGTGGCTCCCAGAAGCCATGTTTCTACCATGACCCTGCCAAAGTAGACCAGGATTGAACCCCTCACCCAAGTGGGACAATAAAATTCTCTGCCACAGGAATTTGAAATAGGGACTTAGAGACAGACATCCAGCCTCTTGGTAAGGCTGGAACCTGTCAGTTTGCTCACAGGAGCGAACTGTGAGGTGGTTATATTTCTCTGTGGGGACAGAGAAGCAGGAGGCCAGGCTGCAGAGAGAAAAAGAGAGAAGAATGCAGCCAAGCTCCAAAGTAAGAGTACTTCTGGGGCTCCCAATGGATTTCCAGTTCCTGTTCCTACAACCATCTGACATACCTCTACATCCTTATTAAAGAATTCTTCTTTTGCTTAAGAAAGTGCTTAGTTGTTTTTTGTTTCTCATAACCAAAGAATATTAACTAATCTATTCTCCCTGTGCTTATTTATCATATTTCCCAATTGCCTGCTCACTATTCTGTATACTTCATCAAATGTGTAACCCCCTTAAAGGTGAAGACTATGTTTTATTCATTGTTGTTATACTCCAAATAGAGAGTTTGATATATCATAGGTATTCAAAACCATTTTTTTTGGAATCATGGTAATAACTAATACTTATTGTGTATTGTATACCCTAAGAGGTAATTACTGTTTTTATACCCATTTTACAGATTAGAAAATTAAGGTACAAAAAGGTTAAGTTACTAGCCCAATATCACACAGGTGCTAAGTGGCTAACAGGGAATCAAGTCTACACAATCCAGCTCCAGAGACCATGCTTTCAATCATTGGGTCACAAAGGTTACCAGAAGTAAGGCAGGAGGGAGACAGGGTACAGTGCCTGTGCTTGAGTAGCTTAGAGAATAGTTTTCAGTCTTTCCCATGGTTTTTCATGTTTTTTGGTGATACCCATTTTGTACCTTATCCTATGTGGTCAATCTGCTATCTTTTACATTCCTCTCCTGTATTGTTCTACTTATCCCGTAAATGTCTCATCTCCTCAACTATATAGGAAGTTCTCTGACGGCAAGGACTGAGATTTAGCTTCTTACTATTGCCCTCACTTTGGTTAAGACACTTTTATTGGCAAATAAGAGAAAAACCTAACAAAACTGGTTTAAACAATGAAGGGATTTTATTTATTCTCAACACTGAAAGGTCCAAAGGTAGGTCTGACCTCAGTTAAGGCTTGATCCAAGATTCATCAATGTCACCAAGGTCCCTTTAGTTCTGTCATCTGCTGTTCTCTGAAAGATGGCTTTTGTAGTGGCCCCAAATATCTGCCAACAGCAACTAGGACTTCTTGTTTCCTTACTTGTATCTAGCAGAGAAGAGAAAGCATTATTTGTTTTAATATCTCTAACAAATTCTTGTAATTTAATCTAAAGGGACATGCCCAATAATCACTGAATCAATCATTATGTGTGTGTTTGTGTGTGTGTGTGCGTGTGTGTGTGAGAGAGACCGAGAGAGAGAGAGAGAGAGAGAGCGCGCAAGAGAGAGCTAAATGGTTTAGCCTTGGTGACCCACTGGGTCACATGAAGTGAGCTCCTAGAATCATGTGGGGTGTCCAAACCAGACTGGGGGTTGTTGAGAAGAGGAAGGCAGGGACTGGGTCTGCAGCTCCGCTCTCCATTGCTCCTCAGAGAATCTCAGGATTGGAAGGGACTTTGAAAGTTGACCAGTACAGCCTCTCTTATGATGCTTCTACTTCCTGAAATAGTCCTTTTCTTTGGACAATTCAGCCTTTGAGGATACAGGTATCTGGATCAAGACCCTGGCGGTAGATCCACAACCTGGTCCAAGTTCATTTAGAGCAAACTTAATCTCTTTTCTTCTTAGCAACACTTTTCATATTTGAAGACCACTCTACTGCTTCCCTTCAGCTGTTCCAAGTAGCAGGGTTTTATGATCCTTCACCACCTGTTTGGTTTGCTCAGCCCCCAGGAAGCCTTTATGTTGGAAGTGAGATTTCCTCGCCTACTGCTCTGGGTCCAGCTCTTGTGGGCGGCGGGGAGATTGTTTATTGTTGCTGTGGCCCACTGAGGACTTGATTGGGGTTGCTGGTATTCCTAACAAAACATACCAGGACTGGCAGGTGTCAAATTTTCAAAAGCATATCTGTGGTTATTTTCCCCCTCTAACTCATATTTTTGCTCTCTGGAGGAAAGGGAAGATGTGGCCACAGTTCTCTCTTTAGTGGATATCCGGGAAAGAACAGAAATGTTTAGCTGTTAGGGAGCGTAATCTGAGGAAGTAAATCCATTTGCGGCTTTAAGAGCCATTTGCAGAGGGCATGAGTGTAAACACACATGGCTTAGGCTCAAAAGCCCAATGTGGTCCTGAATTTGCTTCTCAGGACTGTCTCCCCTCCCATGAGCTTTTCCTTGGCTGCAGGTGGAGAGAAGGGGAAAATGAAAGCACAGATGTGAGTGCAGTGCGGTGCAGGGAAAGCACCAGATCACCAGGAGAGGGACAGTTTCACTCTGTGCATTGGGGCCACTGTGACATGCCAGTGAGCGTCCGCTGCGGGATGCTGAACTTCTTTTTGTTCCAAAGCAGGCAAGAAGAGGGAAAATGGGCACTTTATCACATGAAAGGAGACAGCAGAGGAAGTTTGTTTGGTTTGAAGCGCCCTCACTCCTTCTTTGCTTTTAAAACACTGAAATATGGCTGTTGAAGACAAGAGCAAGGTTCTAGTTTAAAAACTGGGCAGCAGCAGGCAGGGGCCTCCCATTTTCACAGCCTGGAAAGCAATGGAATGGGGCCTTCCCTCCTGGTCCTGAGCATCTTCTGCTTACACTGGCTTTTTGAAGGGGACGCTGAGGAATGTCAGCGTGCTGCTTGGGCTTCATAACCCAAATTGTTCTATGTTGAAGCAAACAGCGACAGGGCTGTGGATGGAGTCACGCTCTTTGGGAAACACTAGTGCCCAAACTGAGCCCCTCCTTCTCTTAAGAGTAGAAACTTGGAGGATTTCTGAGTTTACCAGTGATACCTTTCTCATCAGCACCCCTTCGCTTGGTTAAGACCCCTCCTCCATGAACCTTCACTTACCATTCTACATACACCTAGTTTTCTCTCTCTGCCCTTGATCGTATTTAGCACCTTAGCATCTGCACCATCTTTTCGAATTACTTCTCCTCACAAAACCTGGAGGGAAAGGATGATATTTATTGAGTGTTCTCTATGGACCAAGCATAGGGCTGGGTACTTGTACAGCCACACAGCTCTGTGTGATATTTATCCTGTTTCCCAGATGAGGAACAGATAAGTTGCTCACCCCAAATCCTACAGCGAATGGGTATAGATCCAGGATTTTTACCCAGCCTCTAGGACTTCTCTCTCTACTATATCAGCAGGAATAGTCTCATATTTTTATATTCTCTTTAGCATGTGATAGATACGGAATAATAAGTAATCATTGCTTATTAACCTCACATGTAGCATGCTATTTGAAATCTCTGATTGGTAGTTATCCAAGAGTATTTATAAATGGTAGAGGATAAGACATAATCTTTTCAATGGCTAGTGATATTTTGTACCACATTTCACATTACTTACTTGTCTACATAAGTTTTTATTCCTGCCCACGATTCCTACCAACCTAGCCTTTTCCGATGCCATAGATGAAAATAACAAACCTTGATGACTTCCACCCCCAGTCTCTGCCTTCTCTTTTGCCTTTTTTCCAGCTGTTCCTGTGAGGGATAGAAATGGTTCTCAACTATCCTACCCTGGAAACGAAGGATAGACAGTAACTGCCACAATGTCAACAGACATATACTGTGTATGTATGTGTGCATGTGTGTGTGTGTGTGTGTGTGTGTGTGTGTGTAGCTACAATATGTGAAGCAGTTACTATGAGCCATGCTAGGGGCTTCTCCTGACCTTTACCTCTGAGGTAGGCACTATTGCTCAATTTACCAGTTGCAGAACCTGAGGCTCAGAAGATTTTAACTTACTCAAGGTCACATAGCTAGGAAGAGGCCACACTAAGATTCAAACCCAGGCCTGTCCCATTCCAAAGCCATGCTCTTAACCACTGTGCGTATGGCTGCTTCATTTAGCCCCTTCAGAGGAAAGACATTGCAAAGGGTCAAAGATAAAGCAAAATGTAACAAATAGGAGAGGTTGACAGCATATTTAAGACAGAGGGAGTGTAGGAAAACATTTCCCATGTGTAAAATATAAAATTGCTTTCTGAATATTAAGCCCGGTACAAACAGTTTTGTGACACCAGTGACTGATAGAAAATACATTAACATGGAGAACAGACAGCAAATTAATAATCTGAATCATAAAGAGGCTTTTCTTCTGACAGCTCAGAATTGTTTTATAAATTTTTAAGAAATGTTAATAGGTGTCTGACATGAACGATGAAAGGGGAACTATTTAGTATTACAAAATGAATTAAAGCTTTAAATGTCTCTACGCAATTATGAGTGGAAGCAAAACTGCTAAAATTGGAATAATGAATTGGGAAATTGCTACTTCAAAAAAGAATGAGAAAGATCTGAAAGTCATCGCTCCGCAAAGAAAATCCTCTTAACTGGGCTGGGCCTGGAAGGCAGGGTTTAAACCTTAGCACAAGGCATTGAGAGACAATGCAGCCTGAGCCTCTGAAAAGGCTCTGGGACTTGTGCAAAGGGAAGGGAACAGCGTCTTGACCGGCCGTTGTGACCTCCTCTGTCTTTTTCTCCTCCCCTGGCTCCTCAGCCTCTCTCTTCCTTCTGGAAGTACACTTTCTGCTGAGCTGCTGAGAGCATTCACTGCTTCTCACCAGCATAATGACTCATTCATCATATATTTAATACTGTTTTCCAAAATTACCACCTTATAAATGTAGTGCTTTTGAAATCATAGTTCTCCATTGAAAAAATACTCATGATGGTAAGTACTTGATGATAACTTCACTCTTCAGAGAACGTATAATGGAGTGGGAAAATGGTTATAACACAAGGTGTCCATTTTCTTCATCTGTAGCAAACCCTGCAATGTAGAAATACTACAAGCACTAAGAACTTCATTCTGTGATTTAGAACAGAAAAATAAATCCTTCCAACTATCCATGTTTCATAGGAAAACATCTCAGAGTAGTTTACTCTCTATCTGGGGGAAGAATATAGGGATTAATCCACAGTTCTGAACTCATTGGCAGGAGCAAAAAATGCAGATATTTATTAAATATTTTTATTTTTCATTCGTCAAATGGTTATTCACCGCGGAGTTGAATTTAATCAAATATTTGATGGAGAAGGAAACTGAGGTGTTAACAGATCTGACAATTTTAAGGAATCTTTGGGAACTGGAGAGTCTGGGATTTAATTCTAGTAAGGTAAATGCCATTGTGATTGGGAGAGTGTTTGAAAATCTCTCAAAATGATTATCTAGTATTGTCGTCTCCCTCTGAAGATAGAGCTTGTACAATTTGGGGTGGGTGTTTTAATAAATTATGACCTATCTATGTACTATGAAGCCATTAAAAATGAAGATGTATATAAGTAGTTTTCATGCCTTTTTAGAGCAGCTTTGTTTGCCCCTCTCAAAGATCTTATGCTGAACCCTACATCATAGAGCAAATTAAAAGGACGAGCTCTGGTGTAATCCAAGTGGGGGACATGGAACATCGTCCATGTGTTCTCTTGGGTGTTGTGGACCAGACACTTTCATATTCCAAGGAGTTCTCTGGAGCAGTTTGAAAAATGTGAATTAATCATAGAATCATAGAAATGTGATTCATCATTATCTATGGATAGTGAGATTAAAGGTGATTATATTTATTTCATTTTTTTGTCCGCATTTTAAAAAATTTCCACAAAAATGTATTTTTATAAAGAGAAAAAAATAACACTTAATTTTTTTAAGCACACACATATAAGGAAGCTCAGAAAAGTATAGAACTCAAGTCTCTGACTCTTATTGGGAGACAAGTAAGGGACAAAATAAAGGACTCATTTTAATCACTTTCGGGCCACTTGAGTACAGAGAACTGCAAGAGAGAAATTTCATCTTTCCATGCTCAAAAGCTCATGTTTTTCTTTTTCTTCCCCCGGAGATGTCAGTGGTAAATCAACAAGGATTACTTTGACTCTGGCCTGGATGCCCTGCAATGGCTCCCAGCAGATACAGTGGCAAACTCTGCTCTCCACTGTTAAAAATCCAAGCACAAGTCTGACTTCTCTCTGGGAACTCCGGGGCTCTTGGTACCCAGCCTCATGGGGCATGGAGGGTGGTCACTTTCAGGGTGTGATGTAAACTGCCTGCAGCTTTTCCCACCTGAAGCCTGTTCTGCCCTTTCTTTTGCTGACACGCCACCGTTGCCTTTTAAACTCTGACTCTTTGCCAACCTCTTTGTTGAAGCAGAACTATCTCATCTCAGTGCTGTTTCCAGGGCTGGTTTTCCCCTCATCCTGACTCCCCAGCAGGCCCCAGCCAGACCACATCTATCATCTGATGGAGTGTAAGTTGACAGTGGGCTCAAAGAGTCAACAGTGCGATAGGGTCATCCCAAGAGCAAACGCCTCATAATTATAAAAGCACTAGCTTTGGAGTCAAGGAGTCAGACAAAAATCCCTGCTCTGCTATTTACTTGCTGCAAGACTTCTGCCAGATTACTTAATCTCTCTAAGATTCAGGGTTTTGTTTTTTTTTTTAAATGAGGATAATGAATAGTACCTGCCTCATAGTCTTGAGGTAAGGATACAAAGAAAGAGCTCATTCACGTAGAACACTTAGCACAACGGTAGGCATATAAGAAAACCTCGAATGATAGCTATTATTATTGTTGTTATGTATTACTATTATTTTTAATATTTAGGTTCTAGATTCCAGAGGAAGGGAGGTGATGACAGTGGGGTGGAAAAGAGCACTGGACTAGCCCAGGAGATGTCGGTTCTAGTTGCTGTATGAGAAGAGAATCTCACCAGACAGGGTCCTGGCAAGACACAGATGGTACACTCAAAGCATGAATTAAAGAGAGTTTCATGGAGGGAGTATTAACAGAGGTATGGGGCAGGGTGAAGTGAACCAACAAGAGACTACGAAGCATCCACGGATTCACAGCAGCAGGAAGCCGTTGCCACCCGCAACGTGAAAGGGACAAGGGTAACAAATGAAGTGACTAGAAGCTGGTAAGAGCTGGAGCCCTGGAAGAGAGGCCAGCCCACAGGAGCTGTGGTCGTGGAAGAATCCAGGCACTACCAAACCCCTGCCCAGCAGGACAGAGCCAAGGAATATATTCCAGACTTCTCCCTCCTCCCTACCTCCAATCTCCTGCTGGTGCCCTGTGTTAGCTAAATCCAACAGGAACCCACAGGGCGTGGAAGCCAACGTGATGCACAGAGCAGGACAGAGGAGGCTGGAGAATAAGTGCAGAGGGGCGAACAGAGTGCAGAGGGGCGAACGGAGTACAGAGGTGCAGAGAATAAGCAGCCCAGCAGGTTTATAATTCCACAAGTCTCAGAAAGCCCCCCCTACCCTGGCCAGATCAACCTGGACTGGAAAGTTGTGTTAAGTAGGTGCAGTGGTCTAGTGATGAATGCCTCAACTCCACCAGGAAAAGTGAGAATCCAAATCACTGGTCTGGAGTCAGGAAATGAGGACCCCTTGGGATGGGGACTATCTGAGAATGATCTGAGAGGCAGCTTCAATAAAGCAAAACCCAAACTACAGACCAGGCTGATGGTCCAACAGAGGTATCTGCCTGAAGGAGCTGAGTAGAGAGTCAGAATGCTGGGAAAAGGAAAAAGGAGAGCCCTTGAGTGACTGGATTGATGATGAAGTTTGGAATGGAGGTACTTGCTGGGACTGGAAACTTTCTGAGATGTTGAAATGCAATCTTCAGGGCTCTTCTAGGGTCCCTACGGTTCAGGACTGGACTGCATGCGATTCATTTGCTTATTCATTAATCCATTTTTTCAATAAGTATTTATTGATTAGCTTGTCTGTGCTAGGCAGGGTGCCAGGTGCTGAGGACAAAACAATGAGTAAGACACAAACCCTGTCCTGAAGGAACTCAAGTCTAGTGGGGTCAACAGCCAATCACAACACAGTATGTATGATAACTGGTCCTGAGGGATCACAGAAGAGGGATACCCACCCTAAGCTGAGTGGGTGGGGAAAGCGTCCCAGGGAGGGGACATCTAGGCTGACTCTGAAGACTGAATTAGCCAGAGAGGACAGGGTGAGAGGGAGAGGTGGGGACAGCTAGAGGAAGTTCTGTGTATGTAGGGAATTGCTACTAACTCAGTGTGGACAAGGTGGGGAGTGATGGACGATGAGGGGTAGGACACAGGACACTGTTTGTCAGGGTGAAGACACTGACGACAATGGCAGCCAAAGAAGAGTCATAGGCAGGGGAGCGACACGATCAGACTTTAATTTCAGCAGGATCATTCTCGTTTCAGGGTAAAGAGCAGGTGTTCAGGTAGAGCCAGTGGGCAGGGGTGGACGGACCCCGGTGCATTTAGGGAAGAGCTGGCGGGACTGGATGACTGTCTGGATGTCATTGGGTGGCTGCTAATGCCAGTCACTGACGCTGGAGCTGCACATGAATGAGGCACAGCTGGGGGCAAAGCAATGCAGGGAAATCTGCAAAAATGTGTCTCTCTCTTTGGCGAATCTGCATGCTCCATAAGACTGAGACTAAATTGTTCAACAGATTATACTTCATATGTGTGTAATAGGGTTGCTGGGGAGGTGAGGAGACACTGTCCCCATTCTATAAGACTGGGAAACAAAGCTAAACAGTCTGTCACCTCAGAACTAGTCAGAGCCCTTAATAGCCTAGCGCCCTTGATGTCCTAAACCTGGGATATAACCTACTGTATTTATCAAATCTACCCGATCCCTCCTCCTGCCATACAACATCTATCTATAGTTCCTGTAATCGTGTTCCTCAGAGCACTGTTTCTCAAAGTGTGGCCCACGGACCAGCTCAGTAAAGTACAGAAATCGAGACCATTTAGAAACTTTCAATAGCAATACTGTGTTTTTTAATCTAATAACTAAAATATCTGGGCTTGTATTTTCTATGTCTGCTTTTTAAATCTCATTTTTCTAGTGATTTATTGTTATTGTATTTTATAAAAGTACCGGTCAGCAAAGGATGAAAAGTTAAAAAACAAACAAAAAAAACACAAAATCCAAAGCTAGTCTTTCACCACAAGTAGTTTGAGAAGCAGCATCTCGGAGGACACTGGGAAACACACAGGAGCTCCGTGCCTCTCCAATTCAGCTCCCCATTTTAATCTCCTGAGGTGTTTAAAAAAATACAGATCTTGGATCCCACTCCCAGAGATATGACGTAATTCATCTAGGGAGCAGGCTGGGCACTGGGACTTTAGAAGGATCCCTAGGTGATTCCAATGTGCACCAAGGTAGAGTCACTGAGCTTAGGCTCCCTGGCGTTCTTGGTTTCACTCTTGTAAGCCTACAGGAGGACCAAAGGTAGGGGCGGTGGTTCTCAGCCCTGGCTGCACAGAGGAATCACTGAGCCACTTTTGAATGGACTTGTACCTGGCCCCCACCTGAACCAATTAAATCAGGATCTATGGTGGTGGTTCCTGGGCACTAGGGTTTTAATAAAATGATTCTGAGTAGCCAGGGTTGAGAACCACTGGGTTAGAAAGTCTGGTTGCAGATGAGACAGTTAATAATGAGGAGGTAGGTTCATGGCTTTCCCCAGGGCCTGGAGTCAGAAGCAGCCCTTGGGATTCAAATATTTTACTTTCTTTGCGTCTACACAGCCAGGCAGCCACGGCTGAAGCTGGGATGTTGGGGGCTGGGGTTGCAGGCGGGGCTCATCACAGAGACCAGTGGGTGGCTTGGCTGAGAGGTCCTGGCCCCAAAAGCATCCTGACTTCTTGTGCTCAGCTCCCTTCCTGCTCTCCTGGCTGATGCTGTAACTTCTGGGAGGCAGCACCACTTATGCTTATTTTCCACTGAACCAAAGTGACCCCTGAGAGGCAGGTTTCCTGAGAGAGGGGGCAAAGTACGGCTCTTTATGCCCGAAGCTGTAGCCTTTTGTGCCGAGCAACCACGTTGAGCGCTTACAGCAGCTGCGTTTCAGCACAAACCCTCACTTCCTAGGTGCCCTCTGAAAGGGTCCAGCTGTTTATTTCCATCAGTCACTGAAAAGGATGCCTTTAACTTGAGGAAAGCACAAATGCATTAGGACTTCATGTCTGAGAGGCAAACAGAGAGGGGAGAGGGAAGCACTATATAGTTAAGACTGTCTTTGACGTTTGCTGGTAGAAGCTGGTGGCAAATAATTACAGCCATTTAAAAAGTGCTTGTAGGAGAATGAGGGGACAGGTCTGGCATAAAGGAATTCACGTATTATGTTGGCTCACTGCTAGGTAGGACAGCAGTTATTTCTCACAACAAGACTCTGGGACATTCCATTCTACCAAATACTTCGGGACAGTGATGTTTGAAATCGTCTTGAAATACAACTTTGTATTGAAATTCTTATTTTTAAAAATATGTTTGAGATAACATTAGACTCTAAAGAAATGTTTAATAACAAAAGCTCAAAAAAAAGAGAAGATCTCTTTACCCCAAGGAACTCAGCCTTGGAGGAAAACAAGAAAAAAAAAAAAAAAAAAACAACAGCAAGTTTATTTAAGGTGTCAAAATTTGGTTTTTAGTTGAGAAAAGTCGTAGATGATTTGAGCCATGTAGACACTGGTAATTGTTTAGGTTGTGGACCCTTGGTTGTATTATAAATTGTTCAATAGTTATAATTTTGCTATTGTTGCATTATATGACTTAATCATTTATTCAAAAGCATATTAAGTACCTATTATGTGCTGGGCATTGTGGAAGGCCCTGGGGATTCAATCCACAGTGAGTGAGGCAGACATGGTCATTGTCTTCATGGACTTTAAATTTTAGTGGAGAAAATGACCATTAAACAAATAATTACAACAGTGGTAAATAAGTCTATTAAAAATGTACATGATTTTTCCTCTTTCATTTCATTCTCCTCTCTTCCCTTTAAAAAAATACATATTGCCTGCTTGTCTGCCTTTCTTCCTTAAAAAGTCATTCGATAGGCCCAAACAAGGCAGTCAGCCTGAGTGCAAGAGGCAGTCTGAGCAGGGATTGCAGGCTGCGCAAGACAGGGACAGCCCTACAGCAGGGTCGAGAGACCACTTACATACAGGAAGATTGAGCAATTAAGTAAATAGATTGAGGGTAAGTGAGGGTTCCCCAGAGGGTAACTCTGAGTTGGTTTTCTCACAAAGGTGGCAGGAATATGGAAAGAAGAAAACCTAAAATGAACATGTGGTAGTAAATTAGAGTTGTAAGTATCACTATGAGCTCTTGGTTTTCAGTGTACACGGGTAGAGGAATAGATATGTGCGTGTGTGTGCGCGTGTGTGTGTTTGTGTACATACATATATTTCCTGCCTCTGTCAATTGAAAGGAACAGGGAGCAGCGATACCCTGATAGCAGTGAGCACACGTCCTGCCAGATCTTGGTTTCCCAACTCCTCTCTCCACTAAAAGGAGCCAGGGTTCCGTGGAGAAACGGCTGACTCCAGGGTCGAGCAGAGAAATGACAAGATGAGCCTGGACTATCTTTTATGACACAAAGTAAGGAAATGCTTAAAGAATGACAAAGAATATTAAAAAGGCATAAAGGGGGGGCTTGAAGGGGCTTCCATTGGCCAAATCGGGGACAATTCAACACCAAAATAAATACCAGGAGTAATGGATCATGATCTGTTGAACAAAATAAGTTACCTATGAGTCCACATTGATATAAATAAATGAACGAATGGATAAATAAATGGAGAGGAGAGAAAGCTCCCCCTTACAGGAGAAAGCTCCCCCTTAAGGTAGAAAGCCAATTAATAAATGTAGACGGAATGATAGAATTAGAAAATCACCATCTGGCAATCATTAATCAGGCAAGAAACATCAATGGTTGCTAAAACTAATGGGTGGAAGTAGGACAAGTAACAGAAGTTTTTTTGGTTTTTTTTTTAATTAATTAATTTATTCATTTATTTTTGGCTGTGTTGGGTCTTTGTTTCTGTGCGAGGGCTTTCTCTAGTCGCGGCAAGCGGGGTCCACTCTTCATCGCGGTGCGCGGGCCTCTCACTATCACGGCCTCTCTTGTTGCGGAGCACGGGCTCCAGACGCGCAGGCTCAGCAATTGTGGCTCACGGGCCTAGTTGCTCCGCGGCATATGGGATCTTCCCAGACCAGGGCTCGAACCCGTGTCCCCTGCATTGGCAGGCAGATTCTCAACCACTGTGCCACCAGGGAAGCCCCAGTAACAGAAGTTTTCATAGTCTCAAAGTATCTTTCCACGAAATATAACTAATAACTGTGGAAGGCAGCATAACAGCTCTGAAAGATGTTCAGATACTATCCTGGAACCTGTGGATACATTTCCTTACATGGTGAAAGGGACTTTGCTGGTGTGATTAAGGTAATGCTCTTGATCTGGGGAGTTTATCCAGGTGGGCCCAGTGGAATCCCAAGGGTCCCTGTAAGTGCACGAGAGAGGCAGGAGAGTCAGAGAAGGAGATGTGATGACAGAAGCAGGGGTCAGAGTCAGAGAAAGATTTGAAGATGCTGCCCTACTGGCTTTGATGATGGGAAGAAGGACCACAAGCCAAGGAAATGCAGGTGGCCTATAAAATTTGGAAAAAATCAAGGAAACAGATCCTCCCTTAAAGCCTCCAAAAGTAACACAGCCCTGTGACACTGATTTTAGATCAGTGAGGCCTATCAGCCTTTTGACTTCCAGAGCTGTAAGATAATAAATGTGTGTTGTTTTAAATCACTAAGTTTGTGGTAATGTGTTACAGAAGCAATAGGAAACAGACACAGTCACAAAAGGAAATAAAGTAACTTCACAATAGAGAAATCTGACAGATACTATCTGAATGAAAGTGATTAAAATTAACACCATCATAAACAGACAGATAGTGTATACCACCTGTGTACCATCAGATATGATACAATGAAAAAACATAGCATGTGGTATATTTTAGCTCAAAATGCATAATCTGGGTTTTATCATGAGACAGCATCAGACAACCCAAATTGAGGGACATTTTACAAAACGACTGGTCTGTCATTTTTCAAAATGCTGCATGGTCAGGCCATTCAAGATCGTTGTTCTCTTGCTGTCTGTGCATCCCCTGCTTGACCAGTCCCTGCTTCACCTACACCCCACTCACATGAACGAGCTTGCCCCTTGCCCTTTAGGCCAGAACAGCTCCACCTGCTAGTTTATTAAAGGGAAACATCTGCCCTTGTAATGGTTGTTAACTTGAGGGGCTATGAGCAATGTGCCCCAGCTGCTGGTTTCCCTGGAAACTGATGAGCTAACCTGACGTCAGTTCCGCCTGTACGTCAGTTCCTCCTTTCCTCCCAGGTAGCGAAGATTGCTGCCATGTACTGCCTGTTGTCTGCCGCACACGATGGGGTGTCACTCCAGGACCTTGCTTCAGACGTGTAAGGTACCCCATCTATTAAACCACTGATGTCTCAGTCGCTGTCTCTGGGCTCTATCTTCAGTCTCGAGGCTGGGCAACGACAAGGCTTGCAGGCCTGCAGGGTGCAGCCCAACAAATGCCAAGGTTATGAAAGTCAAAGAGTGAGGAATGTTCTAGATTGAAAAATACTAAAAGAACATGACAGGTGGAGCAACATGTGCTCTTGGATTGAATCCATTGCTATAAAGGAGCCACTGAGGCAACTGGGAAAACTTGAATGGGGTCTCTGGGAGAAGGATATAGGGGACTTTGTACTATCCTTGTAGCTTTTCCGAGTGTGACTGTTTTACCAAACATTCTGTAAATGATTGTTATGGTAATTCAAGTCTTGTGGATGGAAGAATGTCAGGGAGGTTGGTGGGAGATGGAGGTGGGTATGAAACTTGTGGCTCTGGACGAGATGGCACATTTGTAGGATGGGAGGAAGATTCATGTAGGGATTTCACCAGTGCAGTGAAATGGAAATTCACTTCCATGTTCCTGAATGGAAATCAGCCAACAGCTGTCTTTGCCTGAGCACCTTAGCTTTGAATCAAGGTCCACAGACTTGCCAGGTTGGTCTGTCTGCTAATACCGCCTCTGGGCAGCCCGGGAAGGTGCCTTGGGAAACAGTTATGAGAGACAGTTGGAGCCTCACTTGGAAACTTGGAAAACACGGATGTGATGACTTAATTTGGCCAGCAGATGGCAGCAGGCAATTCGGGGAAAGAACTCGAATTGGGAGGTCGGACTAGGCTGCTTCAGCGTCAGCCTGGAGAGGGCAAAGGCCCGCTGGCTCATTGAGTTGTTGGCTGTCTCTGAATTAAAGGGCTCCTGCCAGATAAAACCTCAGGCAGTCCAACCTCACTCTCTGGAAATAATGGGGGAAGGAGGAGGAAAACCAAAAGAAAGTCTTCATTGTGTTTTTAAAGAAAGAAGGTTTTATTTCTTCCTAATAATGCAAAAGAGAAAAAAGAGAAGCCATCATTTAACGACCTTGAATCAGACGCCTTGAGGGTCCCAAACTTTAAAAAGAAAGAGTTGGACTCACAAGTCATGGGGCCTAAAGTGGCATCAAGTATTTAGATAATAATAAAAATAGGGCTTTGGTTTTTATCTGTAAAACAGGGATGGGGGGTTGAGAATTGTGTGAATATATGTAGTGTTTAGAAGAGGGACTGGTACATGGTAAGCATGCAATAGAAATTAGCTGCAACTATTAACTGAGCACTTACTATGGGCCAGGCATTGAATTAAGTGTTGAGTTGTATCCTTTGTTTCTTATGATAGTCTTGTACTATATATTTTATCTCAACTGTTTAAAGCTTAGGAAACTTGTCACTTAAATTTGTTTAAGCATTTGCTGACCGCCTCCTAGGGCCACTGCGGATTCAGCAGTGAAGGACAGACACGGCCTCTACCCTCCAGGAAGCTAGTGTCCAGATGGGTGCATATAGCTAGTTAGGAACAGAGTCAAGAGTTAAACCCAAAACTGTCTGATTCAAAAACCTGCTTCCATTACCTTCCACAGTAAAGAGACCTAACTTTTAGTGATGCCTATTTTGTGCCAGGAGCTTTACATATTCCGTTTTCATATAGACCCAATGAGGTAGCAATTGTCATTACCATTTTACAAATGAGGAAATATTAAGTGAATTGCCCAGTGGCCATACTGATAAGGAGTAAAGTATTTTATGTACCTGAAGCCCATCTTTCCATGGCAATACAGTCTAGATGATTCCTAGGATCAGAAGAGATCTATACCAGCATCACCTCGTTCTATCCAAACATGAATTCCAACACTGACAGGTCATGAAATCAGAAAGGTATCTTGGTGGTAAGGATCCTCAGATCTTCAGATTCAGTGTCTTTTTTGTTTGCTTTCTTGGTTGGCTGTTTGTTTTTTCATGTTGGTGAGACAGCTTTAGTCTTAGCAGCATGGATTCAGAATCGAAAAATCCAGGATTGACACTCTGCTCTTTCATGAGCTGCATGATTTTAAAGCAAGTCATTTAGCCTTTCTCGGACTCCATTTCCTTACACTGGGAAACTAAAAATTCAATAAGATAATTTATGTAAAACTGCTTTGTACAGCCTAAAGGGAAAGCTAAGAATTATGTCAATCTTTACTAAAAATTTTTGCTATTGAATCTAGTTCAAAATCTGGTATTCAAAGTCTTTTTTACTCTGGTTTCAAACTATCTTCCCAGTCTTAATTCTTTTCTTATGGTTTTTTTTGTTTTTGTTTTTTTTTGGAAGAAGCCTCTACTCATTTTTTTTTAAATTAATTAATTAATTAATTTTAATTTTTTTTTGGCTGTGTTGGGTCTTCGTTTCTGTGCGAGGGCTTTCTCTAGTTGCGGCAAGCGGGGGCCACTCTTCATCGCGGTGCGCGGGCCTCTCACTATCGCGGCCTCTCTTGTTGTGGAGCACAGGCTCCAGACGCGCAGGCTCAGTAGTTGTGGCTCACGGGCCTAGTTGCTCCGCGGCATGTGGGATCTTCCCAGACCAGGGCTCAAACTCGTGTCCCCTGCGTTGGCAGGCAGATTCTCAACCACTGCACCACCAGGGAAGCCCTTTTCTTATGTTTTTAAGTAGACGTAGAAATCCTAGTTAAAACTGGCTTAGGAAATGAAGGGAATTCATTGATGTAATAGTTGGTTGGTTAATGAAATACTCAAAGATTATTTCAGCTTCAGGAGTAGACTGATCAGAAACTAGGTTTTATCTTTCTACCTTTAGGATGCCTTTCCTCTGTGCTGGCTCTGTTCTTAGTCAGGCTTTCCCTTCATGGTCACAAGCTGGCTGCAGCAGCTCCGGCCTCTACATCCTCTTAATTTCAAATCAGTGGAAAGAGAACTCACAGTTGAATCTGGATAGAACTCTGCCACATTCAAAAACAAGTCCTGCATCTGATTCTCATTGGTCCAAACTGAGTTACATGCCCATCATTGAACCAATCACTTTGGCCATGGGGCTAGATTATGCTGATTAACTGAGCCCAGTTGGGCCCACATTTGAAGCTGAAGGTTGTCAATCTCTCACAACTAATTGGATAACTGCAGGGAGGGGTTATTCTCAAAGTACAATATGGATTCCAGTAGAAGAAGGATGAGTGATTGTGGTTGAGAGGCAAAAACAGAAGTCTCCCACACCTACATTAGCCAAATTGAACTATCGATGTTACATAGTAGCTGAAGCACATCCTGTAATTTCCCACTGACAGGCCTATGATCATATTGTTCTCTTCATCTGGAACATTCTTCCAAGCTCGACCAACCAATTCTCCTTGGCCCTCACAAGTCAAATATTATCTCCTTACTCCTCAACCTTTTTTTTTAACTGAGCATCAGTATTTCTCATAGTTCTCTTATCTTCCCATTATAATTTAATTATTTGTATATTTGTCTTAACTAACCCTAAATTTTAGATTGAATTCCTTATGTTTATGCAAAAGACTCTGATGATCTGCAGAGGAATTACCATACTTAGAAATAGTGAAGATGAATATTTTAATGAATTACTTAAAAACCTGAGTCAGTAGAATCTAAATGAGTGAGAATTTATTATATTTAGAGACAGATTACATTTTAACAGTAAAATTTATTTTCAGATTAACTGAAGTTAACCAGACACATTTTCATTGCAACCCTTATTGAAAGATACTGAGCCATCTTGAATGCTGCAGGATATCTCAGTGCTTGAAAGTGAATCATTCCGGGAATGGGTATTCCCCTCTGAGTAAACTATGATAGATAAATTTCCCCTTTTATTGTCTTTCTTTCCCTCGTGGGTCTGTGAAATCTTGACACTTTAGCTGGTCTGGTATTTCCAGGACCAAGCCAGTGTCCAGGATACTAGTACTCCATAAATGTTTAAACGGAAGAGTGAAGGAATAAGAGCAATAGTGATTGGGAAAAGTAGGTGCTTATCTTTTTAAATGTTTTGAAAGAAATCCTCAAACATCAGGTTTTTTTGTTTTGTTTTATTCTGGTTGTTTGTTTGTTTTTTTGCTTTCGCCTACTTCTGCTTTAAAAAAGGGCATGAAAATAATTTCTGATGTAAGGTTTTGAGTCATAAGCCAGAAGAATGTTAGCACCAAAGGAATTATCCACTGTCAAATGTGCCTGCCATTTAGCAGGCATTCAAGTGGTGTGGAAATGGATATAAAAGTGGCATAGGTGAACATAAGTTTACTATGCACAGAGTTATAGATCCTGAAGGGTGAAAGCTTATACAGTCAGAATTCTGAGAGTCCACTCAAAATGGGTAAATGAGGGTTTTTAAAATTTCTTTAACTTTTATACTTTTTAAATTAAAATATAGTTAACATACAATATTATGTTAGTTTCAGGTGTACTACGTAGTGATTTGACATTTGCGTATATTATGAGATGATCACCGTGATAAATGTAGTAACCATCTGTCCCCATACACAGTTATTACAATATTATTGACCATATTCCTTATGCTGTACATTACATCCCTGTGACTTATTTATTTTATAACTGGAGTTTTGTACCTCTCACCCCCAGTCTGGCAACCACTCGTTTGTTCTCTGTATCTGAGTCTGTTTTCATTTTGTTCGTTTTGTTTTCCAGACGCTACATATAAGTGAGTTCATATGGCATTTGTCTCTGTTTGACTTATTTCAATTAGAATAATACACTCTAGATCCATCCATGTTGTCACAAATGACAAGATTTCATTTTTTATGGCTGAATGATATTCCATTGTACATGTACCACACTTCTTTCATCGGTTCATTTATCAATGGACACTTAGGTTGCTCCCATATGTTGGGTGTTCTAAATAATGCTGCAATAAACATTGGTGTGCATATGTCTTTTCCAATTAGTGTTTGGTAGAATTTAACCAATTTCACTTCTTTGGGTAAATACCCAGAAGTCAAATTGCTGGATCACATGGCAGTGCTATTTTTAATTTGAGGAACCTCCATTTGTTTTCCATGGTGGCTGCATCAATTTACAATTCCACCAACAGTGCATGAGGGATCCCTTTTCTCCACATCCTCGTCAACACTTATTATTATCTTATTGATGATAGCCATTATGACAGGTGTGAGGTGGTATTTTATTGCAGTTTTGGTTTGCATTTCCCTCATGATTAGTGCTGTTGAGCATTTTTTCATATGTCTCTTGGCCATCTGTATGTTTTCTTTGGAAAAATGTTTATTCAAATTGTCTACCCATTTTTTAATCAAGTTGTTTGGTTTTTTTAATGTTGTTTTGTGAATTCTTTGTATATTTTGGATATTACCCCCTTATCAGATATATAACTTGCAAAAGTCTTCTCCCATTAGTAGGCAACCTTTTTGTTTTGTTGATAGTTTCCTTTGCTGTGCAAAATGTTTTAGTTTTGATATAGTCCCACTTGTTAATTTTTGCTTTTGTTGCTCTTACCTGAGGAGACAGAGCCAAAAAAATATTGCTAAGACCAATGTCAAAGAGCATATGTTTTAGGAGTTTTATGGTTTCAGAATTTACATTTAAGTTTTTAATCCATTTTGAGCTTATTATTTTTTTTTTTTAATTTTATTTATTTATTTATTTATTTTTGGCTGCGTTGGGTCTTCGTTTCTGTGCAAGGACTTTCTCCAGTTGCGGCAAGTGGGGGCCACTCTTCATCGCGGTGCGCGGGCCTCTCATTATAGTGGCCTCTCTTGTTGCAGAGCACAGGCTCCAGATGCGCAGGCTCAGCAATTGTGGCTCACGGACCCAGTTGCTCCGCGGCATGTGGGATCCTCCCAGACCAGGGCTCGAACCCATGTCCCCTGCATTGGCAGGCAGATTCTCAACCACTGCGCCACCAAAGGAAGCCCCTTGAGCTTATTTTTGTATATGGTGTAAGAAAGTAGTCAAATTTGACTCATTTGCATGTAGCTGTCCAGCTTTCCCAGCACAATTTAAGAGGCTATCTCTTCCCAGTTTTGTATTCATGCCACCTTTGTCATGGATTAATTGACCACATAAGCATGGGTTTATATGGGGACTCTCTAATCTGTTCCATTGATCTATGTGTCTGTTTTTGTGCCAGTACCATACTGTTTTGATTACTGTAGCTTTGTAGTATAGTTTAAAATCAGGGCATGTGATACCATCAGGTTTGTTCTTCTTTCTCAAGATTGTTTTGACTCTTCAGGGACTTTTGTGTTTCCATACAATTTTTAGGATTATTCTAGTTCTGTGAAAAGTGTCCTTGGTATTTTGATAGAAATTACATTGAATCTGTAGATTTCCATGGGTAATGTGGTTATTTTAACAATATTAATTCTTCCAGTCATGAGCACAATATATCTTTCCTTCATTTGTGTCTTCAATTTCTTTCATCAGTGTCTTATAGTTCTCAGAGTACAAGTCTTTGGCTTCTTTGGTTAGATTTATTCCTAGGTATTCCTTTTGATGCAATAGTAAATAATGGAAGTGTTTTCTTAATTTCTCTTTCTGATAGTTTGTTAGTAATGTATAGAAATGCAACAGATTTCTGTATATTAATTTTGTATCCTGCAACTTTACTGAATTCATTTATTTGAATAGTTTTTTGGTAGGTCTTTAGAACTTTCTATACACAGTATCAGGTCCTCAGCAAACAATGAGAGTTTTACTTCTTTCTAATTTGGATTCCTTTTATTTTTTTCTGATTGTTGTGGCTAGGATTCCAACTCTGTGTTGAATAAAAGTGGCAAGAGTGGCCATCCTTCTCTTGTTCTGATCTTAGGGGAAATGATTTCAGATTTTCACCATTGAGTATATGTTGGCTGTGGGTTTGTTATATATGGCCTTTATTATGTTGAGGTATGTTTCCTCTATACCCACTCTGAGAGTTTTTATCATAAATAGATGTTGAATTTTTTCAAAATATTTTCTGCACCTTTTGAGATCATGTAATATTATTCAATTTGTTTAATGAGTTTATCACATTGATTTGCGGGGATTGAACCACCCTTGCATCCCTGGGATAAATCCCACTTGTTCATGGTGTATGGTCCTTCTAATGTATTATTGAATTCAGTTTGCAAATAATTTGTTGAGGATTTTTGCATCTATTTCATCAGTGACATTGGCCTGTAATTTTCTTTTTTGTGTGATGTCTTTGTCTGACTTTGGTATCAGGGTGATGATGGCCTCATAGAATGAGTTTGAAAGTGTTTCTTCCTCTTTGATTTTTTTGGAATAACTTCAGAAGGATGGGTGTTAACTCTTCTAAATGTTTGGTAGAATTCACCTGTGAAGTCATTTAGTCCATGACTTTTGTTGGGAGTTTTTTTAAAATTTTCTATTACTGGTTCAATTTCATTACTGGAAATCAGCCTGTTTATATTTTCTGTTTCTTCCTGATTCAGTCTTGGGTGATTGTACATTTCTAAGAAATTATTGATTTCTTCTAGGTTGTCCCTTTTATTGGCATATAATTGTTTGTTGTAATCTCTTGTGATCCTTAGTATTCCTGTTGTAACTTCTCCTCTTTTATTTCTGAGTTTCTTTATTTGGGCCCTCTCTCTCTCTCTTTTTGTTTTTTATTTTTTGGTGATTTTTTTTTCCACATCTTTATTGGAGTATAAATGCTTTACAATATTGTGTTAGTTTCTACAGTACAACAAAGTGAATCAGCTATATGTATACATATATCTCCATATCCCCTCCCTCTCGAGCCTCCCTCCCACCCTCCCCATCCCATCCCTCTAGGTGGTCACAAAGCACCGAGCTGATCTCCCTGTGCTATGCAGCAGCTTCCCTTTTTTTTCTTCAGGAGTCTAGCTAAATTTTATCAATTTTGTTTATCTTTTCAAAGAACCAGATCTTAGTTTCATTAATCTTTTCAATTTCTTTTAAGTCCTATTTATTTCTGCTCTGATCTTTATGCTTTCTTTCCTTCTACTAACTTTGGGTTTTGTTTGTTGTTCTTTCTCTAGTTACTTTAGGTGTAAGGTTAGGTTGAGATTTTTCTTGTTTCCTGAGGTAAGCTTGTATTGCTATAAATTTCCCTCTTAGAACTGCTTTTGCTGTGTCCTGTAGGTTTTGGATCATCATGTTTTTGTTTTCATTTGTCTCTAGGTATTTTTTGATTTCCTCTTTGATTTCTTCCGTGATCTATTGGATGTTTAGTAGCATGTTGTTTAGCCTCAATGTGTTTGTGTTTTTTGCAGTTTTTCCTTGCAGTTGATTTCTAGTCTCATATTGGTATTGTCAGAAAAGATGCTTGATATGATTTCAGTCTTCCTAAATTTGAGATTTGTAGCCTAGCATGTGATCTATCCTGGAGAATGTTCCATGTGCACTTGAAAAGAATTTTTAGTCTTCTGGTTTGGGGTGAAATGTTTTGTATATATCTATTTTGTATATATCTATTATATGGATAATCTAATGTGTCACTTAAGGCCAGAATTCCCTTATTGATTTTTCTGTTTGGACGATCTGTCCATTAATGTAAGTGGGGTGTTAAAGTCACATAAAATTATTGTATTACTGCCAGTTTCTCCCTTTATGTTTGTTAATATTTGTTTTATGTATTTAGGTGCTCCTGTGTTGGGTACATATCTATTTACAATTGTTATATCTTCTTGTTGCATTGACCACTTTGTCATTATGTAATGTCTTTCTTTGTCTCTTTTTACAGTCTTTGTTTTAAAGTTCATTTTGTCAGATATAAGTATTGCTACCTCAGGTTTTCATTTCCATTTACATGGATTACCTTTTTCTATTCCCTCACTTTCAGTCTGTGTGTCTTCAGATCTGAAGTGAGTCTCTTGTAGTTGCATAAATATGGGTCTCTTTTCTTTTTATCTATTCAGCCACTCTGTGTCTTTTCATTGGAGAATTTAGTCCATTATATTTAAAGTAATTATTGATAGGTAGGTACTTATTGCCATTCTGTTAATTCTTTTTCTGGTTGTTTTTGTAGTTCTTTTGTGTTTCTCCTTTTGCTTTCTTTTGGATTCCTTTCTCTCTCTCTCTCTCTCTCTCTTTTCTTTTTTTTTTTTTATATGTATCTATTATAGGTTTTTGGTTTGTGAATAGCTGAGGTTCATATATAATGTATAGTTATACATGATTATGTTGATTTTTTTCAAGTTGATCTCAAGTTCAAACACAGTCAAACCATCCTACATTTTCACTCTTTTCTCCCTCAACATTAGTGTTTTCTGTCATATTTTACATCTTTTTTTGTTTTGTGTACCCCTTAACTACTTATAACGGATATAGGTGATTTTACTACTTTTGTCTTTTAAACTTCCTACTAGGTTTGTAAGTGGTTGATCTACTACCTTTGCTGTATGTTTGCTTTTGCCAGTGAGATTTTTTCCTTTCGTAATTTTTATATTTCTAGTTGTGGCTTTTTCTTTTCCTCTTAGAGAAATCTCTTTAACATTTCTTATATGCCATCTTAGTGGTGCTGACCTCTTTTTGCTTTTGCTTGTCTGAAAGACTATCTCTCCTTCAAATCTGAACGAGAACCTTGCCAGGTAGAGTATTCTTAGTTATAGGTTTTTGGTTGTTTTTTCCTTTTGACACTTTGAATATACCATGCCACTCCCTTCTGGACTGTAAAATTTCTGCTGAAAAGCCAGCTGAAAGTCTTATGGGCATTCCCTTGTGCATAACTGGTTGTTTTTATCTTACTGTTTTTAAGATTCTCTTTATCTTTAATTTTTGCCATTTTAATTAGAATGTGTCTTGATGTGGACCTCTTTGGATTCATCTTGTTTGGGACTCTCTGTAATTCCTGGATTTGGATGTCTGGGTTTTTCCCCACCCCCCCAGGTTAGGGAATTTTTCAGCTATTATTTCTTTAAATAAGAAGTTTTCTGCCCCTCTTGTTCTCTCTTCTTTTCCTGGGACCCCTATAATGTGAATGTTAGTACGCTTTATGTTGTCCAGAGGTTTCTTAAACTATCATTTTAAAAAATTCTTTCTTCTATTCAGCTTGGGTGATTTCCACTACTTTGTCTTCCACATTGCTGATTCATTCCTCTGTTACATCCAATCTACTGCTGATTCTGTCTGGCGTATTTTTTATTTCAGTTATTGTATTCTTCAACTCTGTTTGGTTCTTTATATTTTCTAACTCTGTTGAAATTCTGTGTTTATTCATTCTTTCAAGTTCATTGAGATTCTTTATCTTTAAAGATAAGGGCATCTTTATCTTTATGAAGTTTGTTGAGCATCCTTATCAACTTCATGGAGCATCTTTACCTTGAACTCTTTATTGAGTAGATTCCTATCTCTACTGCACTTAGTTCTTTTTCTGAGGTTATGTCTGGTTCCTTCATTTGGAACATATTCCTCTGTCTCATTTTGCCCAATTTTCTGTGTTTCTTTGTATATATTAAATACGTTGGTTACATTTCCCAATTTTGGAGAAGTGGCTATACGTAGAAAACATTCTATGGGACCCAGCAGCATGTTCACCTCTGGTCACCATAGTTCTATGTTCTAGGGGTGTTCCTATGTGGGCTGTGTGCACCCTTCTGTTTTGGCCGGCCAACTACTGTGAGTGTGCTGGTAGGCGGGGCTGGCCTCTGGCCTGGTTGGCTGTGAGGCTATGCCTTGTGTGGTGGCTGTGGGAACACTGGAGGGAGCGATAGGCTTCCTGCTCTGTTGGCTGCATAGGAGGGGTGCTGGTGCCAGCCCACTGGTGGGAGTGGCCAGGTCCCTGGTACTAACAGGCTAGAGGGAGTGTTCCAAAATGGCTCTTTCAAGTGCCAGTGTTATTGCAGTTAAACACCACTTTAAAAGGGCTGCTAACATCTCCATCCCCAGGGGGTGTCCCAGTTACCTCCTGTCTCTCTGGGAAGCTCTCCAAGATCAGCAAGTGGGTCTGACTCAGACTCCTTTCAAACTACTGCCTCTGCCCTGGGACTCAGAGTGTGTGAGATTTTGAATGAGCCCTTTCAGAGAAGAATCTGTTTCCTGTAGCCTTCTGGGTCTTCCAAATGTAAGCCCCACTGGTTTTTGAAGCCAGGCATTCTCATTTTTCCCATTTGGGCTCCCTGGGCTGGGGAGCGTGAAGTAGAGTTCAGTCCCTTTGCTCCCTGGAGAGAACTTCTTTGATTGTGATTTCCTCCCATTTGTGGGTCAGTGACCCAGGGGTGGGACTCCTGACTGTACCACATCTCTGCCCGTCCTACCTGTTTCATTGTGGCTTTTTCCTTTATGTCTTTAGTTGTGGAAAATCTTTTATGCTAGTCTTCAGGTGGTTCTCATAGATAGTTACTCTGTAAGTAGTTGTAGTCTTGGTGTGTCCATGGGTAGAAATGAGTTCTGGGTCCTCCTACTTTGCCACCTTCTCCAGTGAGGAGTACTTAAAGAAGGGACTATTTACAACAGTAGCTACATAAACCAGACACACTATCATTGCAGCAAGATTCCAAGGGATGGCAATGTATCCCAGGGCTAGTGAGAGCAATGAAACATTACTACTCCTAGTTGGGATTGGGGCAGAGAATGGAGCAGTTTTCCAAACCCAAACAGAGCTGATGGAGGGGGCCACCAACAGTAGCTGTGGTCTTTGAACCTAGCCACTGATCCAGGGGAATCAATACCCTAACCTCTCTCTCCTTTCGTCCCTTTTCTGCTACTTTCCTATTGGCGGAACCCAACAGGAAACCAGAGCACAGGAAACCTGTTGATGTAGTCCATCCACACAGGTCAGCCTGACAGGACACAAACAGGGAGAGGGAAGTGCAAGAACAAGCAGAGAATAATGACAGATCTTGGAGGTCTTCTAGTCCCATGGTTAATTTTTTTTTGCAACAGAAATGTTTATTCTTTATATATTAGACTTAAGAAGGAGCCCAGTGGAGAGCAATGAAGATGGTGAAATTGTATGAGCGTGGAGAGAGCACTTGCTGAGTGTCCCTCAGTCTCTATGGCAAACTCTAAGGCACTGCCACAGAAGCCCCTCTGTTAGTAGAACATAGTTTGAATGTCACTGGTAGTTTAAACTATTCATTTTACGGATGAGGAAACCAAGATTCCAAAAACTGATTAAGTAACTTGCTAAAAGTCACCCAGTGAGTTAATGGCAGAGCTGAGTTCACTAGAACTCAGGCCTGTTGGTCACCAGTTCAGTGCTCAAGCGCTATTCAGGCACAGAGGGTGTAGTAGGGAATTCCCAGAAATGGGAGGCTATAACGGTGGGGAGGCAGGGCAGCACAGTTCAAGTTAACAGTTAGACAGCTCTAGGTTCCAATCCTGACTGTGGGACTTTTAGGCCAATTTATTATTAAATCTCTCATCCTTATTTGCCTCATTAGTAAATTGGAAATAAAAATGCCTAGTGTTTATAGCTGTTGGAAGGATAAACAAGATAATATTTATTAAGTACTTAGTATTGTATCTGGCACTGAAACCTCATCAATAACAGCTGGATATTATTAATAGTAGCTCTGTTTAAGGGTCTCTATAATTATGCAAATAACTCATTGACATACTTTGAGAAATGTCCAAGACCAGAATGTGATCAACCAGGGAAAAGTCTCATAACGGACATTTGTAGATTTTGCTAGGAAGCTAGCATTCTTCCCCCTTGGAGAACCTCTCCCTTATTCCTAGTCCCTGTTGCTTGTGGTGACTGATCCAACGCCAGCACCTAGATGGTGTGACCCAGGCCTAAGCCAATCAGTGAAAAGTCCATCCTCCTACCCATAAGGCATCAACCCAAAGATGGGTACCTCATCCAACTTGTCAGTTTAGAGTAAACTCTAGGATTTTGGCAAGAGTTACTGGAAAAGAAGTGTTCTTCTCAACTAAGACTGTTAGCAGAAAGGAATGAAATCAGCGTGGAGATGCTGGAGATACATGTGACACCCAAAAGTGAAGCCATCTCAGAGGAGGCTCCAAAGGCAAGAGCTTAGAGAATCCTGATGACATCACCTGAGCCCCTAAGGTAGGAGCTAGCAAGCTTTTTCTAGAAAGAGCCACATAACAAATACTTTAGGTTTTGCTGGTTATAAGGTCTATCTTGCAAGTACTCAGTACTGCTGTTGTAGCTTGAAAGTAGCCATAGACAGTACTTGAAAGAACAAGCATGTTTGTGTGCCAATAAAACTTTATTTACAAAAACAGGCAATGAGCTATAGTTTGCCTGCTCCTACCCTAGACCATACCTAAAGCCAGACAACCTTGGGACTTTTCAGTTAGGTTTGCCATTAAATTCCCCTTTTGGCTTAGTTTGAGTTATTTACAATGGGAAGAGTCCTGATACAAGTTTCCATTTGATGAAATATTATCTTAATTAATCTAGTAGGTCACAGATTGCCTAATGGTAGAAAAACTGGTCATTTCTGTCACTAAATAGAAATTTTAGGGGAAAAAAAATCCTCTTTCTAGGTCTATTCTACAACTGCTGGTTGTTTGGGGTCATGTGTTGCCACAGAAGTTGGATTTTAACTGGTGTTTATCTCCTTCTTGTCACGGAGGAGAAGCAAGTACCCCCACGAGTCTTTGCCTTAGAGCAAGTGGTCCACAAGAGACTAAAACACTCATTTGAGTGACTGCAGGACAAAATGATCCCAGAGACTGTCATCCACAAATGCTTACAACCCTATAGAAGAGCTCTTATTCAGTCCATGTAAAAATGAGAGTGAGGGTTTGTTGTGTGGAGGGGAAGAATTGGATGTTCAGAAAAGTCAGGCCCAAATGTTCCTACTGAGGGAATTTATCGCCATTCTTCAGAAATGACTTTGCTCTAAGGAGGATCTTATGTTCCTTGGATCAGAACTACTTGTTCTATATTTTCTGACTAATTTTTGCAGTTAGTCAGACTTTCCTGGGATTAAGCCGACTTATTTGAAAGCTGAACACTGCAGTCCTGATCTCAAAACATTAAGTGGAGCTCCTTCTGGCAAGTTGAAGATATTATAAGTAAGTGTCCACTTGAGTTTCAGTGTTCACTGAACAACCAAATGTGTTAGGAGAAGCAAAGAACCTAACAGTCGACTATGACTTTTCCTGAAAACTGAATGGATATCACCAGTGTGGGATATATTCAAACACTAAATTGTACAGAGCAAACTTGAAATGCCATCCCTGTTAGAAGAATGAGATTACCTTAGTCAGTTTGGGCTGCTGTAACAAAGCATCCAGACTGGGTGGCCAAAAAACATAAGTTTATTTCTCACAGTCTGGAGGCTGAGAAGTCCAAGATCACCAGATTTGGTGTCTGGTGAGAGAGAGCTGGCTTCCTGGTTCACAGATGACGTCTTCTTGTGCCCTCACATGGATGAAGGGTTGAGAGCTCTCTTGGGGCTCTTTTATAAGGGCACTAATCCCATTCATGAGGGCTCCACCCTCATGACCTAAATGCCTTCCAAAGCCTTCACCTCCTAATACCGTTACATTGGGGGTTAGAATCTCAACATATGAATTTGGGGTGGGGAGACACAAACGTTCATTCCATAACAGAGATGAATGTGGGTTTGAGAATTTTGGAGATGAAGACTGAGGACATTCTGGGTAGAGAGGATTATTGGGACAAAGACCTGGTGCTGTGAATGAACATTCCATTTACTTTAACAAGTATTTATGAAGCATCTCCTTTGTGCTAGACACTGGACTCAGCTCCATGAATATAATAGTAATAAGAGGAACAGGGTCCCTGTTCTTGTGGCACTTACACTCTAGTGGGGTATGCTGGGAACACCGGTGTAAGGAGACAGAATTCATTTGTATCAATTATTAGAGACAAAGTTGGAAGGAAAGAGCAGGCCAGATTAGCTGGAGGAAGATGGAAATGAAATGACTGTTTCAAGAGAGGACTTGACGAAACTGCATGGTATATTAATATATAGTATGCAGAGGGGATTAAGGTGGGGGAATGGTGGCCAAGTGTGGGATGGTGGTGGGAAGCCTGAACTTTGGCCTTGTGCTTCTTCCTGTGTGTCTTTTTTTTTTTTTTTTAAATAAATTTATTTATTTATTTTTGGCTGTGTTGGGCCTTTGTTGCTGCACGCAGGCTTTCTCTAGCTGCGGCAAGCGGGGGCTACTCTTCGTTGCGGTGTGCGGACTTCTCATTGCAGTGGCTTCTCTTGTTGTGGAGCACGGGCCCTAGGTGCGTGGGCTTCAGTAATTGTGGCACGTGGGCTCAGTAGTTGTGGCTCACGGGCTCTAGGGCGCAGGCTCAGTAGTTGCGGTGCATGGGCTTAGTTGCTCCACAGCATGTGGGATCTTCCCGGACCAGGGCTCAAACCCGTGTCCCCTGCATTGGCAGGCAGATTCTAACCACTGAGCCACCAGGGAAGTCCTCCTGTGTCTCTTTTTGTCTGATACCTTGACAACCTGGATCCTCTTTCATTTCATACTGAGGGTAGGGACTGTTTCACTTGTTCAGAACCTTGCAAAATGAGGACCAGTTATCCCTGAGTGAAATTAAACTGGCGCTGCTGAGCTGGTGATAACATATTATGGAGAAGCAGCTGCGTATTTTTAGTTTCTGCCCCCAAGAGTAATTCCTCTGGTGTCTTTGTAGCAGCTTCAGCAAACATGAAAACTACTGTGTAAGATTATGCATCATTTTAAGAACGTTCTCAAGAAAATACTGTATTTTTTATTTTATTTTATTTTTTTTTAATTTTTATAGTTGATTTACAATGTTGTGTTAGCTTCAGGTGTACAGCAAAGTGAATCAGTTATGCATATACATATATCCACTCTTTTTAAGATTCCTTTCCCATATAGGCCATTACAGAGTATTGAATAGAGTTCCCTGTGTTATACAGTAGGTCCTTATTAGTTATCTATTTTATATATAGTAGTGTGTATATGTTAATCCAAATCTCCCAATTTATCCCTCCCTGCATCCTTACCCCCTGGTAACCATAAGTTTGTTTTCTACATCTGTAACTCTATTTCTGTTTTGTAGATAAGTTCATTTGTAACCTTTTTTTTTAGATTCCACATGTAAGTGATATCATGTTTGTCTTTCTCTGATTTACTTCACTCAGTATGACAATCTCTAGGTCCATCCATGTTGCTGCAAATGGCATTATTTCATTCTTAAGAAAATACTGTCTTTCTAAAAATGTTTATTCTAAGTGTGCAAGAAAAAGTACCTTCAGATGTACGGTTTTCATTCAGATTCTTCTTTAAAACAAGTTTTCTCATAGAAACTTGAACTTCAGTGAGAAAGCGTGTTAAAGAAATACCTATTTGTTGTGCTAAGCCCAAGAGTATAGAGTCTTCCAACACTTTACAGGCAGAGCATAAAAGACTAAGATCTCTGGATGGAGGTGAGGTCTTCCCTTCAGATGGACTATGATGGTCCCTCATGAGTTCTGCACAAGTGTCAGGTGTGACGGTGTAAAATCTGGGCAGGTGACACAGTTGGGAGAGAACCTCAGGATGTGTGGAGGTGACACTTATAAGTTAGAGAAATAGAAAAGGGCCCCTTGGAAAACTTAAGATATAAATGATGTCACTGCCACTTAGTAAAATGTTTGCATCATGTTGAAATGTAAGTGAGCCTCTAAGGAAGCCCGTTTTACAGATTAAAAGTAAATCAGGTTGGGTGACTTACCTAGGGACCCTGAACTCAAAGTCAGGAGTGACTGTTGTCTTATTATGCAGGGGTTAAGCGGCACACAAAGCATCCTGTAAATGGGTCCTGTCCTCAGAGTCCTGGACAGAAAGACCTGGGTTCTGAGAACAGCTGTCATTAAACAGCTGTATAGTCCAGTCCATGAAAGGGTTTTTGGCTAAGATGGTGTTTAAAAAGTTTTCCACTGTGGTTGCTTTTACATGGAGTATGCCTTGTCTCTTTGCCACAGTTCTTATCATTCCCTATTAATTATATCTGACCTTGTTGTTACCTGCCTGGCCCCTGCTGCCATTTGAATTCCTAACACTTGACAGAGAGGAGGGGCAATGAGGGACAACTTGCAATATCTGTGGGGTAGGAAGAGGAGAGGTAACAATGAAGGTTAGAAGAGAACTAGGAAAAAGTGGTGTGTTGAAAGCAAAAGGTGTTCCAAGATGGAAGTGAAATCGTTACAGAAAGTTCAAATAGAATGAGAACAAGGAGTTAGCAATTAGATTGCTGTTTGAGGTGGGACAAAACTAGATTATAATTGGGTTAAGCAATGCAAGGAATTGAACTAGGACTAGTAGCCAGTGTAGTTTTGACTAAAAAAATAATGATTCAGACTTAGAATCCAACCTTCTCACTGATATGCAGCTATCATCACCAGACTTATGTTTCTAGAAAAAAACAATCTTTCATTGAATCTTAGCTACATTGTCATACTGACTCTGAGACTGATGGAAGGATCTTAACTAAGTCATTGGGGGAAACGAAAGAGATGCCAAGAACTAAACAGGTTAATTTCTTGGCACAAGGAAGTGCATGAGGTCTTCTAGAAGCCACTAACTCATTTTACATGATTGCTTAACTTCAGGAAATCCTGACTCATTGCCCCTGTAGAGTAAGAAGCAAAGGCTGGTCTCAATTTACAATCCTGTAAACCAACTTTGAGTAGAGCAGAGGTTATTCTTGGCAGAAATCTGTCTGTTTAGTGCCTATTTTAATTTGAAAATGTCTTGGTATGTGTATGTTTTATTTTCTTTGAGGAAAAAACAGGCTTTATTTGGGATGTTCTGGGAATAGTTAAGACTAAATGGGCAAGGGAACACCTTCTGGCTTAACTTTTGAATGGGAAATGGGGATACCATTGTCAAATCTATGCAATCAGATAACGATTGCCTTGATAAATGGCCCAGGCAACAACTGAATAAAGAAAATGAGACGTTAGAACCAGTTTGCTAAACCAGGGTGCCAGTGTTGAGTAATGCAAGAACAGGAATGCTACTAATAGTGTCACTGAAAATTTAACCACTTTCTTATTTAATCCTCATAATAATGTAGCGTGTTCACTGTAGCTATTATTAACCCTATTTCACAGATGAGAATAACATGAAAAAGAATAATTAGAAAACTGAGCCAAACTCACACAGTAGGTTAGTGAAGATCCAGGGCTAGACTCCAAATAGGAGGATCAGTGCCACTCTAGATCTGACCTCCATCTTCCTCTTCTGCGTTCCTCAGCAACTATTCCAAACCTTCTCTACAAATCCATTACTCATGCCTTTGTCTGCTTTCTCCAGTCCTGATGAATAAGCTTGCCTCCTGTGTCACTGAGAAAGCAGAGGTCTCTAAACTGCCCATATTGTCCTCTTACCATGCTATGCCCTTGCCCATCCTCATGCTTGTCCTCCACGCTCTCCCTGCTGCTTGAAGCCAAGTCTCTCCACACGTGTATTTGACCCAATGCCTTTCTCCTTCATTTTACTTCTTCATTGGCATCTTCCCCTCTGTTGATAACACACTCAAGTTTCTCTCCTTTGACCCTCAAATCCAGTCTAGCTCCTTCCTCTCTTATTCAAGTTTTTCCAAACAGTTGTCTCTACTTCCTACCTCCCAATTTCTCTTCAGCTCACTTCTCCCCTCACCGCCCTGAAATTTGGTTTCGGGCAGTGTTATGGGCTGCATTGAGTCCCCCCAAATCCATATGTTGAATTCCTAACTGTCATTGCCTCAGAATGTGATGAGGGCACAGAAGAGACAAAGCTCTAATGCACCCAGTGATCATGAGAAATCAACGTGAGGCAAAATACTAAAAAGAGAGGGCAGAGGGGCTACCTTCACAGATAGTTGGCATCAGGGAGTGTGAGACTGAAGCAAATGTATCATCTATTCCAAGAGACATCTCATGAAGGGGAAACTAAAGTCAGACGCCAATGGGAAAAAATGACAGGGAGTAAGAGAATCCCCAGTTGTCGGTACCTTTTCCCCTCTTGGCTACTCACTAACAAGTGCCGTGAGTCTAGCAAGTCATACATGATGGAAAACTGAAGATGTCACTTGCTTTGCTCTATGGTGATATGATCTATTGAAAATAACTGAGAACAAATACCTCAGCATTCTTAAATGCACCCACTCAAAAACTGAGGTGTTAGATCATACTTTTTTCTAGTTTACAAATAACTATGTAATGTCAGACAGGATAAAATACCTGGCTACACTGAGGACAGATTACATCCATTGTTTCCCTCTGTCCTAGCAGGCCAATAACTCTGCCACAAAAGATTACATTGATTGACAAGAGGTGTTTTCTTCCAGAGCATGATAGTCTACTACCCGGTAACTTTTCCCCTTCCGTTTGCAAATTGGTTACAAAACATTTTTTTTCTCAGTATTGTTTTGCCTTTCAGAAACTTCTGAACCAACTGACATCACTGTTTACACTCAAAAGATGACTTTCTTCTTTGTGACATCTGTTAAGTCTTTTCCTGTAAACAGTGTTAAATGACTCATTTAATCAGCTTTGATGGTATACACTGTATACAGTGAAACATAAACACAATCTCATGTGTTACTGCTAATGAGGAAAACACCACCACCTTGACAAAGACATTTTGGTTTAGATGGCTATGAGGAGCCTGTCAAAATTCTGTTAAAACTGAAAAACTGTCAGTCTGACAATCTCTGAGCATAGGTTGTATAAAGAGCCTATAATAGTCTAGACTTATGTTGAGCCTTTCCTTGCAAATCTTTATAAGTGAAAGTTAACCATTAATGCACAGAGTATTGCAAGAGGTATATTAGAGTTCTGTAGAGAAACAGAATCAATAGAATCCCTTTTTCCCTCTCTATTTGTTTATACAGAGATATACAAATATTTAAACCATTAAGTTTTGGGATGGTTTGTTATCCAGCAATGGAAACTAGACCAGAAGAGCTTGGCTGGGATCTGGGGCTGGGCCTTTGGGATAAGATCTAGCTGATTCTGAGTGGATATGCAAGGGGTAAGGCTGGACAAAGATTTCACTCTATATGGGGAAAAACGAGAGTCCTGTATTGTTGGGCTAAGATGTAGAGATAGGTGAGTTTAAAAGTAGATGAATTAGTCATTGCTCATAGGACTAGGTTAGGCAGGAAAACGTTGAAATCAGATCAGAGAGTCTGGGCTATAGGTCCAGATGTTCAAGCCAGGAAGGAAGTAATGGAAACACAATTCAGGCCAGAATAGATTTCAAAATCTGGAGTGGCAGATAGAGCTGTCTAGTTGGGTCATATAGGTATTCATGATGTGGGAGATCAGGTAACAGGAGCCAGGGACTTGGGTCAAAAGCCTGAATGTAGGTAGGAGGTAAAACCGGACCCAAGAACTCTGGTACTAGTTATAATAGAGGTGGCGACAGAAAGACTGTCATAGATATTGAGTCACATAGTTCCAAGGCTGGAGCTTCATGTTCTTTCCTTGGAGCTAGAATTGAGATTAGTGCTCAGCTTAAAGGTGGGGTGAAGAGGACTGCCCGAGTGTGGTGTGGATTAATAGGCACCTCCTATGGGTCCACATAACTAGTGAATATTCTAAGAATCCTTTGAGCATAGATACAAATGAACATTGGAATCTCATAAAACTTAACATTTTAGCTTAGGCTTGTCTTTTTGTTCTCAAAGCAAGTTGATGAGTAGTTTTAAAGAGTAAATTGTATACTAGATGCTCCTAAAGAGGCTATTAGTGCACTAGATAAAGCACTTACGTGTTTACGTGGGCATAACAATAGTTGCTGACTGTGACATTTAGAGTTGAACTTACTGGATTTTGTCACTCCCCTGCTTAAGGTTTTTTCCTTTTCTGGTTTTATTCTAAAAGCAACTTAGAATGCAGCTAAATTCTTAAGACAGCACCAACTGGGTCCTCCTTGCCTACCTTCCCAACCTCATTTTCTACTATTCTCTCAGGCTCGCTAGTTTCCAGATGCATTGGCTTCTTTCAGGTGTGTGGAAATGCCTGACTTTCTACTAAGTCTGGGTCTTTTCATGTGCTCTACCTTCTAATTGGAAGGCATTTCAATTTACTCTTTTCCTGAATAGCTTCTGTTCATATTTCAGGCCTCGGTTTAAATGTCACATCCTTCAGAAATCTCTGAACTCACTAGTCCCCTTTGTAACTCTCTTCTAGTAACTTTTTTCTTCATTGCTTTTACCATAATTGCAATGCTGTATTTGTTTAATGGTTGCCTCTCATACTAGAATGTGACTTCTATTAGATATGGGAACATTAAAGTTTTTTTCATGACTGAAGCTGGGGAAGAGAAAAATGAATTAAAATCCAGTAAAGTGACAGAAGGCAGAAGAGGAAGGAAAAATTGAGAGAATAAAACGTACCATCTAAAGAATTAAAAGAATTGCAGTCTTAAGGCTATTTAGTGGAGGGCACAGTGCTTATTAACACATTTCAATGGCCCCTGATGATAAGACTGTAAAATGAGTACCCTTAATGAGAGATGAAGAATACATGTGCAGAAATTAGAATTCTTGTACATTGGTGATGGGAATGTAAAATGGTGTAGCCACTTTGGAAAAGTTTGGCAGTTCCTCAAAAAGTTAAACATTGATAGTATATTACTCAGCAATTCCACTCCTAGGTTATATATGTAAGAGAAATGAAAACATTTGCACACAAAGACTTGTACATCAATGTATATAGCTGTGTTATTCACAATTGCCAAAAAGTGGAAACAACCCAAATGTCTACCAAATAATGGATAAAACGTGGTATATTTGTATAAAGGAATATTATTCAGCCACAAAAAAGAAATGAAGGACTGATACATGCTATAATATGGTTGAACCTTGAAGACATGCTAAGTGAAAGAAACCAGACACAAAAGGCACATATTGTGATCCTGTTTATATGAAATGTCCAGAATAGGCAAATCCATAGACAGAAATCCATAGAGACAACCTAGACAGGTTGTCAAGGACTGAGGGTAGGTGGGTGTGGGATTGACTACCGATGCATATAGGATTTCTTTTTGGAGTGATGAAAATGTTCTAAATTCAGATTGTAGTGATGGTTGGATAACTGTGTGAATATACTAAAAAACCATTGAACTGCATACTCCAAGTGGGTGAATTTTAAATGTGAATTATGTCTCAATAAAAATGGTAAATTAGTCAATCCTCATTACTTACAGTAGTTATTATGTTCTATAAAGTCACTGCAAACACTGAATTGGCGAACACAGAACCATTGCTCTTAGGCGATACACAGGGTTAGATTCCTGGAAGCCTCTGGCCACATTTTTGCCAACCTATGGATATATAACCTTGTTTTATGTGTTTTTGTTTAAAGGCATCTTTTATAAAATAACTGCTGATTTACTAATGATGAACTCATGGCCAACAGCACTGTAACTCATGCCTGAACAAAACTGATCTAAAACATGTATTTTTCCCACAAGGCACATCGCAGCTTTCTTGCACTTATTAGTAACACTAGACAGCACTTTAGTACTACGCTTGGGGGCCATTCTAAAGAGCGAAATAACCAACAAAAAGCACAAAAATTAAAAAAATGTGGCATTAAATAGACTGTGAAAAGGACGCTTGTTCACAGCATGAGCTGAAGCAAGGCAGTGTCACTTTGTCTGACCTTGGCTGGGAATGTGTGCACTGGGGCACTCAAATTTTTCACTGCTTTGCGCACATCCGTGGATGACTTCAAAAGTGCCAAGAGTATTGTGATTGTGGGGTTACAATTAAATTTGAACGAGTAGGTGAATTTGCAAATACAGAATTTGTGAATAAGGATCAACTCTAGCTTAGTTTTTCTACCAAAATGGTTTTTTAAAAAAGTTTTGAATTTTAAGGTCTAAACTTCAATCTCTTCATAATGGTAGATAAAATGCTGCACATATTCATAGTCTGTTTCAAGAGTGGCTAACAGGGAAGAATTAGTTTTAGAGGTCTCAGACAATTCTTAGTTTTATTCCTTTAGTATTTCTAGGTAATGTTTCATGTTATTGATTCCTGGGCTAAGGACCAGTTTGAAGGTAAAATGTTTATTTTAATCAGCAAAAGTCTAATTTGAATTCTGGATCACAAACGCAGACCCTCTCCTCCCAGAAAAAGTTCTCTGTCACCACAGGATATAATTAAAAGATACTTTAATTTTCAAGTAAAAGAAATACCTAGTTGTGCTCATGTCTGTAATCTGTACTCCTACTTCCCATATATTTGTAGACATGCTTTCACATGCTAGCTACTGCCAATTTTAATTTCCAAAGTTTTGCAGTTTTGCTTTCAAAAATATTTTATGCATTTTATTAACTTTAATTTTAGACTGGCTTTCAAGTCTCAAATCCTCTTAAAACAGGAAATGTCAGTTCTTGCTCATAGCTCCTTGTAAGAGGCTTTTGCCAAATTCAGGAATTTAGAGACTCGTTAACTGTTTTAGGTTATAAGTAACATAATTTTGGCAGGGGGAGCAAATTTATAAATATCAACTGACTATTACATATCCATATTTGTGAACTTGAATAAGCTTAATCAAATGTCAAAATTTGGCTATAAAATGGTACTTTTTTGCCTCAGTATTTATACACCCTTCTTGGTAATCAAGATTTGTTTAAAAAGGTTTTAGCTGTTGATTGGAATTGGTGAAAAACAGTTGGATTGGCTAATTAACTCAAACCTCCCAATTAAAATAGTGGAGCTTGGTAGATGATAACACATTTATTCATCAACTCAAGAACTTAAAGCTTCAAGTTCTTCAGAGTTTAAGGTTCTTCAGCCTCTTTTGATCTCTAATAATAACTTGAATATAATAGACTTTTCAGGCTTCTCTCTTTAAATCCCAGTGCCAGATACTCATTTGATTGGCTCTTCCTGCTCAGAGAATAGTTCAATTAGTTTTCTATGCCAATCCCAGAAGTTCTGAAGTTTCACGCTTTCTATCCAACTATTTTTCTGTATGTGGCAGCAACTCCTCTCGTGCTGTTTTTTCCCACTGTTCATGATTGGCTTCACCTCCCTTTTGCTCTGAAGTAATAACCACCATTAGGGATTAGTACATTATCCAGGGCCCTTGTACTATAAAAGTGATGGCCCTCTCCATTACCATGGATGACCAAAAATAGACCACAGTTTGTCTGCCAGGACTTCTCATAGTATTTTTTCATTCTCAAGCTGGCTTTAAAAATGTCTTAAAATTTAAAATGACATGACATAAAATGCCAGTAAAGATTAATAATGGACCTTTGTTAAATATTCTACAAACATTTTCTGGTAGAGTTATCTTCAAGACTTTCAAATATCCTTCATTAAGATAGTTTAATTCAAAATAAAAAATAAAAGTTTCCAGATTATAAGAATTTATCCTAAGACTGAGCTGACATAATAGGATATTAGACCAATTTGTTAAGTTAGTAAGGTTTAAATGACCTGAAGTCATTTGGATGAATGCTGCTCTTAGTGAACCACCCTTTAAGAAGTCACTTTCATCACACAGAAGGTTAAGCAAAGAAAAATCATTTTTAATAGCTCCTAAAAAACTATATTTTAAGAGAAATTCCTTATATGATATAAATGAAAATGTGTTCATAAACGAAAGCACTTTGACAAATAAAAAATCATAGACAAAATAGTATTACCCACAATAAGTTAGAAGTTTTAAACAATGTAGACATTTTAGTGTTTTTAGCTTAAAAAAAAGGCTTATATGAAAAGAAAATAAAAATGCACTGAGAAATATGTCATTTTTAAACATGAAAGAACAAATAGATTTCAAATTCAGATAGATTTTTGAAACGTTTTATTTATATTTTGGTCTTACAAATGATAATTTTTAACTTTACTCTTCTGTAAGAATGTAAAGCACAAAAATTTGCTAAATATCAGATCCACACAAATCCACAAAAAGGTTTTCTGTGTAGTCTTCATTAATGCGAATCTTTGTGTGAATGTTTCACTCTTACCGCAGATCCTGAATCTGTTTTACAATAATGAAGCCATACAGTTTTTATGCAGTGCATTCATTATAAACTATAACGTTTCTATTAAAAGGAAAGCTGGGTAATACAAAAATATGAGAGGATCTGAGAAGCAGGCAATCTGTTGAGGCTTGGTATATCTTATTTGCTTTGTAGTTTTCTGTCTTCACTTTCAAAAAGCACACAGCACATGAGGCACAGTAATCATCTCCCTTATTAACCTCCCTAATTAAAAAATCTGTTGTTCGTAAAACTGGACCAATTATCACAAATTATCATTTGCATAATTAACCACAAGACTATTACAAAGCATTTTGTTAGTGGTATCAACAAATGGAGGATGGAAACATAAAAAATGGGTTTTGTTAAGCTTGCCAACTCCTTACATAACATGGGTTGTGCTGCCACTTCAACTTTTAATTAGATGTTTAATGCCTCACAGTAAAAGACTGATCAATGGAAGACAGCAAAACTAAATTATTTTCTAGGTTCTGTGATATTTCATTTGACAAGGTAACAAAAGGATAGGACAAAATTTAAGCAAGATTTATATGCGTTCCAACTTTTCACTCAGGAATTCTTCTACACTGTCTGTGTTCCATTTGAGGATGCTTAGTTCTTCAGCAATGTTCCCATTGTCGTCCAAAAGCTTTAGCACAGGGTCTGAACCGCGAACATACTACAAAAAAGAGGAATATCATTTTCTGCTTAGAAAGAGCCCTTTCAGTTTCAACCAAAGTCCAAATCAATTCAATCCAGCTTAATTAAATTTAACAGTAATAAGCTTTTAGACATAACATCACAACAGCTCTTAAAGGAAGTCTTTTAGAAAAGAGTGTAATGGGATTTCATCAAAAATGGCAATTAAAAAAAAAATCACATTTTACTTCTGAAGAGAAACACCTGTTGGTATCAAGCAGTTTACTTGGGATTTAAGCTTATTCTTGAATGTAACAAGTACTTATTGCATACATGGCACACTCCAACTCTCAAATGAGTTGAAAATCTAATGAAGGAGGCAGACAAGTTCAAAATATTGAATGAGAATGACTCTTAAGAGCCATGTTGAAATAGGCTGTGCATACAAACTATCAGACAATTCTGTATTGGACTTTCACTAGATTTCTTAAACCAAAGAAAATTTATTCTGTTGTAATTAGTTTATAATTCGGCTGGATTCCTGAAACTTCAGACCTACTAGTGGGTTCCAATATTTCACCAGAGAGCTCTGAGGAATTCTGATTCTGGGTAAATGTGATAACAAACCTGATCCCATTCATTAAGTGATCAGTCTTCAATGCTAAATTAAGGACCATGTAACTAAAAATGCAGCAGTGATGATGAAGGGAGCTGAGAAACTCAGCAATTATGCTTCAGTTTTTCTAGGTCTTCTACAGTTGTGAACTTTAGAGATGGAGACAAGCTCTGATGTGACTATTTGCATTTGGTATATTCTCAACCCGTTTCTGGAATTTAGAAATTGGTCCCCTATGCTAATCAATAACATTACTACTAAAATCTTTTGGGTCAGGTTATCTACATAAATTATTCTTAAAAATTCAATTTTTTATTCAAAAACTCATTTTAGTCCAAAAATTAGAAACTACATAGCCTATAGTTGCAAAAGTGTTCAAAATATCAAATCAAATCCAACAGTGTATAAAGAATTATATACCATGGCCAATTTGGATTTACTCCAAGTATGCAAAGTTGGTACAAAATTTGAAAATGAATTAATGTAATCTATTACTACCAACAGGTTAAACAAGAAATCTTATCCCAATAGATGCAGAAAAAGCATCCTGTCACATGCTACAACATGGATGAACCTTGAGGACATCATGCTAAAGTGAAATAAGCCAGTCATGAAAGGACAGATACTATACGATTCCACTCATATGAAGTATCTAAAGTAGTCAAAATCATAGAAATAAAGTAGAAGGGTGGCTGCCATGGGCTGGAGGCAGGAGAGAGGGGGAATTAGTGTTTAATGGGTATAGAGTTCCAGTTTTGCGAGACAAAAAAATTCTACATCTGTTGCACAACAGTGTGAATATACTTAACACTACTGACCTGTACCCATAACATTTAACTTACCAGTACTGAACTGCACCCTTAACATTTAACTTACCATCTTAACTATTTTTAAGTTTTTTTTACCATAATTAAAATTTTTAAAAGTGAGCAAAAGATCTCAGATACACCAAAGAAGATATACAGATGGCAAATAAGCATGTGGAAAGATTCTCAATTAGGGAACTGCAAATGAAAACAACAATGAGATAACATCACACACTTATTAGAATGGCTAAAATCCAAAACACTGACAATAAGGAATGCTGATGAATGTGGAGCAATAACTCTCATTCATTATTAGTGGGAATGCAACATGATATAAGCACTTTGGAAAATAGTTTAGCTTTGTAAGAAACTGCCCAACACTCTTACTATATGATTCAGTAATCGTGCTCCTAGGTAATTACCCAAATAAGTTAAACGTATGTCTACACAAAAATGTATACAGCACTGTTGCTCATAATTGCTAAAAATTGGAAGCGACCAACATGTCCTTCCATAGGTGAATAGAAAAGCAAACCATGGTATAACAGAACACTATTCATATTATTCAGCATTAGAAAGAAATGAGCTATCCAGCTACAGAAAAGACACAAAGGAACTGTAAATGCATGTTAAGTTAAATCTGAAATCTGAAAAGGCTACTTACTGTATGATTCTAACTATATGACAATCTGGAAGAGGCAAAACTATAGAGACAGTAAAAAGATCAGTGGTTCCCAGGAGTTCGGTGGGGTGTGGAGCACAGGGGATTTTGGGGGCAGTGAAACTTCTGTATGATACTGTAATGGTGGATACATGACATTTGGTAAAACTCCTAGAACTGTATGTACAAAGTATAAGCTCTAATGCAAACTATGAAATTTAGTTAATAATAATGTATCAAATATTGGTTCATCAATTGTAACAAATGTATATCAATGCAAGATGTTAATAAGGGAACTGGAGGGTGGGGGTGGGAGTACATGGGAACTCTCGAATCAATTTTCCTGTAAACCTAAAACTGCACTAAAAAATAAAGTCAATTAAAATATCTGAATAATTTTTAATTAAAAAAAGAAAATGCTGGAAAAAAGGATCACATTAAAATTGCATTACCTTGATTTGTAGTCCTCTGAATAGTCTGGGTTTATCGCTCCTGACGAAAGCTTAAAAGAAAAAAAGATTCAAATTGTTTACTTCCAAATCCAAGCTAGCTACAAAGATCAACACAAAAAGTAGAAATAAACTCAATAAATAAAAAATTAGATCCTATATGGAAAAACCAAGGAAACTAAAACACATATAAAATGGAAAGATACCCCATATTCTTCAATGGGAAGACTAAATATTTTAAGATGTTAATTTTTTCAAATTAATAAAAATCCCAAATTACAATGGGATTTTGAGGGCTTGACAAAATGACAGTAAAACTCAGCTATACGAGTAAATGTTTGAGGGCTTCCGTGATGGCGCAGTGGTTAAGAATCTGCCTGCCAATGCAGGGGACAGCGGTTTGAGCCCTGGTCCGGGAAGATCCCACATGCCATGGAGCAACTAGGCCCATGCGCCGCAACTACTGAGCCTGCGCTCTAGAGCCCATGAGCCACAACTACTGAAGCCCGTGCTCCGCAACAAGAGAAGCCACCGCAGTGAGAAGCCCGCGCACCACAACAAAGAATAGCCCCCTCTCGCCGCAACTAGAGAAAGCCCGCGCGCTGCAACGAAGACCTGATGCAGACAATAATAAATAAATTAAAAAAAAAATAATAAAAGAGTAAATGTTGGAGAATAGTCAGGGCAGTTTAGAAAAAGTAAAATACGGGAGTATCTGTTCAACTGTTTATTAGTATACTATGTGATACTTATACCAGAATGATAAAACAAAGAAACTGATTAGGAAATCTAGAGAGATAAAAACACCTGGATTTTTTAATATGGTAAAGCTAGCAAACCAAAGAGAGAGAGAGAGAGAGAGAGAGAGAGATTATGTGTGCGTGCATCTGGGGGTGTGTGTGTGTGTGTTATTCAATAAATACATTTGAATATCTATTGTATACCAGATAGCAGATATAAAGCTATATAAAACAGACAGGATTCCTGCTCTTATGGAGTTTATAGGCTGGTGAGGAAGAAAGATGCTAAACAAGCAATCCCATCACTGATAATTTCAGTTGTGATAAGTGTTTAAAAAAAAAAGATTCAGAATACTACCACAGCACTTAACACAGACAACTTGGAATATGGAATATAAAATTCTTCTCTTATGCATGATCCTAAAGAAAATGCTTTATAGATGTGCCTATATAAAAATGGACACTCAGTACAGCAAAACACTACTATAAACAAAGTTAAAAGTAAAAATGACATACTGGGGAAAATTATCTCTTACACAGTATGCAAGAGAGCTTCTATTAATAAGAAAAAAAAAAATACTAGGTACTAGAGAAATGAACTAAGGACAGGAACATGTAATATACAAATAAACAAATGGTCACTAAACGTTTGAAATAAATGTTCAACCTCACAAATAATCAAAGAACTGTCAAAACAATGAGGTAACCTCATTTGGAGTGGCAAAAATTAAAAAGAATATTTAAGGTTAGAGAAGGGGTAGAGACGATTTTGCCGGGGCTTAGTTGTGGGAGAAATATAAATGGACACATCCTTCCTGAAAGGTATTTAGCAAAATGAACCAAAAGTCTTAAAACGTGCATACTCTTTAGATCTGCAAGTCTCTTTCTAGGAACTTCTTTATTCTGAAGAAATAATTACACTATAATGCAAAGATATATAAGATCCTGCTAACCAAGTCTGGAGATTTGAAAATAATCTAAGTGTGTAAAAGGCTATTGGTTAAACAAATTAACATGGACCACTATGAAGTGCATCCAATCATTTAAAAATTATATTAATCTGTATTTAGTGATATAAATGTAAACTCATATATAAAGGTTTATAGATCAGTTTGTTCCCCATGGTTGTTATAAAAAGATGGATATATTGTTTTATATATTTACACTAATGTTTTTATATATTTATCCATAAATATATATTTGCAAAGGAAAAAGCCTAGAAGCATTGAACGAAATCTTTAAAAAAATTAAGTGAGAAAATATAAAATACTTAGCACAATATACCTAACAGTTCAAAACAATAACTATTATTTTAATAGTGGTTATATCTGGAGCATAGGGTTTGGGGAAGTTTTAAATAAATGTTTTCCTTTTTGGGTTGTTGTTGATCTACATTTTACCAAGTTTTTAGTAATGATCACGTCTAATTGTCCAAGTTAAAAAATTTTAGAATACATTTAAAAAGATAAATACAAGTGGGATGTTTCATTTGGATACCTTAAATGAGGACAGTTCTTAATTCCAGTTCTGTTATCATTTGCATCAGACTCTAATTAGATTTTATAGTGACACACGTGCTTTTGAGAATTTATTTTTTAAACTTAGAATTAACTAGCAATAGCACGATAGACATGTTTCACTATGAAGATCTTTATACATGTGCATCTAGGACAACTAAACAAAGATTAGTAAATGCTTATTCTTTTTAAGGTTCTGCAGGCTTGTTGGAAGACACTCAGATATCCCATCTAAACTTCTCCTACTAAATTTAGTTCAAAATAAAACTGATTATATTATTCTGGCTTATTAGAATATCTTCTCTATTAACTTCATCCTTTAAGAGTTGTCCAATACTCCTGAATCTCCAAACAAAAATGAGCTTATGATATGCTGTTGCATTTTATAACCATTCCTTTGGCAAATGCTATATGCACATCTGTGCAAAGCATCATTTAATACACAGTGTGGTCACTACTACATAAGAAACTTCTCTGGAGAAAAGAACTATTCTTAAATATTTTTTTTGTATCTATAACAGAACCTATAACTTTCTGTCATTCAGAAGATTTTTTAACAGGCCGGAATGAGGGAATAAATTGAAAAGAAATATTAAGATGAGTCACTAATGACTATCTTCATCAGTTCTTTTCTCTTCTCTCTGCTATGTATAAATCTACAAGCTCCTAATTTTGACTGAGGGGAATATCTATTAAATACCCTGTGGTAGCAAATCACATTTTACAGGCAGTAAATTAATCTTTTAAAATATATTTGAATACTTACTATATACACATGGCACTAGGATAGGCTATATGAGCATATAAGAGACTTGCAAAAAAGACTTCAGAGTAACTTATTTTTCTAGTTTACTTTCTGCTGTTTTAAAAATAACTAAGTGATATCAGTTTGGAGATTCCTAAAGAGATTAATTCAGTCACTCTATTTCAAGAAAATGTTCTTATGCCAATTTAATTATTTGTCAATTACTAAGGCAGATTTGTAAATAACACTTCAAAACGATCAAATATGCAGAAATGATTAGAAAACATTAAGTTTAACGTTGAATGTTTCAGTTTTGTCCTCAAGATTCTTACCAGCATGTCATTTGTGTAGCTGCCTAGGAGACCTTAGAGCCAAGTTTTGCTATATACACTGCTTAGAAAGTCATGGTACTCTTCTTATAAATCAGAGGCTCTTCAAAGTTAACTATGAAGAGTATTAAAAAATAAAAATCTATCTTCCTCCTCATTCCAAAAAGAGGATAAGTGGGGATGAGGGATAATAGAAAGGATATGTCTTGAGGTCAAAGAAAAATGTTTGAACTATGTTATTTTCAAAATCATAAACAAGTGAAAATATACAGGCAAAATACACTTGGCTAGATCTAACAATGTACCTTTGGTCACATTACAAGTAGTCATACAATGTACTCTACTGGTTTTAAGATTTAATAAATAAGGGCTTATGGCAGGTACAATTAAGATTTGTGAATTGCCACATAAAATTACATGGAATGATAATTAGATGTTTCCCCGTTGAGTAGAAATAAGTATATTTGAATCAGAATATAAACAAAAATGTCATATCACACCCAGAAACGACAATACAAAGAGAAGAGCAGCAGCAACAAAAAACAACAACAGAACTGAATTCTCAATTGTGCTCAGTGAAAACTACTGGGTATCGAAGAGTATTTCTAAAACAATATTTACTTACAAACTATCTGGAGTGCAAAACCATAAGTCATTTGGGTCCTCCCAACAAGACAATTTAAAAGCACTTAAAAACGTTCAGAGAACGGCAATTTAAATAAGAGAATCTGGGGAGACTGGAGGTACAATAAGGAAGACAAAACAAACTAAAAAGATTATGACTTTTCAGATAAGAATAATAAAGTCAGAAAAGGACTATTTGAAGACTATAAATTCATAAAGGCTATATAACCAATGTAAACACAGGCTTTTCACCAGTTTCCCATTTGTCAAAAGTGGAGCCACCTTTGAATTAGATAAATTTAGCAAATCCATTCATTCATTCAATAAATATTTGAATTCCTCTTAATGTGAGGTGCAGTGTTAGAAAGATTTGGGATACATTAGTGATAAAACAAATTTAAAAATTCTGGGCTTTAAGGAGTTCCTAGTTTGGTAGAGGCAGAAGACCAGTAAATTAAACAAGTACATTACAATATTATGTGGGAACTGCTATGGAACACAAAGGGGAGGGTGTAAAATTCTGTCCAAAGCCAATCCCAAAATAATGCTTGAACTAAATTTGGAATGAATAGGGGTTCGTCACAAAAATGGGTAAAGGCATAAGTCAGGAAGAATATGCAGTGTGTGCAAAGACTTAGAGGTCAGAGTTCAGAGAACTGCAAATAGTTCTGCACATAAACTAGATATGTGAACCTAGAAAAGAGAATCCATGTCATGATAGGTCCTGTATATGATGCTGAATTTGACATTTATATGTGATGGGGAACTACAGGTAATTTTAAATAAGAGGGTCACATAATCAAATCTGTCTTATGGAAAAGGTTTTTTTTTTTGGTAGTTGTGTAGAAGAGAGAATAGAAGAAAAGGGAAAAGAGACACGCAGGCCAGATAATACGTAATTAATCCTTCCAGATACAGATGCTAAGGGGCTGATTAAAATCATAGAGAAGGCCAAAGATATGAAGGTTTATTAAGGAGGGGGAAGAGACACAACTTGGTGACTAACTGGGTATAAAGTGTGAAAGAAATATTGATCATGACTCTCGGGTTTCATGCTTATACTTTTGCTTGATGATACTGCCATTTGTGGAAACAGGGAAGAAGATGGTATACTTTTATCAGAGAAGAGGATTAATTTAGTTTTTGAACATGCTGGGTTTAACGCCTCTCTACTAAAAATGTAGGCCACAATCTATAGGATTGTTACAAATGTAGACTCTGAGGATGCAAACAAAATTTACAGAATTACACTCTGCATTTTAACAAGATCCCCAGGTGACTTATATGTACAATGGTTTAAGATACTATGAGACCATGCAAGTGGAAACATCAATTTGCAGTCAGAAATATGGTATCTAAAAAAAGAAAAATTTAAAGATACAGATTGGGAGTCATCAGGTGAACACTGCAGTTGAAACTGAGGGAGTGGGACATCATTCAAAAGAGTAAGAAAATAAGAACACAGACCCTAACTAACACCAATATTTGAAGTGTGGGTGGTAGATGAGATGCCAGGAAAGGAGAATAAAAAGACCTGTTCACACAAGTGAAGGGAAGAGAGTTTCAAATGCTAGAGTCATGTTATCTCATTTAATCCTCAAAACAGTCCTATAAGGTAGATATTAACCGATTTTACACCACCTATTAACCCATTTTATAAATGAGAAAACTGATGAAGATAGTGCTAATGAATCAGTATTCCTTCCAGCAAAACTCCAAGGTAGCATCATAATCCTAGGCATCACTACCGGTCAACCAAAGTGGGTACGAGAGGCAAAAAGCTATTTGCTCTCAGTTCTACATTATTTTAAAATTCCTTTCTGTGTCTGAAGGTTTATGATTCTAATACAGAGGGTGGCAAACTATGGTCCATAGGCCATATTGGGCCTCCCTGATTTTATAAATAAAGTTTTATTGGAACACAGACACATGTATTCATTTAAATATTTTCTATGGCTGCTTCCATACTACAAAAGCAAAGATCAATAGCTGCAATGGAGACCTTGCTGCCTATAAAGCTGAAAATCTTTACTATTTGGACTTCTACAGAAAAAGTTTGCCAAGACCTATAAAATTAGGGAAAATTTATATTTTTTGATAGAGACAGACTACAGACATATCCTTATCATGGTAAGACTTATGCTTGAGAAGGAAAACATACTTACTTAACATCATTACTTTTGATGTCAACACAAGTGATAAAACACTAGGTCCAATATACAATGAGAAGTTTTTATACATACTGACTTTCCTACTTAACCATAACATGGAAAACAAAAGTATTTTAGGAGGTATACCTGGAATTAGCTAAGGCATATGATCTGGGACTATTTTTTTCATAAACCCTGAGTTATTTAATGTGGATAAGACATTTCAAATTTTAAATCCTTCTCTCTTCTGGAATAATTTAACATTAATTTTTTCTGACGTTTTATGATGTGGCTAATTTAAATTAAGTAAACTTAAAAAAATGTATTACTTTCTCATGGGCTCTGAAAATATTGGTATTATATACATAATTATATTAAATATGGTTATGGACTGTGGAATTAAACAATCTTTTTAATTTAAATAAGCTTGTACTAATTAAATATTTATACATAGAATTAAAATCCAATGTCTCAAAAGGAAAAGACAGTATGACTACAAATACCCACCAGTTTGATAATTTAACTATACATATATAGTTAAGTTGTAATCCAAGGATTAATAAACTACGCTCAATCTTTTAAAGACTGAACTAGCAACTGCAGAAATTATTACCATGGACATAAGAAAACCTGATATCACAAACAGGAGGGCTAACTGCAAGCTATTCTTTTTTTTTTAAATTTTATTTATTTATTTATTTATTTATATTTATGGCTGTGTTGGGTCTTCGTTTCTGTGCGAGGGCTTTCTCTAGTGCGGCAAGTGGGGGCCCCTCTTCATCGCGGTGCGCGGGCCTCTCACTATCGCGGCCTCTCCCGTTGCGGAGCACAGGCTCCAGACGTGCGGGCTCAGTAATTGTGGCTCACGGGCCTAGTTGCTACGCAGCATGTGGGATCTTCCCAGACCAGGGCTCGAACCCGTGTTCCCTGCATTGGCAGGCAGATTCTCAACCACTGCGCCACCAGGGAAGCCCTGCAAGCTACTCTTGACCTCGTGAAAATCTGAGTCACAAAAGATTATGAATAAGACAAGTCAGTAAATATGAATAATGAATATAATTAAAAAGCAAATGCCAAAACTTTTTAGGAATAAGAATGATCACATTATCATTCAGAGAACTGATATAAAAAAAGCCAAACAACTCTGGTACAATACTGAGTTTAAGTGTTTGAGGCAAAATAAATCATACAGAGTAAAGAATTTTCTCCCTAAGCAGAAGTGGATGTTATATTCTGTGCTACATCAGAATATGTGCTTATTCTGACAAAGAATGTATTTAATTAGATGTACATCTGCTCTGGGTCTCATATAAAATGTCCCCAAGTCCCCAAGTTGCAATCCAAGGATTACATTTCCGTGCCAAATGAGCAGTATTTTATTATAAACAATTCTAGGTCAGCAATAAAGGTAATGTGCTAATACAGGCAATTTTTTAAAATACTAAATCCAAAAAATTCTCTTGCCATTAAGTAAACAAGGCAAGAAATCATGGAAAAGGCAGCAGAAACAAAAACAAAATAAGGTATATAAATAGAGCACTTTTGTATTTTAGTTAAAAAAAAAAACAAACCCAGAAAACAAAAAAACATCTTCATTACCTTCATAAAACTGATTTTCAGCTGACATGCAAGGATGGAATAGAAAAGCTTTAGTCCAAGTCTTTTTGGAGATACAGAGCTCCACTACTGTTTGTTGTCAACTAAAAGAATACACTTTCACAATTATCCTTTCACATATTTATCTTTAATTTCTGTGAAGATACACAGGATGACCTCCTGTGTATGATGACCTGATGACCTCCTGTATGACCTCCTCTCTTCTACACCTCAAGTTCTATGGTAATTAATTTTCTTCTTGATGGTTTGTTATTTTGTACACGTCTACTCTCACTTAATGCAGTTGTTCCTTAGGAGTTTTATATAAATGAGTTTACATTAAAAATGTTATTTAGAAGGATTACACTTCCACCTGGTAAAAGAAAGGCTCTCATAAAATTGGTACTTAGGAAAGTCTCTTCTTTTAAGAAAATAATCACCTCATCATGTGCTGTATTTAAATCTAAATTTCCTATTTTATGCTTGCTCAGAGTCAAGTAACTTAGTATTCAACAATTATTATAAAACTCCACTCCCATGAAGACAAATGTAGAGAAAATTCACATACTGTTGAGAAAGTATAACCTTAAATATTCTTATTCTTGGGAATATTTAATGAAATTATTTTTGTGAAATGTTGATTTTAAATTATTAACTTAAATTTTACTAGAGTTGATTTTATATACCTTGGACTTGAGGGAACCTCCCCAATTTTCATCCACAGACTTCAAGAATAGCTCCTGCATACAGCTGCAAAAGGAAAAACAGGAGTTTAAAAAACTGGTTAATATTTTAAAAATGTAGTTATAAAATAAAATTTCATAGCACAAACATTACAGTTAAGCAGATATATAGATCAAACAAATGCCAGAAGAGAAAATGGAGGCCTAAGGGTATTAAATAGTCGAGGAGTTCAAGCCCTACATGGAATATTCTCAAACTTAGCCAAAAAGATTGAAGAAGATACGGAGACTTGACGATGAACTTGAATAGGTAAGCTGTCCTAGGAGTTCTTCACAAAATTTTAAAGACTTCCCACAGGTTTTTTAGGATGCTAAGCTGAACCCAGGTATGTATCCATCTATTCAACATAAATAATGAGAATTCTTTTTGGTTGCTTTTAAAATTAAGTGACCAATGTTTTAAAATTAAACAATACAAAAACCCAATACCTTTAAAAAGTAATTAGAGTACTATGTAAATATATTACAGAAAAGCCAGTAAGATCTCATTATAAAGAACATAAATGCAAATATTTCCCTTAATGAAATTCAGCTGAAATGGTAAACACTGCTTCTCTAGCTACAGAACCTGCATGTTCTCTTTAAAGTAAAAGCTCATTATAAAAAACTCAAATGCAATTTTTTTATTGCAATGAATTTGGCTGAAATAGATTCAGTAGTAAACATCACTTTTTTTGTGGAGGCAGAGCCTTGCTCATTCTTCTGGTAGTGACTTGGGAATGCTGTGACTCCGAGAAGGCAGGCAATCATAAGAACATACTATATCCATTTTATTTCTTCTTAGCTTTTAGACTTTTTTAAAATTGTAGGTCCAAGAGCTAAAGATGGATTTTACTTTTCAAGTTCTAAAATGGCACAAAAAATCACATGCACTATGCATGTTTATTTTAGATACTTTGGAAAACACAGAAAAGCACAAAATAGAAATTTAAAAATCACCTTAATTCTAACTCCTCTCAAAATAATGACTTTCAAAAAACATTTTGGTGATTGTGGGCTAGATCAATAAAGTTCTTAAGTTTTTGAGGGGCACAGATACTAAGAGTCTGATGGAATTTGCTTTAATTCAGGCTACTCATGGACTGTGAAACCACTGATGGATTTCAGATTAAGAACTCTGATGATCTCTAAGATTTTTAAATAAGATTTGGTTAATCTTGGTTAGACACCTCCCACCCCCCCAAATCTTTAAAAGTATAAGCCCATATTACCAATGAGCTCATGAAAAGATGTTTCACATCTCTAATCATTAGGGAAATTAAATCAAAACCACAATGAGATACTACTTCACACTCATTAGAGGCTGTTATCAAAAAAACAGAAAACAACAAGTGGTTGGCTAGGATGTAGAGAAAATTGAATCCTTGTGCACTGCTGTTGGAAATGTAAAGCAGTGCAGCCACTATGGAAAACAGAATGGTGGTTCCTTAAAAAATTAAAAATAGAATTATATGATCCAGCAATTCCACTTCTAGGTATATGCCCAAAAGAACTGAAAGCAGGGACTGGGATAGTTATTCATATACCAATTATTATTCCCAATAGCCAGAAGGTGGAAGCAACCCAAATGTCTATTGACAGATGAATGGCTAAACAAAATGTGGTATATACATACAATGGAATAGTATTATTCAACCTTAAAAAGGAAGGAAATTATGACACATGCTATAACAAGGATGACCCTTGAAAACATTATGCTGAGAAATAAGGCAGCCACAAAAGGATAAATACTTTTTGATTCCACTTATATGAGGTACTTGGAGCAGTCAAATTCAGAGACAGAAAGTAGAATGGGGACTTCCCTTGTGGCACAGTGGTTAAGAATCCGCCTGCCAATGCAGGAGACACGGGTTCGAGCCCTGGTCCGGGAAGATACCACATGCCACGGAGCAACTAAGCCCGTGTGCCACAACTACTGAGCCTGCACTCTAGAGCCCGCGAGCCACAACTACTGAGCCCGCGTGCTGCAACTACTGAAGCCCGTGAGCCTAGAGCCCGTGCTCTGCAACAAGAGAAGCCACCGCGATAAGAAGCCCACGCACCGCAACCAAGCGTAGCCCCCGCTCACTGCAACTAGAGAAAGCCCGCACACAGCAACGAAGACTCACCGCAGCCAAAAAGTTAATAAATAAATAAATTTATTAAAAAAAAAAAAAAAAAAAGAAAGTAGAATGGTGTTTGTCAGGGACTGGGGGGCGAGGAGTGGGGAGTTATTGTTTAATAACTGTGTTTCAGCTTGGGAAGATGAAAAAGTTCTGGAGATAGATGGTGATGAAGGTTGGACAACAATGTGAATGTATTTAATGTCACTGAATTGAACACTCAAAAACAGTTAAAATATTTAATTGTATGTATATTTTACTAGAATTAAGAATATAAAAAATATAAGGCCATATTAAAATTTGGTTATTAGATTTATCTTTTATTTCCAAGTTTATGATCCCTTGGAAACTCTAAGTGGAGATTCCATTACCTGGAAATACGATGGCATTTCTCTACACCACTGTTTCCCAAAATTCTTCATATCATGACACATTGAAAACGGTAATAATTGTTTGGAGCACTGGGGTAAAAGGAGGTGGCTGCTTATAACTGGAGATGACTAGCCTGGGGGCCCCTGCTCACCCCAGTCTCCATTTGATTGTCCCAAGGACTGAAGGATTCAGTATCCTAGCACACTTGTAACCCATTCTCTGCACCACAAAACACGTTAATTAAAAATATTAGAAACCTATTCTTTAATGAATAGGCAGCTCAGATATGAGCTCCTCAAGGAAAATTTTTGTTGACCTCCTACTCTCTTTTAGGGACTTTCCTAGTAAACGTCTTGTAATTCCCCCCAGAACTGGACACAAAGCTGTTGTTCAATATGTGTGTGCTGAATGGACAGAACTGTTCATTTAACGGAATTAAATGACTTTTTTCATCGTGTAACTTTAAAAATATTTCAAGTTCCTTTCACATACTTTGTAGATTATGCTTAGTTCCAGTCCAGGGTAAACAAAAAGAAAATTTAACTCAAAGCTGCCTAACATTATTAAAGTCAAATTCTAAAAGCATTAATTTGTGATGCTAGCTTGGCATTTTATTTATGATTTGTAGTGTTCATAGGAAAACATTTGTTTTTCGTGGTGAAAAAATATGGTAAATTAACTACAAATTGTGGTAAATTTTCAATGCCTTATAAAGTAATCATAAGCATCTTTGGCAACACATACATTCATACACAAGGAAATATATGTTACTTAGAATTTATCAAGGGCATGAAGTATGAAAGGATTAAAAAAGGTTAAAACTTGAAATTTCCTTGAATTTCACCTTTAGCATTTTTACTTTTTAAAGTAACATCACTGGCATACAAAAATGCTGACCTTCAAACATTTGTGGAAAAATAACAAAAGAAGAAAAATCAAAGCAGCAACAAGTTATATAACGTTTATATAGCAAGCTTATATTTTTGATCCCAAGTTGGTAGGCCTCTTTTCTATATGCATTAGAGAAGTCTTATTTGTATAGACAATCTAACTCTAGGCACTATTCCATTAGGATCATATTATACTAGCCCAAAATAATTTAAATGGAAATATACAGATACCTTTAGAAAAATATGAAAATGATGCACAAAACTGAATTTGCCCCTTGGGAATTCACACCTATTTCCATATTACTCATTACTGCTAGTTTTCCTAAACTTCTCATAGTGTCCTCTGGGTGGGAAGTAGAAATATCTAACTACTTCAGCTCTATAACTAATTTACCTTATTTGTAACAGGGTTTTTGAATATGCTAATTTCGCTCTCATTTAAAAATAAGTGATTTTTAATTTATTATTCTTAAAATAAATTTCAGCTTTGTAGTTAGCTAATTTTTTTGCAATTAAAAAAATACATTTTAAGCATTACCAAGATTATTATTTATACCTATCTTAATATTAAATTCTGTACAATTCATATATTTTCCTAATATTTGGGGACAATGTACTCCCTTCATTGTTGAAAGACTTCCCTGATAATTTACTTTTGGAATATAATGATTTTTTCCCACCTGACCAACCTCTTGTTATAAAATTTTAGTAAGGCTTATAATGAGGTTTTCCCATATAGAAAAAGGCCAAAACCTTTATTTTGTGGTGATAACTTTGCTATAAGTCTAACTATGTTGCTATAACATGGATCAGATTAACAGCAAGACAAAAAAATTGGTCTATGCTGTTTTCTACCAGATAGCTAGATTCCTAGATAAGTTAATTTATAACACCAAACAATGGCAACACATGTGAGTTATGTAAATTTTCTAAAGAATTTTTTTAAGGTGTTGCATTTGTTAACTTTTACTGCCACCATCATACCACCACCATCACAACAAATCTGTAAACCTGGTCCAAGTCAGAAATATTCTACTACTTTCCAATATTGAGCACTTAATATATTTTTGTTGGTGATGACATCCACGGCTCTGAAGAAACATGACAGTAAGAAAACCTTGAAATAACTAATTATTTAAACTAAGTCAAACTAAATATCAAATTTTCATACAGCATGGAATTGTTATATTAAACAAGGAGGCCATCACACTGAGGTGGTTCTAGGGCATTAGCAGCCTATATAACCAAACCCAAACCTAAGCCTATAAATGGTTCAAAGTTAAGAAATAAAACCTAAAATAAACAATCACAAACAGCCAACTAGGCTTTCCCAAAAAAGGCAACCACTTAAGCTATAGCCAATCAAAAAATTTTCTTGCTTTGTTTCTGCATCTTCTCCATAAGTTTTGTCCCTAATTCCTGTTGGTGGGGCGCTCCTGACCACTTCTAGTTTGGTGTTACGCAATTTGAATTGATTTTTGCTCAAACTATTAAAAATGTTCATATACCTCAGTTTATCTTTTAAGGTACAGTGAAAAGAGCTTAAGTTATAAAACCAAATGTGTATGCGGGTCCAATTCTGGTTCTGTGACTTACAGGCAGCAAGTCATTCTCTTTGAGCTTCAGTTTACTGTCTGAACAAGAAATATTCCCTACCTTCCAGAGTTGCTAAAAGGAGTTAAAAAAAAAAAAAAGACAAAAACATGCAAAAAGCCTGGATTCTTTAGATGCTCAGTAAGTAAGAATAGTGAATATTATAATATTTTCTTTCACACTATTGGTTATGTTTAAGGTGTGCACCCATTTTCACAGAGCTTTAGGTAGCCCTGATAGCCTATTCAGGGCTATCATTCATTGTTCCTCTGTTATTAGAATAGCCACTTCAAAATTTCTCAAGCTTTCAAATTCAAATGACCTTAGAGCAGTGTTTTCAACCCTTACTGTATACCTGGATTACCTGAGAACATTCTGAAAATTACTGATCCCTGGAACCCACCCCAGTCCAAGTAAATCAGGATAGTTGGGTTGAGATCTAGGCATCAGTATTTTAATTAATATTACTACTTTTAAAGCTACCCAAGTGATTGTAAAGGGCAGCCAGCGATGCCTTGGACTATACTCAACTATTAATGAGGCAAAAATTACAAAACAATCAAACAGTAGGCTTTTGCTCAAGAGACTAACCAAATTAATTCTAAAAGGTAAACCAAGTAAACACTGACCAGAGCAAGACAAATGCTGCAATACTGTTTTTCTTCTCATATGAAGTATCGCTTACAGTCATACATTCTTATTTTTGAAATCCTCTTTTATTTAAAGCAAAACTTTAGAAAAAAACTGAAAAAACTTTGAATATTAAGTAGCAATATGATGAAAATGATCTAATGTTAGGTGAACAAAAGGAAAAATTTTGACTGCTGAACGAATTCAGATCTGAGGAGTAACTATTTTATAGGTCTTCTGAAGGCTTGCTCTTAAATAAAATGTAGGAATTTAAAAATAAGTAAGTATGGCTATAACATGATGAAAGCTAGGTATTATTTAGAGATCTTAAATGAAAACCTATTATGATACATTCAAGTATATGTGAGCCACTCTTTAAACATTAATTATATCCAGTGTAATTTCTTAAAGTCAACTTTACTCCTTTCACATACATCTGGTAGAGGAAAAATATCAACGTATCATGCAGAAGCTCTTTTTTTTTAGCAAAATTTAGTCAGTTAATTCTCAAGGAAAATGTTTCCAACTAAAACTATGTCTAGTGATCTGCTGATGTTTTAAATTTTAATTCATTATTTATCAAGGTCATTCCTGTATTTTGTGATTTTTTTTTTAAAGTGCCTGTAGTGATAGAAACAAAAAGCTACAATTACACATGGACAAATAACCAGGATACTAAATAGTTTGCGATCTTACAGTAAGCTTTTGTCAAGATTTTAGTTTGTCACCTTAAGTGTATAAGGCAAATAGTGTATTTATTACCATTTTCATACACACACTGACTGATGGCATTCTTGCATAGGAACGATGAATGAATACGGAGGAATAGGGAAATAAGTTGGGTTTTACAATTTTAGCAAACCAAGCTGGTATATAATGCTCTAATATTATACCCCTGAGATTAAACTATTCATTTTTAGGTACCTTCTACCAAACTCTGAAAAAATATAAAACAACGACTGTGCCCAAGGAAGATCCCTAAGTTTAAAACTTATTCTACTACACTATTAAACTGCTATTCTTTGAATCTCGTGTCTGACTTGAGATTGAGAAAACTAGAAACAAGCAAGGTAACATCTACCTTAATTTAAATTAGGCTCTAAAGAAGGTAGGAGTACACTGGGGGGATCTTTCCATAAAGATACAATTACTGTTCCACTAAAAAGCTCAATGAAAATGTACAAAAATAAAATAAAATAAAAATGTTTCTCTGACATCACCACAATCTAAATTAGACCATTTCAACTATGAAATTTGAGGAAAAAAACGAACGAGGCTCCTTTCAATACTGTGATAAGAAGTAGAATTTGTATATATACCTAAAACAAAGAGAATTTCATCAGCAAGAGGTTAAGACTGTAACTATTAGACTTTCACCTGGAAACAAATACACCCACAGATACAGACACACACACATTCCTATACATACTTCAGCTACAGGTATGAATAATTCAGGGTATCATTTGGGAACAATGTATTCAATCCTACTAATACCTAGGGAATATCACACAATATAAAGAAATAACTTGACACAATGCCACTATATTTCCTGAGGCCAAAATATCCAAAGAATGGTAAAAATGACCCTAAGTTTGACTATCTTAGTAAGCAGTTTTAAAAATAAAACCAATTAGCCCCCTGGTAACATGTGTAAGTAAAGAAAACGGTAAAAAAAATTCAATGTATTTTTTGCTCCTAAATGTTTGAAAATTATAACGTATATCCCTGTTAACTTGAAAAACTGAGATCCTGTTAAAATACAGTTCAATATCCAACCGTTCAACAGCCTCAAAAAATGAACATGAAAGTGTCATATATGGCAGGAAAACCTGCTTTTCAAAAGAGAATTCAATTCTTTGTGTTAGTGTTCCCACTACCACTCCAATACTGAACACTGTTTGTCATAAAAAAAGGGGCAATTATTATTATCTTTAAGAAAGGTTACAAATATCTGAAATAAAAAACAAGAGTTGGCTCAATGATTTTATTCTATTAAAATTAATCACCTAATATATTTTAACTTTAAGAACAGATACAAAAAAAAGCCATAATAATCCAAAAGTTAAACAGTACACAAAAATTAAGAGCAACAATATGAAATTAGAACAAAAGAAACTAGGTCATTCCACACATTTTTATTTTTTGTGCACTCTTTGACAAGTATACTATCTATTTTAGAATTGACTATGGTACCCAGATAAAATTCATGGGCTGCTAAATTAAAACTTAACACTTATTTCTTCAAAAAGAAAACTGAAAAGGCAGTTTGGAGCTAAGGGTTGTATGCTATATTAAAAATTATCCTCTGTTGCTGTCCCTTTTCCCATCCACCACCATCGCCTTAAGGGGCTACCTTGTAGTTAGATGGAAGTCCTTTGTAGACTTATGTTGGGGTTAGCCGTTTCTCAAATAAGAACACTGGAAAGCATCCTCACTCATCCCTTTCGCATTCCAATCCAGTCAGTCAATAAATCCTGTGAGTTTTATTGCCTAAATCTGTTTCAGATCTGTCCCTTCTCCATGTTTACTACCAGTGTGTTAGCTTAAGCCCCTGTATCTTGCCTCTGGAAACTGGCAATCTAAGTTCTTTTTCTGGCAACAGTATTCCCCTCTGCCCTGTCAACTATCATTCACAACACCAACAAAAGTTATTAAAATACAAATCTGATGTCAATTCACCATTTATAATCCTTATATTTTGTCCCCTGACTATAGGATAGAGTCCAAACTTCTTATCAAGGCACACTGGCCCTATTTACTTACCTATCGTTATCTGTCCTCATAATAAGCTATCTGATTTATTTTATTTTATTTTTTTAAATGTTTTTTTTTTAAACTTTATTTATTTATTTATTTTTGGCTGTGTTGGGTCTTCATTTCTGTGCGAGGGCTTTCTCTAGTTGTGGCAAGTGGGGGCCACTCTTCATCGCGGTGCGTGGGCCTTTCACTATCGTGGCCTCCCTTCTTGCGGAGCACAGTCTCCAGACGCGCAGGCTCAGTAGTTGTGGCTCATGGGCCTAGTTGCTCCGCAGCATGTGGGATCTTCCCAGACCAGGGCTTGAACCCGTGTCCCCTGCACTGGCAGGCAGATTCTCAACCACTGCGCCACCAGGGAAGCCCCTGATTTATTTTAGACAGCCATCTCTCTCGTGATGACCCTGTATCTTTGCATTTACTTTTCCTTCGCCGGAGACGACCTTCTCCTAATTATTTTCCAACTTATTATAAGCATCAACTTCTACATAAGCAAGTGGTAATATTTACCTGGCCTGTCAAATGGTTATACCCTTCATTTTACGTGCTTTCATACCACATATTTTGTTTACAGCACACATCTCACTGAATCCTTGAAAGAAATCAATGCATCTGGAAAAATAATAAAAGGAAACAGTACAGAAGGGTATAAAAGAAGAAGTAAAAATTTTCCTTTGCCTCCTATCTCATTCAATAACTTTTAAACTGTTTTTAGTTCTACTGGTCACTTCCATAGTGATTAATATGGTTCTATCTATAGTTCATGATTATGCCAACTTTAAGAGATTTATTGATTCCTTCCTCCTTACAACTTTTATTTTATTTCTAATTTTTTTAGCAGCTATAACATTGGATATTATGCTTTAGCCCAACAGAATATCCTGCCAACTGCATTCTAGTAGTCCAATTTCCATGTCTATTTCTTCATCTCCTCCAGGACAGTGACTATTGTCTTATTTTGGCATTCTCAGAGCCTACAGTAAGAAGTAATATTCAATATATAAACAGAAAGTTTATTTTGACTCTGAGGTAGGTATGTCTAGGAAATGCAGTTGTAAGACAGCCTGGAGATAGATTATGAATTACTTTAAGGATTTATTTCCCTTTTAAATATTACAATCTGCAAAGGTGACAGAATGTTTTAACATGCTTAGATAGAAGCTGATCCTGATCTGTAAATACCTAAAAAAATTGACTACATTTAGTTTTCATATTAAAGGCAGAGAAATGCCACATCTAGAAAATATAAAAAATAAATTTAAATAATATTTTCAGTCCACTGAGTAACTGCACAAAAGAAACTTTAAAACTTTTGTTACACAAATATATGACACATATGTTTATTGCTACTTGTTAGCTGTATGACTTTAGGCAAGATCTCCATGCCCCAGACTCAGCTATGAAATGGAGATTATAATGGTAGTTACCTCATAGAGTTGCTGTGAGGATTATACAAGTTAATTCATGTAAAGTCTTGGAACAGCACCTTCATATTATAAGAACTTAATGAATGTCAGTAGCTATTATTATTAAGTAAATATTTATGTCATTATTTACTACTGTTGCTACTGAGGAGTCTTACTTAGTGATTCTCACACTGAATTTGAACTGTTGCCAAACATTATTCAGATTTGGTTTTTTTTAAAGCTTCTTTCTGGACAATGTTTTTATATTATAATTAGAATAATCTGTTGAATTAAATTTGTTTCCTTTGAAGAAATCAATTCATGTATTTGATGTTACCGACACTACAAAACTGAAGCTATTTTAAGCAACTGTGAAATTTCTTTAGCGACTACAATTTCATGCACAGTTAGCTTAACCTCCATTTCATCCTTCTATGTTTTACACACCAGTAGCATTCTGCTTTTGATAGGCTAAAGCTTAAAATTTGCCACTGTTTTGCATAATGCTGTTTAAGCTGACTTAAATTACTCTAAAGCTGGCTACAGAATTTCCATGTAAATTGAAAATAACAAAATGTTTCAATGCTCTTTTATCAGAAATAAGAAAAACTATGTGACTTACTTAAATGTTTGGTTGGGCCTTCAATAAAGCCAAATTCATTAATATATTCTTCAAAAACACCAAGTAATGGAAGCCATTAAAGTCTGTGGTAAACTGAGGAGTAAAGATTTGGTAATTTTAAACAGAAACTAGTAATGGGACTGTGTTATTAAATTTGTTAACTATAAACGCAAAAGGGGCAGACCTTCAGAAAGCCTGTCTGGTGTTTTACGCTTAACTCATTTATTTTTCTACAGTAACTCTGTGAAGTAGGTATTACTATTAACATTTTCAAGATGAGAGGCAAAACAGTGTCGATGTTTAAAAACTTGGGGCTCTGGAGTCAGAGAGACTTGAGATGAAGCCAGGTTCTGGAACCAGTTTGCTGGGTAACGTCGGGCAGATTACACCCTAGTTTCCTCTTCTGTTAAATAGGGGTAATAGTATTTACCTTATAGAGCTGTTGTGAGGATTAAATAGATAACATAGGTAAACCACTTAATACATAACCAAGGTAAAATAAACACTTAAAGCTGAGCCAATGTAATTATTACAACAAAACTGAATATTTTTCAGGGAAATAAAATCCTTCTATCAAATACCTGAACTGTTGAGGTATTTTACAGAACCAGTAATGGTATAATTTGGTGATCTGCAGTCTAGGTTTCTACTGATATTCTGTGAATAAGACCAAGATGTTCCAAAATTCAAATAAAAGAAATCTCAATCTGTAGAGTCTAAAAAAGAAATTCACTTCTAAGTTTTTCTCTTTGAAATTTTCTTAAACCTTTGAAATCTGTTACTAAGTATTATATTAAAAATTGAGCTCCACTTTATCAATGGTTTTGAATATTTTTTAGCAGCAAAACCTTTTCTCTTCAAATGCAATCTTCCACATGGCATTTTAAAATGATCAAAATGCTACACATTTTTGAAGTACAAATTTGCAGTATTCTCCTTATTAAAAATGTGTCAACCAAGGACTCAAAAAGTTGAAATCTAGGGTTATGTTTGACATAATTTACTTCTGTATTTTGCTGTACATAAGCAAGTAATTACAAATGGTCAAAGTTTTCATACTACTAATTATTTTATCATAAGATATTTCTTCTTGATTCAACTGATCCAAGGGCTTGAAAGTCGAATAACAGAAAATTTTGTTCCAAATTTTTATTACTGGCAAATCTAATAGTTCATGTTATATCTCTTATCTATTTTCTTTTACCCTATTTTTCCAATAGCAATAATTATTATGCTATCCTCTGAGTTCTCCAAATTTGCTGTTTCTTTCTTGTTTTTTCTTCATCAGCAAATCAGATACTACTACTACTACTACTGTCATCACCACCAGCCCCAAGTACTTACCTGGTACTTATTATATGTCAGGCACTATTTTAAGCAGTGTATGTATATTAACTTATTTAATCCTCAAACCACCTTAGGAGATAGGAACTATTACTACCCCCAATTTATAAATGAGGAAACAGGCACAGAGTGATAAGTAATTAGTCCAAGTTACCAGCTTGAGTAGCAGGGGATCTGAACCTAGGTAGTTTGGTTTCAGAGCCTGTGCTCTTAAGCACTACTCTAAACTCCCCCCCCCACCCCCCAATACAATCAAGACTGAATGAACAGCAAACTAAGTTGAAATAAGTTGCTTATTGGTTCATATATATGAGTAATTCGGCTAACTGGATTCTTTTCTCCCAAAAGGTACTCTGGTTCGGTAATAACTACCCAAACTTTCAGAATAGTAGTTCAGAGATAAAGTAGGTGTGAACGCAAAAGGATAGAAAGTACTAAAAACCAACTAAGTAAAAATAATCTGAAAGAAGAAAAAAGCACTGGGACTACAAGATCTTAAAAAGAACAGGTACTAGCTAAGGAAATAGGGGCATATAACTAAGGAGAAATACAAAAGTTCTACAGTAACAATGTCTGGAAGAAGCTGAAATCACTAAGATATGAAAACTTAAATGAGACAGAAAAAAAAGCACCTAGCTGACAACATCAAGTTCAAATTTACAGAACTGGGAAGATTATAAAAATATGAGAAAAATAACCCATTTATTGAAATACTACATTTAATCTTATAACCCTTAGAAAATAGAAGTTAAAAAATTCTTAACAGAATCAAAATGATTTGATTGTTTGTTCTCACAGGAAAATCCCAGGAAACTCTTTTAACTGGATGGTCATGTACTCCTTGAAAAAGTATCTATTAATGTTTGTGATCAGACTGGGAACACTAAAAATTTGTGCTAAATAATTAACATCTCTTATTTTAGATAGATTTGGGAAGCTTATGGTATCCTTATAAATAAAATACAGAAATGAAAATTCTATATTTATAGTTAGATGAACAATTAGCGTTACTAATAGATGACTGACATCATGAAGACAAACTTTCTTATTTTTTATATTTAGGATATATAAGTGAAATACATGAAAAAGGTGTTTAACAAGCATCTACAAAGATCAAGTATATTTTCAACATAATTTTTTAAAAAAATGACCTTTTTTAACTTGTTCTTAGTAAAAACAGCCTTATTCAAGGACAAAAACTTATGAAATACTGTAAGCTAAAGGCTGGGGATTCAGAAACATAAAACATAGTTCCAGACTTCAAAGAGCATAAAACATTGGGAGAGAAAAAAAGCCAAACAACAGATACAATATAGTGGCGGTAAGTGCAAATCAAGGGTATCCTCAAGTGCTTTGGGAATACAGAGGTGTAGCTAACATAACTTGGAAGGGCCAAGGGTAGTGGGTAAGGAGGAGAAATTGGGGAAGACTTCCCAGAATAGGGGACACTTGAGCTAAATCTTTAAAATGGCTCAAGGAGAAGTGATTTACTCTAGTAATTGAGGAAAAAAAAAATAGCCTGTTCTTTACCTAAGAGCTGCTTCATCCACCTACTCCCTAGTGCAACTTTCCACATAGCTAGTGTGGCAGCTAAAGGTTCTTACATTATTCCATAATCCTAGCTAATAACTGGTTAGTGACCCAACTTGAGCTAGTAACAATCCTCATCTAAAATACTTCAAAATTGTAAATGGGGAAGAATTAGTCCTTTTCTGGTGGGAAAAGCTATAAGATAGAAGACTCAGGAACTGGCTGTTATCAATACTATGTTTTCCCACCACAAGGAAAAAGTCAGTCAGTAGTGAAAAGAAGAATGGTCCCTCCCATTCCATCTTAAGATTCTATATATAAAAAGCTGAAGTCACTTATCCTACTTAGTAAATATTAATAGCACCAACAATTAAATATTTTTTTCTTTCATTAGTTTACCTTTTTTTACTTTAAGCTACAAATTAGTTCGCTCCTCATAATCCAGTCAACATCCTTACTACTGTTTGTAAACTGTACCTAGGTATGTATTTATGAGCAAAACTAGTTAAAACAGTAGTAAAATAGCTTACAAAAAAATCTCCTTCTAGGTAGTATTTGTGATGCTTACTTAGGTCCTTTATGATCAAAATGGGGGGTGGGGGGAGAGAAATAAGACCAAATAAAAAGAATAAAGGAATATCTATTTGCAGAATAAGGGATTTTGAAGACATTTTCTGCATTTATTATGAATAAGGTTTTTTTTTTTTTTTTAAACAGCCAATTTTATGCTTCTGCCTATCAAAGGCTAAATTCAGCCTGTTGAATGAGTAAACATTCGAAAAATGATTAGCCTCATCCCTGGACAGACCTATAAAGCATGCAGCTAAGCAAGAACTAAAATGAGTATTCAGGTAACATTTCTTTATTATAAATTGCCAAAACATTCCTGCATATAAACTACAATTTTTCTCTTCTAAAGAATTTATATTCCCAATGATTTACACACACACACGACCATGTTTAAGTATTTTTAATATTTTTGATGTAAGGCACTAGTCTACATACTGCATATTTTTACTTTCATTAAAGTAGGACTAAATTAAACTATAATTTCAAAATTAAGCCTTAAGCCAGAGTTGAATGAGACAGAAAAACTATTATATATACTGTTACCTATAATTATGTACCAATAATCCAGAGAGCAATACTGTACAGATTAAATCAAGTACCACTTCTATACTTGAATGCATTTTGCATCTAAATGGAGGCTTTTGCCCGACATGCCTTACTTTTATATTTTCAGTACTATTTTAAGTGTTCTAGTTCCACTAGGCTTATTAAAAAAACCCATTCATTTATTTTGTACAACACTGTGCTAGCAAATGCTTAATGAGAAGTACATCTTACAGATTACGGGCAAGGACTTAAGAAAAAAACAATGGGTACAGTATAAAAGGTATATTAGGATACAGGCTCACTTGCACTTAGATATAATAATCATTTCAGTTTGTAATTAGTTAGGCATATATTAAATGGTGGACTACTTGCCTACTATTATTGCTGAAGAAGCAACACATAGCTCAGTTGATAATGAAAACTGAACAGGAATATAATGAATTTGCAAAGTGTGTGACTGAAGTTTGGTTCCACTAAAATTATACCACAGGGACTTCCCTGGCGGTCCATTGGTTAAGACTCCGTGCTTCCACTGCAGGGGGCTCGGGTTCCATCCCTGGTTGGGGAACTAAGATCCCTCACGCTACACAGCATGGTAAAAAAACAAAAAAATTATACCATAAAACTGGTAATATTATAAATAATTACTAAAGGGGAAATTAGTAAAAGCTTTTATATGCACTTGGTTTACAGTTTAGGCACATTTGATATCAGTCAAAGGGTAGACTTTCTCAACTTACCCTTAATTACAAAGCGGGTGTGTGATAAAGATTATTTATTATAAAACACCCCTTGTTATTCAATCCTTGTAAGTTTGGTGTCTCACAAATAATCATTGTTAGCTGAGTAGCTGTACAGACCATAGAATAATAGCTTAAAGATGAGAGGATGAATCACACTTCAGCAATTTGTCCCATGTGAATATGTCATTGATAAAACAAAACAAGAAACAAGAGGGAAGGGTTCTACTAAACTAGTTAGGTCCTAGGTCTTAAATCTATTTAAAATCAAGTTTTAAAAACTTGTTTAGATTTTATTTACTTGCAATAAAGACTAACTTATATGTATGGAAATCTTCTAAACATTAAAATATATCATTGGTATATGTGAACCAAGAAAATGAAAAACATGGAAGACTTGGAAGCCATTTGTGGGACACAGGAATTTCAGGTTTACAACTGAGAAATCAAGTGTAAATTCTGGTTGAACACTAACATGGTGAAAGCTTGTCGGCTTGTTTTTCTTACAGAACTAGAAAACTGTACTCAGTGTTAGAAGTAAACCTTTACTACCTAAAAATAAGATACAATTACTGTTTGAAAGCTTTACAAACCATAATGGCTCAAACAGGATTCAGTAAGTACAACTGAAAGAGAATATTAAAAGAAAACAAAGCAGAGAGATGCTAATATTTTCTTTTTCTCAAACACAGGGACCTCATTAATTCAGCTTTATTTGGATGATATAAATGACCTTTTCAGTCTACTTTATAAATTAAAGAAGTCTAAGGGTTTAATGAAAAGATGTAAAAATTGAGCAAGTTTACTATTAATTTGAACAGTGGGTAAAACAGTAGCAGATTTTATTGGATTGTTAGAACTACCTATTCTTGGCTGTTTTCAGGTGTTAAAGGTGAGATTAGGTATCAGGAAACATTAGTTATAGATGTGCAAATTGTAACAGATCATATTCTTTGTTAACCAGATTAAAAGTTATAATTTATCATTGACAATTATGTGCCAGGTAATAGGTGCTTTACTTTCATCTCAAATTTCATTATAAGACTGGGTTCTTATTACAAATGAATAAAAGCATCTAATTAATTATTATTTGGCTTTATGTGGCCAGAAGTTAGGAAGACTGGATAGATTTACAATCTAGGCATGCTATAGTAATTCTGCTTCCCTTCTGCTGGACAACCATGGTAGGATGGTATATCAATCTGTAACCATACTTTTCCTCTCTATTTGCTTTGATTGATCTAATGGGTCTGCAAGAAATCAGTTGAGTTTCTAAAACTACAAAATGTAAAAGCTAAAGACTTCTTTATATTTAAGTTGATTAAGCAATTTAACATTTTACCTTATCTCAACTAAACCACATAATGGAAGAGAGATACTAGAAAACAATACCTTTTTGGTTTCAAATTGTGCTTCTTCCTGACAGCATCCTCTACAGTCAGGATCCAGTTGAAGAAGGTTGAACTGTCCAAGTAGATCACAGGAGCTGCAGAGCAAGTTGCTGGAGAAGCCTAACTCTCTGCAAGACTCTGATGAAAACTCTGCCCCGAACGCAGAGACCTGAAAACAAAAAATGAGGAAAAAAACCCCCTTAACTTCATGTTTACAGTACAAAGCTTCCAAAAAAGGAGAAACTAGGGTTGTCAAAATCTAACACACTAAAGACAGTTAGTGAAATGCCTCATTTGGAGACAAATTCTTAATTATTTTTATACTTTATAACTTTATATGAGTCTTTGGTTCTTCCCACATTCCCAACAAATTTTTTTCTTAAAAATTTGTCATATTGCAGCTTGGCTAAAACATGGATTAACAAAAAAGATCATATATTATTTCTTTATGATATATATATTACATATTTTTTGAAGAAAAATGAATTTCCATTTCATTTTAAGACCTTAGCACCTGTTCATATGATGTATGGAGTAACATTAACTTCTAGGTCCCTACTACACCCTACAAACTCATCTTCATTCACATCTAGCAGGGGAAGGGTACAGAAAGGGATGAAGTGGGGGAGAGCGGGAGCACATCAAAAATAAAACTTTGGGGTTTAGGTGCCAGTTCCACCACTTACCAGATGTGTGACCCTGGGCAAGATAACCTCCCTGAGTTTTAATTTCCTCACTGATAAAGCAAGAAACTTCCCACATAAAATAGACTGCAGTAAAGATTAAATGAAATGACTTATGTAAAGTAACCAAATAGAATGACTGGCAAAAGCAGGTTTCCAAAACTATTCTCTTCCTTTATCCATTCTTCTCTCATGTCTCAGTGAGTGTGGTATATCTACATCTGTCTAAGGTCAATCCCTGTACCTCTGCTTTAACTTCTGTCTTCTGCCATCTCCACAGGGATTTAATTTCATTGATAACTCATATCTTCAGTGTACCCAAGACCCATAGTTCTAACTGCTCTCCCCACATTGTTATTTCTGAATTGTTACTACAGTCTGGTTTCTGATCCCACCACACCACTCAGCTAAACTTGCCAAAAATCACTAAATGCAATGGCATTCAAAACTTTTCTGCTCCAGCTGCTTCTTCCATGGCTTTCCCTCTCCTTCTTCTGCTATGCATCTCTTAAATGCTGTTGTTTCCCATTTCTATTCTTGGCTCTCGCTTTGCTTTGCATACTTTCCATAGAGAATTGCATCTTTTCCATGGCTTCAAATACTCATTTATTGAAAACTCCCAAGTCTTTTTAAGTGTCAAGTTTCCAAAGCCAACAGCCTACCTGAGATCTCATTTAGATGTTGTACAGGCACTGCAAATTCAAACTCTCCAACAGTGAAACATCTTTTCTCCTTAAATCTATTCCTTCCAATGTATTCAGTATCTTGGCAAAATGACACCATTTTCCCTGACCACCTAGTTGCCCCGGTCAGTTCATCCTAGACTCCACACTCTTCACCGTTCTTACAATCAATCAACTTGTTTGTTAAAAAACAAGTTTTGACAATTCTGTCTCTTAAAGAGCTCTCGAATCTTTTCCTGCCTCAGTGGATTAAATGGTCAGCTAGTCCTATCTCTCATTACGTCTCCAATCCCATTCTACTTTTCAGCTATAATGAATTCCTATAGTACCTGAGAATATAAAACCCCTACTCAAATGTACATTTGCTCATACTTTTCTACTCTAAGGCTCTTTTACACTTTTCCACCTTGTTAAATTCTACTTATTTCTGAGAACCCAACTGGTGTATCAGTCTTCTTAGGAAGCCTTCTCTGAAAAAAATCAGATCCCAGTATTTAGCCTTGTCTTTTCTGAGAACGAAATTTATGCACAGCTGTAAAGCAGCACCACTCATGACACTGTACTATGTAAATCTAGGATTGTCTGATTCCCCGGTAATACTGTGAACTCTTTCAAGGGCAAGCATTAAGTTATTTCTCTGTATTTCCAGCACCTGTGCTAATTCTCCTGTGTATTAAGCAAATGAATTGGTCAAAACCACAGCCTCAAGTAGGGGGAATTTCAGATGGTTTGACTGTGACTGGTTGATCTTCTAGACCAAGGGTCTGCAAATTTTATGTAAAGGGCCCCGTAGTAATTATGTCAGGCTTGGGTGGCTATATAGTTTCTGTTGGAACTACTCAACTCAGCTACTGCAGCACAAAAGCAGTCACAGATAATAATAAATGAATGGGTGTCTGTGTTCCAATAACACTTTATTTACAAAAACAAGGCTTGCTGGATTTGGCCCACCAGCTGACTAATCATGCAGATTAAAACCCAATGGCATATCCCAATGTGAAAAAATTTAAGTACTGCTGGCATACTCTTCCAAAATGCTGATCATCCCATTGACCTAACAGTAAGTCAACATCCTAATTTGATACCATATACATATATCTTTTACCTTATCTCAGTAATAATGTGGACTGTATATCATAATATATCAAAATAGATCAAGTATCCCAGTCTAGTGGGAGGGACTTAAGACTCTTGCTACTATACTAGCACGCTGAGTAATTTATTTACTAGTAAAGTGATCTGCTTAATCAATTTCACAGGTTAATTTCTATTTTTCCAAAGACAGCCACACCAATGTATACACATCATCCCACGTGTGACTGGCAGTCCTCCACTGAGGAGTGGGAGTCTATGTTCCCTCCCCTTCAACCTGGGCAGGGGCTTGTGACTGTTCGGACCAACACAGTGTCAAGGAAGTGATACTACATGATTTCTGAGGGTAGGTCATAAAAAAGGAAACAATCTCTGCTTGGCTAGTGCCTGCAGGTGCTGTTATCTGTCTCTCTATAATACTTGACTTTGGAATTTAGCCACCATGCTGTAAGGCAGCCTAAACTACAGAGAGAATGTAGAGAGAGGCCCTCAGAGCACCTGAGGCCTCCAGCTGACAACCAGCATCAACTACTAGACATGTGAGTAAAAAGCCTTCACATTTTAGTCTTTCAGTCTCAGGCGGAGGTCTGAGACACCATGGAACACACAGCCATCCTGCTGTGCCCTGTCTGAATTGCTGACCCATAGAAATTTGAAAGCAAAATAAACAATGGTTTTACACCACTAAATTTTAGGGTGATTTGTTTTGTAGCCATGGTAACTAAAACAGGCGATAAAAATGAATTAACTTTGAAACTGTGAACTGCTTAACAAACATAAGAAATTGTTACCAAAGCATGTTTTATAAAACAAGAATCTCAAATGAATAATCATGGGATCATAATACTTGGTTTTATTCTGGCATTTACTGAGCACCTACTGACAGGTAGCATGAACATGCAAAACATGTATTTGAGTCTGATGACAACTTGATTCAAATATCAGCACAGAGCAACCTTACTTCTTAATTTCTGAAAACGAATAATTACCACTTACTTCACAAAGTTTTGGGAATTAAAGGAGAAAAAGTACAGAAAGCATCTTGTATCCTGCCCAGTACACAGTGAGTACTTAATAAATTTTAGAATTATTCCCACCTTCCACTGTGAAAGCACACTTAAAAACTACAAAACACGACTTATTTTTAAGTCATTATATTAGACATGGGCTAGAGATAAGCGTAGGGGAGATATAATGTATCTTTTAAATTTTTTAAAATAAATTTATTTATTTATTTGTTTTTTTAATCTTTGGCTGTGTTGGGTCTTCGTTGCTGTGCGCCGGCTTTCTCTAGCTGCAGTGAGCGGGGGCTACTCTTCCTTGCGGTGCGCAGGCTTCTCATTGTCGTGGCTTCTCTTGTTGCGGAGCACGGGCTCTAGGCACGCAGGCTTCAGTAGTTGTGGCTCACGGTCTCTAGAGCGCAGGCTCAGTAGTTGTGGAGCACGGGCTTAGTTGCTCCGCAGCATGTAGGATCTTCCCAGACCAGGGATTGAACCCATGTCCCCTGCATTGGCAGGCGGATTCTTATCCATTGCGCCACCAGGGAAGCCCTAGAATGTATCTTGAGTTCCATGAGTGAACTACTTTTTTCTCTTATATCATTGGTTTTGCAGACTTAAGGCTTTGAATCTAAGAACATCGGAACATATTTTTAAGCACTTCATAGGTAAGTACCAAATTCTAAATAATATGGAAAAGTTCAAAATTATAAATTATGCCCACCCACCTTTTTATTACCAAAAAGTAATGAACAGCATTTAAATGTGCACAGTAAGGCCAAATATTAAATTTTATTGTTGTTTTATTATTATTTTTTGCCACACCATGTGGTTTGTGGGATCTTAGTTACCCGACCAGGGACTGCACCCGCGCCCTCAGCAGTGAAAGCCTGGAGTCCTAACCACTAGACCGCCAGGAAATTCTCCTAAATTTTAAAATAATTAGCCACCCTTCTAAGAAAGACATAGATTTTAAGGACTGGGTGGGATAACCCTGATTGGGATAACCACTTAACAGTTTATGACTTCTCCAATTCAAAGTAGGATTGACAGGCTAAGAGACTCCTTTGCATTAATCACTGATTTATTTTTCTGATATTACTGAGTTCTTTATAAATATAAGGGTTGTTGGCTGGGAAGCTGTAATAACTATAATGTAACATCACCTTTTCAGGCAAAAGCCTGGTATAGCTATACATTTTATTACACTTATACATTCACATGATTAGCTGTCTCTTAACCGGTCTTTACTCAGAAAACTCATAGGTTTCTCATGTAATAATTCTGAATGGATTTTAAATCTGAGACAAAATACATGGGTTTACAGACGAACCCCATGAAAACAAATACCAGAAACACAGCCTTTATGGCAAGCTCTTACAAAGCACCAGATACTCTGTTAAACACTTTACATCATTATTCTATTTAATCTTATCCCCCAATGAAAGGGGTATTGTCCTCATTTTATAGAGGAGGAAACAGAGGCTTAGGACAGTTGAGGTAATCTATCTTAAGACAATACAATGAACATTAGATGGCAGCATCAAGATTCTAATCCTGGCCTGCCCTCAAAACCCTTAACCACTGTTATTAACTACCACCTTTCACAGAATCCATGATGCACCATTATTGTATGTACCATTAAAAATAACAAAAATGCTGACACTTGTGCCATCCATTGAAATAAGACCAATCCAGATGTTAACTTGTGAAGAAAAGGGGGTAGGCGTAGGGGATGGGGTGTGGTGTCTCAGAATCAATAATACATAAAATCATTTTATACTGCTTCCAGTACAGTGCCTTTCTTTTTAAATTAATTTATTTATTTTTGGCTGCATTGAGTCTTCGTTGCTACACGCAGGCTTTCTCTAGTTGCGGTGAGTAGGGGCTACTCTTCATCACAGTGCGTGGGATTCTCATTGCGGTGGCCTCTCTTGTTGTGGAGCATGGGCTCTATGCGCATGGGCTTCAGTAGTTGTGGCTCGCGGGCTCTAGAGTGCAGGCTCAGGAGTTGTGGTGCACGGGCTTAGTTGTTCCGTGGCATGTGGCATCTTCCCGGACCAGGGATTGAACCCGTGTCCCCTGCATTGGCAGGTGGATTCTTAACCACTGCGCCACCAGGGAAATCCCTACAGTGTCTTTCTGAAAGAAGTAATATGTATGAGCTGAATGAAGAATTGAGTATCACTTAGTTCTGGGACACTCTAGAAAACAGCTCCCTTAGGCTATACGAAAATAGTTTTTTCTAATGCTTAAGCATACTCAGAATGTATTTTCAATTAAATCATTTTATATCCTCCCCGTTGTCACCTCATTGGAATATTGATAACTGTGTGTTGCTACTAACTTTAATTAGAGCTATTCAGAGGCACAGACAGTAATAAAAGCTCAACCTGTCTAGTCTGAGGACTCAGAGGTGTGAATTAACAAAGTAGGAGCTAAGTCTTCTGCCGATACCAGTAGCTCAACCTCAGGGCACCAAGAAAGTCTTCCTTCATTCCCTTTTTATTCATTTGTCAGGTTCCAAAGCTTTGACTTATTTTTATTACTGCCAGCTACTTATTCCACCTGGCCTTTCTTCCCCCTCAGGCTAACTGTGAAATGCAGTTTTTCTAATTTCTTAAGAGTTTTCCAACAGTCCTCTGTACTTCTCTTTTCATTTTCAAGATTTTATTGCCTTCTTTTCTTAAAAACACTAGTCATTACAGAAGAAAGAGACAGGAGTAAGCTTTAGAGAAGTTAAAACAGTTCAACAGAAAGATGAATTGCTCAGACCTCCCTTTCTAAATATTTTCAGTCATTATGTGTTTGTTGGAGTGGGTGGGGTTCATCACTGTTCTACACAACCTACTACAGATATCTAAATGACTTTGATAGCAAGGAACAAACACTAATGAACTAGAAGGCCTTTCAAACATCTGAGGGATTTAAATGTACACGTGAGGCACAATAAAAAGATATATAAAAGAAAAGTGGCCCCTGTATTCTCTTTGGCTACACTCGGCATGGGAATGGAGGGATACAAACCACACACAGAGCTTTGGTGCAGTTGTGAATCTGTAATACAGCATAATGTATGACGACAGAATATGTAAGGGAGAGGGTATATCAGACTTTGCAAATCTGGAAATGGGATGTAAGTTAAGCCTTGCATTTTATCTAAACACCTTACTTTAGGTCTGGTGAGAGAAAACATGGTATGTGAGAGGTACTAAAATGACCCCAATTTTCCACCTCTACCATTTTGCTCTCCCAGTAGAGGTAAATGCTGGGAATTAAGCCTGGAGAGACAAACAAGTAAGTATTAGGTCAAAGAGGCCCTGTTAAGGCACACTGAAGATAGACTTCACCTTTAAAGCAACTGAGAGCCATTGAGGAGTTTTAACAATGACCGACCTAAGTTTGAGAAAGATGACTTGGATGCACTGCAGAGACTGAATTAGGAAATGGGGGAAAATGAGATCAGGAGACCAGTTACAGAAGCTGTTGTGGCAATCCCAGGCAAGCAAAGATGGGGCCTGAATTTAGGTACTACTTGTGGAGGTAAAATTAAATGAACTGGCTTGGAGATTTTTAAGGGTTTAATGACTAACTGGGGTCAGAGAGTGAAAGGAAAGAATTTAAAATGAATAATTTCTGGCTTGGGCAATTGGGAAGCTGGCAAAAACAACTGCTTAGATTCTGATAATTAAAGGGCTAACTAGGAGGCTGTTATGTCTAAGGAGAGAGAGGTTGGTGGCCTAAATGAGGGATTAATAATAAGTGGATGAATCTGAGAGATATTTAGGAAGTAAAATCAACAAGACTTGGTAATTACCTGGATGTGAGGTATGTAAGAAAAGGTAGGAGTCGAAGATGAGACTCAAGTTTCTGGCTTGAATTCTGTGGATGGTCACTTTGGTAGATTGTTTAATGGGCATAAATTCCTCCTACCTTGGTATGTACACTTCTTTGCAATGTGACTATGGCACTCTTCTCATGCAGAGATGGAGTCCATATCCCCATCCCTGAAATCCAGGCTGGTCTTGTGACTTGCTTTGACAAATATTGTGATGTGAAAGTGATGTATGTGATTTCTGAGGCTAGGCTTTAGGAGGCATTGCAGCTTTTGCTCTGTAGGAGTGCTGCCCTGAGACTGCCATGAAAAGAAGTTGGTCTGGCCTATTGGAGAATGAGATGTCACATGGATGGGAACCTAGCTGACAGACAGCACCACTAAGAATGAAGCCATCACTGGAACCTTCAGTTCAGCTGACCTACCAGCTCAGCTCAACTGCGTAAATGAGGCCAGAGGAAATCAACACAGGAACTGCTCAGCAGACACACAGAATTACAAGAAATCGTTATTTTAAGCTTTGGGGGTGGTTACACAGCCACAGATAATAAAACAGTTAAAGAGAGTGAAATCAGGAGAAGGCAACTTGAAATGTTATTCTTTTTTATCTTTTCGTGGTGGTGAACGCAAATTACCTAAGACAATAAATTCTTGAGTACGAAGTTTAGAAAGGGGTCTTCCAGTAATTTCTAAGGCACCAAATGACTGAATAATGGAGTACTGTAAAGCTAATTAGAGAAGTAAAGAATCCACCTTTTAGGTAAGGTTACAAAAGGAAACAGGCAGGATCTTTAAACTCCTTGATGAAAGAAAAGCCCAGGTGTTTGTAGGGGCCTTCGGTGTAGACCCTCACTTCTCCAAACCTTGGATAAATTAATTAAACCAGGTCTCTAGGAGAATACTTCTCAGGCTCAATACAGAGAACTCCTGAAAAATTAGGGTGATAAAAGACACTTGTAAAAACTCCAACCATAGTGTATATTAAAAAGTTTTATTATTCACATAAACATGGACTAAAAACTTCTAAGGAGAAATTAACAAACAGTAAGTTGTTTGTGAGTGAATAGGAAAATAAGTAGAATTTAGCCTTTCCCCTTTCAAAGATAAAGAACGCATCTGTTCTGTTAATGGATAAAAACGAAATAAAAAAAACTTGGTTAAACACCGTCCGATTTTAAACGAGATGAAGGCTATCATTTTAGAAAATCAATTTCAAAAATAAATTATTCTTTAGTATGGAATAGCTCCTTTTATTGCAACAATGTCGTTTAAAATCACAAATGGCACTTAAGTGTACCCAGCAGCATATGAATTCCACAGAACAGAGATTAAAGGCTGTCTAAAAGTGACGTACAGAGACCACAAACAACTGACAGAAAGAAGTAAAAAGGAAGTGTACCCTGGACCAAAGACCTCAGGGCTTTAAGATTTGGGAGCCTTGCCATAAGGAACGATAGTTCCTTGCATTTCTGCCAATTTCAAAACAATCTTCATTCCTGTGCAAAACTTAGTGCCTTTTTTTTTTCGTTCACGGTGTGTCTTACAAATTGTACTCAAGATAGTCTAAAGTCAGGAGAAAAAACCGCTAGAAACCCGGGACGGGGAAAGGTAAGTATCAAACGAGGAATTAAGCCACGTCGCACTCTGGCCGCAGCAGTCGCTGAGGAAGCCCAATCCTCCCACCCTTCTGAACTGTGGCTCCCAAACGGAACCGAATGTTCTGTCTTCCTCGGCGCAATCCCTCCCACTCGCCCTGGGGCTGCAGCGGAGGTGACCTCCACTCACCATTTGAAGCACAGTCGCCAGCAGCAGCCGCAGCCCAAAAGCCGGCAAAAGCCACCCACCCATCCCGACCGCCATACGTGCCATCTTCCGTAGGTCTCCGGCTGCCCCGAGGACCCCTCTGCTCGGGGCGTCTACTCCAGAGCCTGATCCAAAACAGGCTGCTAAAGGCCGTTGCCACCATGTCTCTTATTCTGCAGAGACGGGTATTAACTAAGGATATATGGAAGCGTAAAGGTGAACAAATACCTTTACATTTGATATAAATATGAAGTCGCTGGGTCCTTTCGATTACCCATATCAGGCATTTTCCTAGACTCCCCAAATCTGTGCTGCCCCGGGCTCTTGCCTTTCATTCACGACATTTCCTCAAGCAGCCAAGAAGCCCCGCCTTCGCCAGTTTCGGCCTGCCTCCTTCTCCAAGTTTACCCAATCGAATGCCGCTTTGGTTGACACCTTAGGCAAAGGAAACCAACCGTGACACGAGCCAAGAGCTAAGCGCTGGGGTTCTTCGGTCCAATAAGCACAAGCGAACGGGAGCCGTGGGCGGAGCCTCTGGTTGCTGAGCAGCGTACGTGGATGCGTGCGCGTGGTGGCCGAGGGGGATGGGCAGGGGGCGGGGCCGAGGGCGGCGCAGCCGCAGCCGCAACGTTGGCGGAGGAGCGCGCGGCCGCGAGCAAAGGAGGGAGGGAAGGAAGGAAGAGAGGGAGGCAGGCAGGCGGGCGCGGGGCTCGGGGACTGAGGCGGTAGAGGGAAGCGAGAGCCCGGCAGCCGCTTCGCGCTGTGTTTGCTGCGCGGGCTTTTGGAGGGGCGGCCGTGGAGTCGGCCGAGGAGAAGCGGACACCGGCGGCGTTGGTGCTGGCGCCTGGGGGCGGGGGACTGGGGAGGCGAGAAGGGGGGTCGCTGCGGTGCTTCTCTCGCTGTCGCGCTCTCCTTGCCTTTCTCCCGGCTCGGTGGGCTCCTCCCGGCGTCTCCCTTGCCTCCGGGGCCCCGATCCCCGCCCCCCGCGGTATGTCTTGATCCCGAGCAGCGGGTTTCATGGGGCTCCTCAGGATTATGATGCCGCCCAAGTTGCAGCTGCTGGCGGTGGTGGCCTTCGCAGTGGCAATGCTCTTCTTGGAGAACCAGATCCAGAAACTGGAGGAGTCCCGGTCGAAGCTAGGTGAGGAGCCGTGCCACTCTGGGCTGAGTGATGTGTGGAAGCGGCCGGGCCAGGGAGGCAGTGCTACCCGAGCAAGTGGGCGTTTGTCTAACCTGAGATCTGGCTCCTCGGCAGGAGGCTGAAAGAGGTTGCAAAGAGAGATGGGACTGGGGGCATCGAGAACACAAGCTCCAAGAATGGTGTGAATTAAGCTTGGGTGGTATGCTGGGCTCGCGAGGTCACGGGGCGGAGGTTGCAAGGTTGGGCTTCCCCGAGCCAAAGGGTTACCCTGAAGTAGGCATTCCATGGGGAGAGAGCAAGATAAGAGCGAACTCGTTGGGGAGCGGGTACTGACTGTTGGAGGAGACAGAAACGCTCAGGCTTGCGTGTTCTCTTAGAAGTCGTACGGAAAGCCTCGGCAGTGTCAGGCGAGGGGTATTCTAATTTGAGATGTGGGCACCTGGTTACGGAATCTTTTGGGGATGGGGAGGTTCGCGAAGGGATAGATGCGCAGAAATGGAGGGAGATGCTGGAATGACGGTGAGTAAAAGAAATACACTGTAGTGAGTTGCACTCTTGTGCTGGGGGCAGCAAGGGACCGCACAACTGACGGGAGAAATAGGCTGTGCCCAGGTAGGACAGGAAAGCAACTAAAAAGCTTCCGTGAGGTACTGAAACGAGGCATCCAAGCATTTAAATTCTTTTTTAGCGGCGCTAAACTGCCATTATTTTGAGCTTAAGAATAGGGGTGTGTGTGTACGTTGCTTCGCGGCAATGTTGGTATAGTGAATTTAGGAGGAAAGGTTGAAGGGGAATTGCTTTAGTGAGATTTAAGTTTATGAAACGAAGAGTGCAAAAAGTTTACCATAGGTTAAGTACCTTAAAGAGTTAACAGCGCTTACTTTAATTACGGAAGAGGTCTGAAGTACAAAAAGTTGGAGTGTGATGTGAAAGACCCGAAGAATGCACAGATAATAGGTACTTTCAGATTAGTAGGGAACTTCGGCATTTGGGAAGAGCTCGGGGTGGGGAGGGAGTATTAAAAGAATGCCAGCAGTACATTTTGATTTAAAAACGTACATGGCACTGAAAAAAATCAGCTCAGGAGGCTGTAATTTGAATGTGGAAAAGTAATGTGAAGTATTTTTATGCATACACTTTCACCTCAAAATCATTTAAAATACTTTTCAAAATGCAAATAATAAAATACCAGCAGCACTATAATTTAGACTAAGAAGTAACAGATGCTGCTGTGGGTGATGATTAATATTTAGGAAAAATGTATCAGAAAATAATTGAAATATTACAAATAGTAGCTGACTATTTGCAGTTTTGATAGACTTTGCGAAAAGCCTTGGAGACATTTTAAAGAGCATCAAATAAATCTAGCTGAAGTGCAAATAAATTTGAAGAGGAGCTAGGAATAATTCCACTCCTCAACTCTAGGGTGGAACTTGCCCTGTACAGTTTCGCACAGATATCAACTTTATTTACTATGATTTTATTAATATGAGTCTTGTATGATGGAAAAATATTCACTTTAAATATTGAAGGTTGACCAGTATACTCTTTTTGTTTGTATCTATTTAGCAGCTTTGAGGGTCATATTGTGGCCTGATTAATGATCCAGCTTTACAGAGAAAAAAATGACTCCTCTTAAAGTTGAAAGTTATATTAAATTAAAATTTGTATTTATTCTGTGTTGTGTTGCTCTTTGAATTTCTTAGAAACATTACAGTGGGTTGGGATAATTCAAATTTTAATTTTCCTTCGTTGCCTAACATTTTTTTTCCATAATGTTTGAAAGTGTTTTCTGTAGGCACAACCTTAATGATTTTAAAAAGAGTTATCTGAGGATGTAGAAAGCCACAGGTAGTAGTGTTTTTTCATGATTTTTTACAGGCAAGGAACCTTTATATTCCATTAGAAACAGTAAATATGGGTTGAACTAAATAATTCTCGAAAAGGAGCCTCAGATACAAAACACTAGAAGGACCTAATAATGGAGATGCAAAATTATGGCAAATAAAATATATAACCTCGTATCAGCAGTCTTTTGATTAAAAAAAAAGTCTTATAAAACAGGCAGTACTAAAACAGATGTTGTCAGTAATCTTCCTTAGGAAAGGAACACAGAAGGAGGCATATTTTGACAATCAGACTCTGTACTAGACACTTTCATATTTGATATGCTTATTTAATCTTCCAAGAACACCATAGAAAGCCATTTTTACAGATGCGGGAACAGGTTCAGAGGTTATATAACTTGACCACATAGCTAGTAAGTGGCAGAGCCAGGACTGGAACCCAGGTATGTCTGATTCCAAATCAAGTTCCCCTTTAATTATACCAGGCTGCTTGGGACTTTATATTGACATTACACTAAGATGTAGTAGTTTGAATAGAATTTTTAAACTGTAATACCAATGTTTAATTGCATTTATTGCTAAGAATGAATGCCATTCTTAGAAAATTCAATTTCTGACACAAAGGAATTAGTTTAGTGTAATGTCTGTTGCTTGTTTATACCCGTGTAATGAACATAATTATATTACCCAATGAAAGGACCGAAATAGATAGCTTATTTCTGCTACAGGGGAAAAAAAAAAACTCTGTGGTGGTTTTCTGTAAGTGGTAAAATCACAACATTAAAAGCATTTTTGTTTTGGCATCAGAAAAACTTAAACACACATTTATCACTTTTCAAAAACTTTGGTGGTGTCATCTGTCACAGAATTTTGACTTACAGTGTAGTTAAATTTATTAAACTTTGCATTTATGGCTTAAAAAAAAAAGAAAAAGTTAAACATTTTGCTCTTAAAAGTTTTCATTGTTTATCTTTTCTGTTATAGAAGATTCCAAAGGATTGCATTTTCTGATAATGCTTTGTATGCACCTTGGTTTCAGAATATTTTGATGGTGAGATCTCTAATAGAGCGATAGTGGTATTCAAAACTTAGGTGTATTCATTGAGCACTTGGGACATTAAGTATGTAAACAGGAATTCCTAAAAACCAATGTCACATAATAGAGTTTTCTTTTATCTTTTTTTTTTCAACGAATATTGGATGGCAGTATACACGTTACTTTGCATCTTGCTTTTTTCATTTAATATCATAGAATATCTTTCCAGGTCAATAAATGTAAATTTGACTTACTCATTCTAATAGCTGTATACTATTCCATAGTATACATGAATCATAAATTCTCCAGCCATTATGCCAATAATGAACATTCAGTTTATCTCTCCCCCCACCACTTTAAAAAAATTTTTTTTACCATTTTCTTTCTTGGTATTATAAACAATGTTACGAGAGACATCCTTATATAAGTTTATTTAACTCCTTATTTGTTGGTACTGTTTTCAGTAGGATAAATTCTCCTATTAAGGGATTACTGGAACAAAAGATGTATGTATTTTATAATTTAACAGATTTTAAAATCTGTTACTTTCCAAACAATTTATTTCCCAAGGGTTACAATAATCTGCACTGTCAACACATACAAGCACTGGATGGGATGCTGTCAGCTTTTAGTTTTTGCCACTCTGAAGCTGTGAAATTGTATGTTGTTGCATTGATTTACATTTCCTCAACTTCTAATTAGGTTGAACATCATTTACTTGTTCATTTTCATTTGTCTATTGGGTAGTAGTTTATCTACCAATTTTTAGAGCTTTAAAAATATATTAGAAGTATTAATCTTTTTATCTGTCTTATGTCTTGTATCTGTTTTTCTCCTGGTCTGTCATTTGTCCCTTGATTTTATGGTATATTTTGCTTATACAGAAGTTAAAAATTTTATGCAGTCAAATCTATGAATTTAGGCAAGTAGTTGCCTTACATTGCTTGAGAAGACTTCCCCCAACCAAGATTATGTTCATTCTCTATATTTTGTTAGTATTTTATAACTTTTACATTTAGCTCTTTAAAGCAGTCATATGTTTATTGTAATTTCTCTCAGTGAATGGCCACTTATGGCAAATGTTATATTAATAATTTATCTTTTTTCCCCACTGTATGTTACAGTTCTTCTTTTAGTCGTATATTACGTTTTCATATGTTCTTGGATCAATTTTGGACTCCATTTTTTCCCACTAATCAGAGATTCTTTAGATCTTAGGGACCCATATATAGACTTCAAGGCATCCATGAATTCCCTGAAATTATATACATAGCTTTCATCAGATTTGCAAAGGAGTATGCAGTCTCCTTAATGGTAAGAATCACTGATTTGTAGTAGATGGTTTATATTTAATGGAGTGAGTGCGTTTTTTGTTTTTAATATTAACATATTACAACTTGCAACTTGTGAGTTAAATTTAGGATACAAGCACATTAGTTATGAACAATTTCTCTGGGTTATATTGAAAAAACTTTGTTAAAATGTATACAAACTTAATTTTTCTAATGAGGTACAGTCGATAACATGGAGTCAAAATGAACACTGTCACTTAGGTTACTACTTAGTTACTTAGAACTCTGCATGTCAGAATTGGTTGCTTTTACAAAGTAGTTCTTTCTGAATCTTGAGGTCACACTGTTGCTAATGCTGACTGGTGGAACAGTCAGTGAAACCTTTGTTATATAAATGCAAGAATTATGTGCCTGATAACTTTATTTTCTATACGGCCTAAGCATTTAAAATAATATTTGTTGTTCATATGCTTATAACACAACTAAATAAATTTATGAATGCATTAGGACATAATGTTTTAAATGAGGACAGTAACTCAGAATGGATATGTAGGCATCTTCATTGGTCAAAATTATGTTAATCCCTATGTTCTTAAAACCCTCCTAAACTAATGAACTAACTCCAGGGCCAAGGTTGAGACTGCTGTTTGGAATTTGGTAGTTTTTACAAGTGCCTGAATCCATACATACCTGTAAAATGTTCCCAAGAATGATAGATTTCTCTACTTATGAAATTGTTTGCAAACCTTACAGTAGTTACTGTTTAGAGGACTTATGGTTTAATTGGAATGCAGTTATTCTAGAATTGCTAATTGGTGTCTCACTTATGAGTCCTAGATAGGATATCTAGTGCCATGGAGTAGTCAACTGCTACAGTTGATCTCTTAAAGTAATCCCAGGATATCTCTACCACTCTATTAAGCCTTCTAAGAGATTTTGGCACTTAGTGAAATTGAAATAGTAATGAATATTCAAACACTGCTCTCCAAAATGACCACTTTTGAAGGGTGTACTTATAGGTGGACTTTATAATCAATGGTTCACTATAGCCTAATTATTTATAATTATTTGCCCACCTACTAGTAACTGTGTTTCTGTACTTTGCCTTTCTTCCTGTTAATTATAGATTAACTGCCTGTTGGACCACTTGTGCTCCTGATTCTGTTCCCTCACCTACTTAGAGACGTGGTTCCAGAAGTTTTCCCTCATTCTCCTATAGTTATCATTTCCTCCCTTTCTGCTGGATTCTTCTCATTAGCATGTGAACATGCTATTATTTCTCCCAACCAGAAACAAAACGATATTTTTCTCTTGACTCCTCTTTCTCAGCCAACCTCTGTCTCATATTTCAGCTTCCTTTAGCAGTAAAACTTTAAAAAATTGTCTATTCTCACTGTCGCTGATTACCACAATCACCAGTAACTTCCCTAAATCCTATGGTCAATTTTTGGTCTTTGTCTTACTTGACCAATCAGCAGAACTTGACACAGTTGATCACTTCCTCCTTTTTGGTAGACTTTCTTTACTTGGTTTCCAATATATCATACTCTTGGTTTTCTTTCCCCATCACTGGTCATTTCTCTGTCTCCTGTGTTAGATTCTTTTTTTTTCTCTTCAACCCCTTAACATAAGAATACCCCAGGGCTCAGTCCTTGGAACTCTTCTCTATTTACTCTTCCTTAGTTTGTGACTTATATGCGGACAGCTTCTAAATATGTATTTCTAATTGAGACCTATTTCCTAAACATTAGATTCATGTAGATTCATGTAACTGAGCTGCCTACTTGAAATTTTCTTTGAGTAATTAATAGACTTCTCAAACTCAGTATGGCCAAAACCAACCTTCTGATATCTCTGTACACTGCCTCAACACCGCCACCCCTCAAACTCATTTTATCTCTGACCTTCTTTATCTCAGTTGATAACAGCTCTATCCTTCCATTTGCTAGGGTTTTACTTTTCTTTTTCTCATGCTCTGCATCTAGTCTGTCAGAAATATCTTGTTAGCTTTATCTTCAAAATATTTCTAGAATATGACTACTACTCAACACTTCTACTCTTATCACCCTAATTCAAGATACCATCATCTCTGCCTTGGATTACTGCCATGTCTTAACTAGTCTGTTTGATTCCACACTTGCCTCACTACAGACTATTCTTAATATAACAGTTCGGGTGGTCCTTTTAAACTGTAAAAAAATCATGTCACTCCTCTGCATAAAACTCTTTAGAAGCTTCCTTAAGAATTAGAGTAATGCTAGCTGCTTTTAAAACAAAGTCCACAATTTTATTGGCTAAACACAATAAATGACCCTTTTTTTCCCCATGATGTTTTAGGTGATCATTTTGGTGGATGGTTTTCCTCTTTACGAGTTATTCAAGGTCTTGGGTACTTTCTGTCATGTAGTTATGCCATTCCCTCTGGCTTTGGAGCTCTCTGCTGTCAGCCTGGGGAAGAGGCAAGAGAAGGGTGAGGAGGTGCGTACCCCTTTCTCAACTTCTTTGGCTTCTTTTACCCTCAGTCTCTTGATGAGGACTAGTTACCATCTATCAATATATGCAAGGGGGGAGGCTGGGAAATGGGTTTTTTGGCTGGCAGTGACTTAGTTGCAGCTCTGTCCTATGGAAGGTGAGGGCACACATTTGAATTTTTTGAATCCTTTTGAATAAATCTTAAAATTTATTTAGACTTGTTTTGTGACTCAGAATATAAACTGTCTTGATTAATGTTCTGTGTGAACATGAAAAATGTATATTCTGTTGTTACAGGGTAGAGTATGCTGTAAGTGTCAGGTCGAGTTGTTCCAGTCTTCTGTATCCTTGATTTTCTTTCTACCTACTTGTTCCATCAGTTATAGAGAGAGGAGTTTTGAAGTCTCTGGTTATGATTGTGGGTTTGTCTATTTCTCCTTAGAGTTCTGTTACTTTTTGCTTCATGTTTTTTTGAAGTACTGTGATTAGCTGTATGAATATTTAGGGCTGTCTTGTCTTCTTGATTAATTAACCCCTTTTTCATTATGAGATGACGGTCTTTGTCCTTGGTAATATTCTTTGCTTGAAACCTACTTGGTCTGTTATTAATATAGTCACTTCAGTTTTGATTAGTGTTAGCGTGGTGTATCTTTCCCATTCTTTTAGTATTAATCTATTTAAAGTGGATTTATTGTAGGCAGCAAGTCGTTGGAGCTTGTGTCCAATTTCACAATCTCTCATAAGTGAGGGTGTTTAGAGCATTTACTTTTAATATAATTATTGATGTGGTTTGAGTCTGAGTTACTGTTTGTTTTCTTTTTGTTCCATCTGTTCCCCTTTTTCTGTTTTTCTGCCTTCTTTAGAATTAACTGAGGATTTTGATTCTATTTCATCTCATTTGATGACCTATTAGCAGTGCTGTTTGTTGTGTTTTTTTCATGGTTACTTTAGGGTTTATGGTATACATTATACTACTTAAGGTATAGTATAAGAACCTTAGTCATTGTACTTCCGTTTTCTCTCTTCTGGTTTTTCACTATTGTTACATATTTTACTTGTACATGTAAGTCCTCTGATACATTGTTACTATTTTTGTTTCAAGCAATCAGTTATCTTTTAAAAAGATTAAACAAATTTTACAGTATTTTATATTTACTCATACGTGTATCATTCCCAATGCTTTCCATTTCTTTGTGGAGATGCAGATTTCCATCTGGTACTCTTTTCCTTCATCCTGAAGGATGTCTTTTAAAATTACTTGTACTGAAAATCTACTTGGTGATGAATTCTTTTCACTTTTGTATGTCTAAAAAAGTCTTTGTCTTGCTGTTTGTAAGAAATTTTTGTTTGGTATGGAATTCTAGGTTGACATTTTTTCTTCCAGTACTTTAAAGATGTTGCTCCCTTGTCTTCTGTCCTGCATTATGTGATGAGAAGACCGCCCTTGTTCTTACCTTTGCTAGGCTGCACATAATGCCTTTTTTCCCTTTGACTGCCTTTAAGATTTTCACTAGGTTTTAAGTAATTATAATGGGACTTGCTGTAGTTTCTTCACTTTTTTGTGCCTGGGGTTTGTTGAGCTTCTTGGATTTGTGGGCTTATAGTTTTCATTAAATTTGGAAAGCTTTGGACATTATTACTTCATATAGTTTTTATGTACCTTTTCTCTTCTTCAGGAACTCAGATCACACGTATATTGGCTACATTAGCCGTCATAACAGTCCAGTGATGTTTTACTGATTTTTCCCAGTCTTTTTTCTGTTTGTACTGTTTTAAATAGTTTTTTTACTGCTATGCCTTCAATTCACCAATGCTTTCTTCTGTGGTATGTAATCTGCTTTTAATTCCATTCAGTGTATTTTTCATCTTAGGCATTTCTTTTCCATTTCTAGAAGTTCATTTTGGATCTTAAAAAGCAAAAACAGAAACAAAAAAAGACTTCTGTTTCTCTCCTTAACATGCTTTTACTTTATTTTGTTGAACAAATGGAATATTGTTATAATGACTCTTTTGATGTTCTTGTCTACTAATTCTGTTATCTGTGTCATTTTGGGATTGCTTTCTATTGATTTATTTTTTTCTTTATTATGGATCACATTTTCCTGCTTTTTTTACACGCCTGGTAAGTTTTAATTTGATGCCAGACATTATGAATTGTACCCTTTTTGGTGCTGAATATTTTCAGACTCCTAAGCATATTCTTAGGCTTTGTTTTGGGACACATTCAACTTACCTTGAAACAGTTGGATCCTTCTAGGTTTGCTTTTAAGTTTGTTAGATGGGATGAGGATAACCTTTAGTCTATGATTAATTTTGCCCCACTACTGAGGCAGTACCCTTGCAGTTCGTTTCAGAGTACTCTACCCAGTGCCCTGTGTATTACAAGGTTTCCCCACCCTGGCTAGTGGGAATGGTGGTTGAGTGAATCCCAGAAATTTTTCCACCTGCCCCTTTTGGGTGACCTCAGTTTCTTCACACATATGCACTGATTGGTACTCTGCTGAAAATTCTCTTTTTGCAGCTTTGTCTTCTTTATTACTCTGCCCAGCAAACGCCAGCTACCTTGGCCTCCCCGAACTCCCAATTCTGGCTCCTTAAGTTAGGGAGACTGTTGGGCTCTGAGTTCCCCCTCTCTGTGCTGCAGCCTGGAAACTGTCTTCAAACAGTCATATGACTCACCTCATTTCTTTTCTCTCTCTTAAGGATCACCATCCTGTACTGATTTCCTGTCTAAAGTTCAGTGCCTGAAAACTGTGGTTATATATTTTATCTGTTCTTTTTCAGTTGTTTCAGGTGGGAGGATAAATCCCCTGTTGCTCCATCTTGGCTGGAAATGGAAGCCAGATGGCCTAGTTATCTTTGATTGTGTGTCCCTAGGTTGACTTAGGGGAGAGTAGTGAAGTTGGATAATTTGAATTACGATTGACAACTATAATATTATGAACTAAGGGGCAAAATAATGTTTTATCCTTCTCTATTTCCTTATAATTTCTAGCATGGTGTTGCACACAGGCCCTTAGTAAATTGTTTACTCAAAGTTAGAGGCAAGTCTTACCCACAATAGCTGTATCTCCTTCCTTCCCCATTGAAGTTTCAAGAGGACTTCAGTTAATTCTTTTGCCTGTTACCAATTTTACTCTGACTTCAAGAAACCAGTTCTTATTTCATCCCTTTAGATGCAGCTGAGCCAAGTGGAGGCTCTTTCAAACTGGGCAATGAAGTCTCTGGCTCTAGAAGAGGTTTCTGCTTTTCCTGTCAGTATGGTTCTTGAGCTAATTGATCACATCCTTGCTGGGATAGGTGGATGCGTAGTCCTCTTCTTTCCTGTATTCCTTTTGTAATACCCCTATTGCAAGCAAAGTAGTAGAGAAGGAAATCATAAGGGATGTTGGTACCAGTAGTAGTTGTGATCATTATGTTGCATCAACAGAAAGCGTACCTAGTTTACCTTAAGGTGAACAATTTTATTATAGTTACCAGATCTTCAACTTTGCATGATATAATTCTTGCTAAAGATAGTTATGTTGTACTGAATCCCTATGGGTACTATAAAGTGTCAGGGACAACCATTTTTAATTGAAATTGTTGGATTCTCCTTTTGGGAGATAGTGGTTTGAAAAATTGCAAATTTACTTGGTACTTATATAAGAATTTAAAACTGGATTTAGAGGGAAAGAAATGCCCATTTTGCTAAATTCCAGTAGAATTTAGGAATCATCCATCGTCACCTGATCACATATCACCTTACATGTTTCTATTATTTATTCCTAAGTTTGTGACATAGCTAAAAATAAGTGATTTGTACAGTAAAGCACACAAAAATGAATTTAGAGATTCATTAGATGGCGTCTGAGTTGGAAAATACCTTAAAATTTTGCTCAGTATGGTTATGGAATGAGGCTAAGGGGTTATGCAGGTACAGACTAGCTCTTGGCATATTTATTTCTAATCATAAATTATGCTTGAGTTGATTAATGAATATAATTTAGAGATGTTATTGGTTCATTGATAACATGCTCCTGGTATATATTCCCTTTATGCTTTGAAGCAAAACAGTATGGGAAATGGCCTGATCAATCTAGTTGATTTTTTTTCCTGATAAATAAGTCAGTAGGTGTTGGTATCCAGCTCTCCATAGCTGTCTTTAAACAATGAATTCTGTTTTGAGTTCTCTGTTACTGTTGTGCTTTCAAAATAATGACTTGTTACAGTATACTTTTATTTTAGTTAATAGTAACTTAAAAAATATATAAAGTTTAAAAAAAAACTAGCTGCACAGCATAAACATTATAACTAAAATCCTACTGCAAAAAATGACTTTTTATTTGGTCTTCAATAAAGAGAGTTGTAAATTCTCCATATTGCTCCATATTGCTCTTTTTTTCAAAGAGCTTGGTGATTAATTAGGGCTGTTTATGGTTCTTTACATTTCTAAGGTATGATAGAAAAGGACAATATCTTAAGAATTTAGTGATAAGAAGTATATTTTGAATATTTGGAGGAATATTGGAGCTTTGAGCAAATTGAGTTGTTGGATTTAAATAAAATCAATAAAATCCTCCTTCAGCCTTGCATTTGTTAGTTATTTCAGCTTTGTCCATGTCAAACTGAAACTAGTTCAGCAGTCAGATTTGGCACTACGATTCTTGATCAAATATGACTGAGAAATTTATGATTATTTTGTATTTGGATGTTAGAAAGCTGCTTTCAGTTGCCAGCGTTTTTTACTTCACCATAGTTCTATTGCTTTTTAACAAAATGCACCCATCTCTTTAATAAAGTGTTACATGTTCCCAGTGTGTTATACATCTGGCAGAAAACCAACTTAGCTCTGTTGCTTCCTGCATAGAAGAGCTGATTAGAAAGATTGACTTGACATGATCTTAAGGTATGTTTTAATGGACAGCTTCTTCATTTTGTTGAAGAGGATAGAATAAAAACCATTCATTTTTGTCCTCTAGACTATAAATATCTTATCTTCCCTTCATGTTTTGAAGGTTAAAACAAAGGAAAAAAGCAAACTTGTGATGCTATTTTAGTGTCTCAAAATATGAGGAAAATTAGAGGTATGTATGACTTTTTGCTTCTGAACCTGGGTATAGCTAGTGATGATAGTTTCTGTTTGACTTGGGATGAGCCTCTCTAGGAATGTCTGATCAATGAGATGTCATTATGTGCCTTTTTTGCTTTTGCGCTTGGTTGGAACTCTGTGACTAATTAAGCTTGTGACTAGTTATAATCTAGTCTTCCTCATGACCACTTTGACTTCCCTTTGGTCTTTTTTTTACTTGTTTAGAATCTTCCCCTACTTTGCCCTTGGACCCATGTTTCTTAAATGGTTTTCTGCCTTTCCCACCAATGGCAAGCCATCATGACCTCTAAACCTTCTACTGTAACAGGCAGTAATAACCAACAGTTGTTGAATACTAATTGTGTACTTGGCATATTTTAGGTATTTTATAAATTTGTAACTTATGTAATATGAAGGATGCTTATTCTGTTGTCCTCAGAGAGTTACTGGGAAGATCACATAATCTTCAAATGGTATAAAGAATGTGAAAATGTTTGTAAAGTATAAAAACTACAATTTTAAGTTGTTGTTACTAGTGATAATAATACACCTGCTTTCTCTTTGATATTGTTGTCTTTTGGTTTAACGTAGTTTAGACTTTACAGTTCTTCCTGCTGTCGGCTTTCCGCAGTGCCCTACCTCATAGGATCACAGTTGTCTGGTAAGTGTTCAGATAAATCAAATGACGATGTTGCATGAGTTATAGATTTGACATTCAGATTAGCTATTCATTTCTTTCCTCTCTTAGGAAGGAGTAATAATCACTGTGAATTCATATTATTATTTGCTCTTAAAGATAGACATCTATTTACTTTCATGTAAATTATAGAATAGCCCTGGCCTTTTATTTTTTAAGTTTTTGGCTGCGTTGGGTCTTCGTCGCTGCACGCGGACTTTCTATAGCTGTGGCGAGTGGGGGCTACTCTTCGTTGCGGTGCGCCGGCTTCTCATTGGGGTGGCTTCTCTTGTTGCAGAGCACGGGCTCTAGGCGCGTGGGTTTCCGTAGTTGTGGCACGTGGACTTATTTGCTCCGTGGCACGTGGGATCTTCCCGGACCAGGGATCGAACCTGTGTCTCCTGCATTGGCAGGCGGATTCTTAACCACTGTGCCACCAGGGAAGGTCCAGCCCTGGCCTTTTTTTTTTTTTTAAACATCTTTATTGGAGTATAATTGCTTTACAATGGTGTGTTAGTTTCTGCTTTATAACAAAGTGAATCAGTTATATGTATACATATGTTCCCATATCCCCTCCCTCTTGCATCTCCCTCCCTCCCACCCTCCCTATCCCACCCCTCCAGGTGGTCACAAAGCACCGAGCTGATCTCCCTGTGCTATGCGGCTGCTTCCCACTAGCTATCTATTTTACATCTGGTAGTGGATACATGTCCATGACACTCCCTCACCCTGTCACATCTCACCCCTCCCGCTCCCCATATCCTCAAGTCCATTCTCTAGTAGGTCTGTGTCTTTTTTTTTTTTTTTTACATTTATATTAACATATTTCCATACATATTTCCATACAAATACAAATATAAGATTTTTAGAAATTTCATGTAATGTCTGAAACATTTATATTAACATATTTCCATACAAATAACCCAATGAAAGTTTAGTATTAGTTGTTTTGTTTGTTTGTTTTTTTATACTGCAGGTTCTTATTAGGCATCAATTTTATACACATCAGTGTATACATGTCAATCCCAATCGCCCAATTCAGCACACCACCATCCCCACCCCACTGCAGTTTTCCCCGCTTGGTGTCCATATGTCCATTCTCTACATCTGTGTCTCAACTTCTGCCCTGCAAACCGGCTCATCTGTACCGTTTTTCTAGGTTCCACATACATGCATTAATATACGATATTTGTTTTTCTCCTTCTGACTTACTTCGCTCTGTATGACAGACTCTAGATCCATCCACTTCTCAACAAATGACTCAATTTCGTTCCTTTTTATGGCTGAGTAGTATTCCATTGTATATATGTACCACATCTTCTTTATCCATTCGTCTGTTGATGGGCATTTAGGTTGCTTCCATGACCTGGCTATTGTAAATAGTGCTGCAATGAACATTCGGGTGCATGTGTCTTTTTGAATTACGGTTTTCTCTGGGTATATGCCCAGTAGTGGGATTGCTGGGTCATATGGTAATTCTATTTTTAGTTTTTTAAGGAACCTCCATATTGTTCTCCATAGTGGCTGTATCAATTTACATTCCCACCAACAGTGCAAGAGGGTTCCCTTTTCTCCACACCCTCTCCATCATTTGTTGTTTCTAGATTTTCTGATGATGCCCATTCTAACAGGAGTGAGGTGATACCTCATTGTAGTTTTGATTTGCATTTCTCTAATAATTAGTGATGTTGAGCATCTTTTCATGTGCTTCGTGGCCGTCTGTGTGTCTTCTTTGGAGAAATGTCTATTTAGGTCTTCTGCCCATTTTTGGATCGGGGTGTTTGTTTCTTTAATATTGAGCTGAATGAGCTGTTTATATATTTTGGAGGTTAATCCTTTGTCCGTTGATTCATTTGCAAATATTTTCTCCCATTCTCAGGGTTGTCTTTTCGTCTTGTTTATGGTTTCCTTTGCTGTGCAAAAGCTTTGAAGTTTCATTAGGTCCCATTTGCTTATTTTTGTTTTTATTTCCATTACTCTAGGAGGTGGGTCAAAAAGGATCTTGCTGTGATTTATGTCAAAGAGTGTTCTTCCTATGTTTCCCTCTAAGAGTTTTATAGTGTCCGGTCTTATATTTAGGTCTCGAATCCATTCTGAGTTTATTTTTGTGTATGGTGTTAGGGAGTATTCTAATTTCATTCTTTTACATGTAGCTGTCCAGTTTTCCCAGCACCACTTATTGAAGAGACTGTCTTTTCTCCATTGTATATCTTTGCCTCCTTTGTCATAGATTAGTTGACCAAAGGCGTGTGGGTAAATCTCTGGGCTTTCTATCTTGTTCCATTGATCTATGTTTCTGTTTTTGTGCCAGTACCATATTGTCTTGATTAGTGTAGCTTTGTAGTATAGTCTGAAGTCAGGGAGTCTGATTCCTCCAGCTCCATTTTTTTGCCTCAAGACTGCTTTGGCTATTCGGGGTCTTTTGTGTCTCCATACAAATTTTAAGATGATTTGTTCTAGCTCCGTAAAAACTGCCCTTGGTAATTTGATAGGGATTGCTTTGAATCTGTAGATTGCTTTGGGTAGTATACTCATTTTCACAATGTTGATTCTTCCAATCCAAGAACATGGTATATCTCTCCATCTGTTGGTATCATCTTTAATTTCTTTCATCAGTGTCTTATAGTTTTCTGCATACAGGTCTTTTGTCTCCCTAGGTAGGTTTATTCCTAGGTATTTTATTCTTTTTGTTGCAGTGGTAAATGGGAGTGTTTCCATAATTTCTCTTTCAGATTTTTCATCATTAGTGTATAGGAATGCAAGAGATTTCTGTGCATTAATTTTGTATCCTGCAACTTTACCATATTCATTAATTAGCTCTAGCAGTTTTCTGGTGGCAGTTTTAGGATTCTCTATGTATAGTATCGTGTCATCTGCAAACAGTGACAGTTTTACTTCTTCTTTTCCAATTTGTATGCCTTTTATTTCTTTTTCTTCTCTGATTGCCGTGGCTAGGACTTCCAGAACTATGTTGAATAATAGTGGTGAGAGTGGACATCCTTGTCTCGTTCCTGATCTTAGAGGAAATGCTTTCAGTTTTTCACCGTTGAGAATGATGTTTGCTGTGGGTTTGTCATATATGGCCTTTATTATGTTGAGGTAGGTTCCCTCTATGCCCACTTTCTGGAGAGTTTTTATCAGAAATGGGTGTTGAATTTTGTCAAAAGCTTTTTCTGCATCTATTGAGATGATCATATGGTTTTTATTCTTCAATTTGTTAATATGGTGTATCACATTGATTGATTTGCGTATATTGAAGAATCCTTGCATCCCTGGGATAAATCCCACTTGATCGTGGTGTATGATCCTTTTAATGTGTTGTTGGATTCTGTTTGCCAGTATTTTGTTGAGGATTTTTGCATCTATATTCATCAGTGATATTGGTCTGTAATTTTCTTTTTTTGTAGTGTCTTTGTCTGGTTTTGGTACCAGGGTGATGGTGGCCTCATAGAATGAGGTTGGGAGTGTTCCTTCCTCTGCAATTTTTTGGAAGAGTTTGAGAAGGATAGGTGTTAGCTCTTCTCTAAATGTTTGATAGAATTCACCTGTGAAGCCATCTGGTCCTGGACTTTTGTTTGTTGGAAGATTTTTAATCACAGTTTCAGTTTCATTACTTGTGAGTGGTCTGTTCATATTTTCTGTTTCTTCCTGGTTCAGTCTTGGAAGGTTATACCTTTCTAAAAATTTGTCCATTTCTTCCAGGTTGTCCATTTTATTGGCATAAAGTTGCTTGTAATAGTCTCTTAGGATGCTTTGTATTTCTGCGGTGTCTGTTGTAACTTCTCCTTTTTCATTTCTAATTTTATTGATTTGAGTCCTCTCCCTCTTTTTCTTGATGAGTCTGGCTAATGGCTTATCAATTTTGTTTATCTTCTCAAAGAACCAGCTTTTGCTTTTATTGATCTTTGCTATTGTTTTCTTTGTTTCTATTTCATTTATTTCTGCTCTGATCGTTATGATTTCTTTCCTTCTGCTAACTTTGGGTTTTGTTTGTTCTTCTTTCTCTAGTTTCTTTAGGTGTAAGGTTAGATTGTTTACTTGAGATTTTTCTTGTTTCTTGAGGTAGGCTTGTATAGCTGTAAACTTCCCTCTTAGAACTGCTTTCGCTGTATCCCATAGGTTTTGGGTCGTCGTGTTTTCATTGTCATTTGTCTCTAGGTATTTTTTTATTTCCTCTTTGATTTCTTCAGTGATCTCTTGGTTATTTAGTAACGTATTGTTTAGCCTCCATGTGTTTGTCTTTTTCACGTTTTTTTCCCTGTAATTCATTTCTAATCTCATAGCGTTGTGGTCAGAAAAGATGCTTGATATGATTTCAATTTTCTTAAATTTACTGAGGCTTGATTTGTGACCCAAGATGTGATCTATCCTGGAGAATGTTCCATGCGCACTTGAGAAGAACGTGTAATCTGCTGTTTTTGGATGGAATGTCCTATATATATCAATTAAATCTATCTGGTCTATTGTGTCATTTAAAGCTTCTGTTTCCTTATTTATTTTCATTTTGGATGATCTGTCCATTGGTGTAAGTGAGGTGTTAAAGTCCCCCACTATGATTGTGTTACTGTCGATTTCCTCTTTTTTTTTTTTTTTTTTAATAAATTTGTTTATTTATTTATTTATGGCTGTGTTGGGTCTTCGTTTCTGTGCGAGGGCTTCCTCTAGTTGTGGCAAGCAGGGGCCACTCTTCATCGCGGTGCGCGGGCCTCTCACTATCGCGGCCTCTGTTGTTGCGGAGCACAGGCTCCAGACGCGCAGGCTCAGTAGTTGTGGCTCACGGGCCTAGTTGCTCCGCGGCATGTGGGATCTTCCCAGACCAGGGCTCGAACCCGTGTGCCCTGCGTTGGCAGGCAGATTCTCAACCACTGCGCCACCCGGGAAGCCCCGATTTCCTCTTTTATAGGTGTTAGCAGTTGCCTTTTGTATTGAGGTGCTCCTATGTTGGGTGCATATATATTTATAATTGTTATATCTTCTTCTTGGATTGATCCCTTGATCATTATGTGGTGTCCTTCCTTGTCTCTTGTAACATTCTTTATTTTAAAGTCTATTTTATCTGATATGAGTATAACTGCTCCAGCTTTCTTTTGATTTCCATTTGCATGGAATATCTTTTTCCATCCCCTCACTTTCAGTCTGTATGTGTCCCTAGGTCTAAAGTGGGTCTCTCGTAGACAGCATATATATGGGTCTTGTTTTTGTATCCATTCAGCCAGTCTGTGTCTTTTGGTTGGGGCATTTAATCCATTCACGTTTAAGGTAATTATCGATATGTATGTTCCTATGACCATTTTCTTAATTGTTTTGGGTTTGTTTATGTAGGTCCTTTTCTTCTCTTGTGTTTCCCACTTAGAGAAGTTCCTTTAGCATTTGTTGTAGAGCTGGTTTGGTGGTGCTGAATTCTCTTAGCTTTTGCTTGTGTGTAAAGCTTTTGATTTCTCCATCAAATCTAAATGAGATCCTTGCCGGGTAGAGTAATCTTGGTTGTAGGTTCTTCCCTTTCATCACTTTAAGTATCTCATGCCACTCCCTTCTGGCTTGCAGAGTTTCTGCTGAGAAATCAGCTGTTAACCTTATGGGAGTTCCCTTGTATGTTATTTGTCATTTTTCCCTTGCTGCTTTCAATAATTTTTCTTTGTCTTTAATTTTTGCCACTTTGATTACTATGTGTCTCGGCGTGTTTCTCCTTGGGTTTATCCTGTATGGGACTCTCTGCGCTTCCTGGACTTGGGTGGCTATTTCCTTTCCCATGTTAGGGAAGTTTTCGACTATAATCTCTTCAAATATTTTCTCGGGTCCTTTCTCTCTCTCTTCTCCTTCTGGGACCCCTATAATGTGAATGTTGTTGCGTTTAATGTTGTCCCAGAGGTCTCTTAGGCTGTCTTCATTTCTTTTCATTCTTTTTTCTTTAGTCTGTTCTGCAGCAGTGAATTCCACCATTCTGTCTTCCAGGTCACTTATCCGTTCTTCTGCCTCAGTTATTCTGCTATTGATTCCTTCTAGTGTAGTTTTCATTTCAGTTATTGTATTGGTCATCTCTGTTTGTTTGTTCTTTAATTCTTCTAGGTCTTTGTTAATCATTTCTTGCATCTTCTCAATCTTTGCCTCCATTCTTATTCCGAGGTCCTGGATCATCTTCACTATCATTATCCTGAATTGTTTTTCTGGAAGGTTGCCTATCTCCACTTCATTTAGTTGTTTTTCTGGGGTTTTTTCTTGTTCCTTCATCTGGTACATAGCCCTCTGCCTTTTCATCTTGTCTATCTTTCTGTAACTGTGGTTTTTGGTCCACAGGCTGCAGGATTGTAGTTTTTCTTGCTTCTGCTGTCTGCCCTCTGGTGGTTGAGGCTATCTAAGAGGCTTGATGGGAGGCTCTGGTGGTGGGTAGAGCTGACTGTTGCTGTGGCAGTCAGAGCTCAGTAAAACTTTAATCCACTTGACTGTTGATGGGTGGGGCTGGGTTCCCTCCCTGTTGGTTGTTTTGCCTGGGGCAACCCAACACTGGAGCCTACCTGGGCTCTTTGATGGGGTTAATGGCAGACTCTGGGAGGGCTAACGCCAAGGAGCACTTCCCAGAACCTCCGCTGCCAGTGTCCTTGTCCCCACGGTGAAACAGAGCCACCCTCCGCCTCTGCAGGAGACCCCCCAACACCAGCAGGTAGGTCTGGCTCAGTCTCCCCCAGGGTCACTGCTCCTTCCCCTGGGTCCCGATGCGCACACTACTTTGTGTGTGCCCTCCAAGAGTGGGGTCTCTGTTTCCCCCAGTCCTGTCGAAGTCCTGCAATCAATTCCCACTAGGCTTCAAAGTCTGATTCTCTAGGAATTCCTCCTCCCGTTGCCGGACCCCCAGGTTGGGAAGCCTGACGTGGGGCTCAGAACCTTCACTCCAGTGGGTGGACTTCTGTGGTATAAGTGTTTGCCAGACTGTGAGTCACCCACCCAGCAGTTATGGGGTTTGATTTTACTCTGATTGCGCCCCTCCTACCGTCTCACTGTGGCTTCTCCTCTCTCCTTGGACTTGCGGTATCCTCCTTGGTGAAGTCCAGGGTCTTCCTGTCAATGATTGTCCAGCAGCCAGTTGTGATTCTGGTGCTCTCGCAAGAGGGAGTGAGAGCACGTCCTTCTACTCCGCCATCTTGGTTAATCTCTTCCCCTTAAGAGTTTCCACACTGTTGACTTCTTCCTAAAGGACAACCATCAAGGCATTACTCAGGAGAAAATCATGAGGACTCCATAAGAGTACGAGTGAGCTCCGTCACTGCATTCCTCAAGCCTTGAAAACGCCGAACTCCAGGTCTGTGTCTTTATTCCCGTCTTGCCACTAGGTTCTTCATGACCTTTTTTTTTTTTTTCCTTAGATTCCATATATATGTGTTAGCATAATTCAAAAAGAGTCATGTACCAAAATGTTCATTGCAGCTCTATTTACAATAGCCAGGACATGAAAGCAACCTAAGTGTCCATCATCGGATGAATGGATAAAGAAGATGTGGCACATATATACAATGGAATATTACTCAGCCATAAAAAGAAATGAAATGGAGGCATTTGTAATGAGGTGGATGGAGTTAGAGTCTGTCATACAGAGTGAAGTAAGTCAGAAAGAGAAAAACAGCCCTGGCCTTTTAACATGACCAAACTTTCTTCCCTCTTCCTACTAGTCCTTGCCAGCTTGGCCGTTTGAGGATACATTTTTTAAAAAAGGCAGATTAAATTTGGATTGCGAAAGGAATTTCAGTGTGTGTGTGTATGTGCGTATATGTATAAAATAACTCCTTAGATTCTAAGTACTTTTTTAAAAAAAGCATTAATGATGGTCAAATTAGTGAAGGAAAAAAGCCTGTTTCTCCGCTATGGAAGAAGTTTTATGTGGTAGTTCCTTTATTGTCAGTTTTCCCACAGTGATTCATTGTCATATTCTCAAGTAGAGCGAAAACGTGCTTTGTATCCTTAGTTTTAATTTAGGAATTTCAACTTTTTCTTATTTTTTCACTCAGATATAGAATACAGTGGGTTGTACTTTTATATTAATTGCTGGGATCATAAGAATCCCAAAGACCAGAATTCTTGGCTTATACAGAGCTTCAAAGGTTTTTTTTTTTTTTTTAAACTCAGGTTAACAATTTGCCATTCTGCAATCAGAAAATTTGGTAGCCCAGAGTGATAGAGGCTTTGAGAAATAAACTGTGGTGTGAGCACCTCTTTCATCATATATTATTGCTATTTGTTTTCTCTGGCATTAGAACGTTATTCTTAAGTACTGGTCAGCCATGCTAAAGGTTTAACATAAATTTGCTATACACAATTTCATGAATAAGCAGTGATTTGATTTGCATATTATAGTAACTTTTATGTTTATGAAACATAAAACTTTTAATTTTCCTAATTAGCAGTGAAAACATTTTGACCAAGATGCTGAATTTGTTGGGAGCTCTATTTACTTACATTTTAGCTGCACATTTAAGACTTTTCTTAATTTATTTCTTAGTGAGTTTGCCAATCCAGAATTGAAGATGATAGAATTGAAGAACTCTGTAAACTTTTTGCATTTCACCTAATCTTCCCCTATCCTCATATGAAGTTACTGTCTTTTTTTTTTCCACATTTATTATTCATTTATCTTGTCCGGAAAAATTGTTTAGGAGATTTACAGATGTACATGTAATATAGAAAGAGAGAAGAAGGCAGATTGAAGTAGGAAAAGAAGTATTTGTGTAAATATTAACTGCCATTTTAGGTTTTTTAGCCCATTTTCTTTTGGACATTGAGGTATTAAAATACCAGAAAGTTTTCTATAGATTGTCTTTTCAACAGCAATGAAATATAATCCTTACTTCAGACTCTGAGGTAAATTTTGGAGTAATAGCGTATCTGCTGCCTTTTTTTTTAAGGAGCCAGGGAAAGCATATTCCATACTTGCATTTTGGTCACAGAATAAAAGTGGGAAAGTCTTATTAATTTAGTAATAACAAGGATAGTTTGGGAAGATCAGGAAACTAATTATAAGAATTGAGTCTGGGATATTGTAGCATAAATGATTTGTGATGATGCTGTTCTTACTGGGATACTGGAGGCACTGATTGTGATTTAAGGTTGTTTTCATTGTGAAACCCGTCAAGGTAGAACTTTATATATTGATTATTAATTACATTTTGACAGAATTTAAGATCATGTAATTTGTAATTTCAAATTTATAATTTGAAAAAGAATTTATGATATGTAAGTAATCTTTTTCTTTGATGGTTTTTAAGAAAATCTGATAAAGTAGTTTATGGCTGATTAATATAAGAAAAATATGGATTGATTTGACATTTCTAAGCTACAGTATTCATATATGATTCAAAATAAGTGCTGTTAGATTAACATTAAAGGCTAATATGAAATTGCCAAAGCTTAAATTAAAGATAGTTTTGAGGAGAGCTGTTGCCTTTTTTTTTTTTTTTTAAACATTCCTCTGGTTGTCCATGGTATAGTACATAAAATTTCACATGGTTAATGTAATATACCCATTTATTTTATATTCAAAGTAATTGATCCTTTATTCTCTCACTTTCCAAACTGTGGATGCTTTGTTTAAAAAAAAAATGTATTAAGACTATTTTCATAATTTTCCTTAGATAGTAGTTGGCTTTTTAATTTGGTTCATGGTATTTTTATGTATGCAATAGATTTTGATTTTGATATAGTCAAAATCATTTATCCTTTAGGTTTTTTGCCTTTGGTTATATGTCTTAAGTGAAGATTAAATAAATAAATAAGTGTGTGTGTGTGTGTGTGTGTATAAAATCTTCTCTAAATATGTGGTAATGGTATTTTACCTTAATTTATTCTTTCTGTAGGGCTCTTCCTTTCTTTATGTAAATCTGGTTTCTGACATACATCATTTTCTGTCTCTCTGAGGAAGTTTTAACATTTCTTGCAGGGCAGGTCTACTGGTGACAAATTCTCTCAATTTATGTTTCTCTGAGAAAAATCTTGATTTGTCCTTTACCTTTGAAGGATGATTTTGCTGGATACAGAATTCTAGTTTGGTATTATTTTTGTTATGTTTGTTTGTTTGTTTTTTCCCTTTCAAGACTCTCAATATTTCACTTCAGTCTGTTCTTGCTTGCATGACTTCTGAAGAGGATACTGGTGTAATGCTCAGTGTTGTTCCTCTTAGGTAAGGTGTTTTTTCCTCTGGCTTCTTTTAAGATTTTCTCTGTATTTGATTTTCTGCAGTTTGAATATGATATGCCTAAGTGTAGGGTTTTTTTTTTTTTTTTTTGTATTTATCCTGCTTCATGGTCTCTGAGCTTCATGGATCTGTGGTTTAATGTCTATCATTTATTTTGGAAAATTCTCAGCCATTAGTACTTCAAATATTTTTTCTGTTTTTTCTCTTCTTCTGATATTCCCATTATGCATAGTTACACCTTTTGTAGTTGTCCCACAGTTCTTGGACATTCTGTTCTGTGTTTTTGATTTTTTTTTCTTCTTTGCTTTTCTGTTTGGGAGGTTTCTATTGACGTATCTTCAAGCTTACTGATTCTTTTCTCAGCTGTGTCAGCCTATTGATGAACTGATCAGAAGCATTCTTCATTTCTGTTACGGTGTTATTGATTTTTGTCATTTCCTTTTGACTCTTTCATAGGGCTTTCATGTCTCTGCTTACATTGCTTACATTATCTACCAGTTTTTGCATGATGTCCACTTTTTCCATTAAAGTTCTTAGCATTAATTAAGCATAGTTATTAAATTCTCAGTGTGGTAATTCTAAAAGTCTCTGTCAAATCTGAGTCTGGTTCTGATCCTTACTTTGTATCTTCGGACTGTGTTTTTTTGCATTTTAGCATGCCTTATAATTTTTTTGTTGATAGCCGGACATAGTGTATTGACTGAAAGGAACAGAGGTAGATAGGCCTTTAGTGTGAGGTTTTATGTTAACTGGCTAGGAGTTTATTGTTTGCTGTAACTGTGGTGTCAGAGGCTAAAATTTCCTCTTTTGTGCTTGTTGTCTTTGGGCTTCCTTAGTAATTCCTGAGGCTTGTAGTTCTTCCCGCTATACTCTCTTATATAGGCGCTTTATTGATGGTAGATGAGGTGTGGAGGAGAGGAAGCATTCTATAATCCTATGATTAGGTCTCAGTCTTTTAGTGAGCCTCTGTTTCTTGGCTGTGAATTTCCTGAGTAGTTCTTAGTGCTCCTGTCCTCCTCAAACATTTAGGTGAGTCAGGAAGGCTAGAGAGGAAATTAGGTATTTTCCTTCCCCCAGGTTGGTTAGTCTTCGGTAAAAAATTTCCTTTGAGGGCAGGACTTTGTTATGGAGAACAGAGAGAGTGCTGGGCTATTTTTAAAATAGTTATTCCCCCCTCTGCTAAAAGTATGAGAGGATTTTTCTCAGATCTTCATAATGGAACCTGTTGGTGCACCTGGAGATAAAACTCAGGAAAGATTGCCCATTCCCTGAGTTTTTAGCTCTCAAGCTAGTTCACACTGAACTTTCAGCAAGTTGTCAATTATAGTTTAAGTGTTCCTAAGGATATTGGCCCCAAACTGTGGGTTTCTGCTCCCTGTAAGCTGTGATTCTCTGTCTCTCCAGTTTTAGGGTAGCAGTTTGCCTTGGACCTCAATTCTCTGATGGATCTAAGAAGAGTTGTTGATTTTCAGTTTGTTCAGCTTTTTTCTTGTTGTGAGAATGGTAGTAATGACTTGTAAGCACTTTACATGTCAGACCAGAAACCCTTAATGATATTTTATAAATTGTCATGTAATTTTATTCTTTTATTTTTTGGCTTTTATTTTTCAGTCCATTTGGAATTTAGTTTTGTGAGGATATAGGGAATAAGGTATGCTTGTGGGCCATCCTGTTTCACTGCTTTGTCTAATAATTCTTGCTAGGGTTATACTACTTTCAGTTCTTAACAGCTTATATTCTTTAGTGCCTGGTATGGTTAATCCTTCCTGCATGATTCTTTGCTTTACATGTCTATTTATTATTCTAGTTGAACCTCAGAATTGTTTTGTTAAATAAAAGAAAAAAATATTAATATTATAAATAGAACTGCTTAAGATTAGTAATATGATTAGAATGATAGTGTTGTGTTTGGACTTCCCCATCTGGAAACATATTTCTCTTTGTTTATTCAGGTCTTCCTTTACATTTTGGAAGTTTATAATTTACTTTGTCTCAGTCACACAAGTTTCTCGTGAGATGTATTTTCTGCATTTAAAAAATCTTTTTATTTTGAAGTAATTTTAGACTCTAATGGAAGTTGCACAAATATAGTACAGAGTTCTTGTGTACCTTGTACCTAGCTTCCTCCAGTGATAACATCTTATAAAACTATAGTACAATTATTGAAGCCAGGAAATTGACATTGGTATACTATTAACTATAGACTTCACTTGGATTTCATCAATTTTTACATGCATTCTTTAAAAAAAAAAATCTCTCTCTGATATTATTGGAATGGCCGTCCACTACACACTTCTTCCCATCCCCACCCCCACCTCCCTTTTCTTTTTTTTTTTTTTTCTCTTTTCCTTCTCTTTGCTGGAGAGTGAGAATGTTATTAATTTTCAGGAAGCTGCTTTTTAAATAGATTTTAAATTCTAAAGGTTTTTCAGTTGCTCTCATTCTTAGGAATGTAATCTTCTCATTTGCTAATAATGTTATTTTTGTTTCTTTCTATAGCATGCCATCTTGCATTGGCAGGGTTTCTAAATTTTACTTATTTTGTGCTTGATTTTTACATAATTTTCCTTGGGCTTTACCTTTAAGGAATATTAGCTACAAATGTATAATATTGATTTCACTAATATCTGGCATTAAAATTAATCATTGATAGGTGTAATGAGTGCTTTTACCATGTTTCAGGAATTCTAATCACCTTAAATGAGTCATTGCATTTTATCCTCACAATTTCATAAGACAGGTGTCAACATTTCCTAGTTTACAGATGAGTAGTAATTGGCTTAGGTTAAATAGTTTACTTGCTTAAGGTCACATCGTTTAGGAGGGGACTCAAACACAAGTATTTAAATTTTGTATTCACTTTGCATTTAACCATTCTTTCATATTAACCCCTATAGCAGTAGAAAAGATGAATGTTAAGGTACTCAGATGAATTTGATTCTAGGGCATGCATTTATTCTATGGAAGTGGCAGAGAATTGAATAAATTAAGTTTTCTAGAACTCAGATTAAACACTTTTTACAAACTGATCTTTTAGTGTTTAAGTAGATGTCAAAAATATATGTTTGTTTTTTAAAGGATGGAAGTACTTAAGCCTGCTCTTCTCTCCCTCCCTTTCTTCATTCCACAGGTATTTGTTGGGAGGTATAGCCAATACTGAGTATCTAAATATGTCAAAATGTTTTTAGTTAGATGGGTGTAGAATTAAGTGTGGTAGTCCACTGAAATTATTTTATACTTAATTATGAAGAACAGTGTACAGTTACCTTTTTGAGGAACATTAAAAGTTAATTCCTCTGCGGTTTAAGTTTAGTATGCATTCTTTCTTATTTCTGGTGACTTTAGATGATGTCAAGGTTTTACTGTGACTTAGAGTGAATGAATCATAAAATAGTAGTATCTTTTATTTGAAAGGAGCCATAAAGGATGTTTTACTTAGCTTCCTTCCCAGTGTAGGAATGCTTCCTTCTCTGACATTTTTTAGCTGTTATTTGTGGGAAAAGGGTTAATTTTTAATTTATAGTTGCAGTCTTTAACAGTTTTCTTAATTCTTTGTCACTCTTGTATTTGTCCTTGTCACATTGCGTTTTCTTATATCTTGTGCCTATATATTCCTTTCAAATCTGAGCTGCTCAGTTTTAGTATAGCTATATTGTTTCCTTTGGGTACTTTTGTCTTCTGCACTGGCATTCATTGGTACCTTCTCTTCTACCTTTCTAACATTTATTTAAGTGACTTCATTAGGTAGAAGCTGTAAAAACCACACTTGTGCGTACAGATCTTAACGTAATAAGTTCTTTAAAATGTATTTTACTTTTGTCATTAACCTTTGTTACATATGTATGCAAACAACAGTCATTCTCTGAGATCTAACTAGATCACTTGTTAAATGTTTTTAGCTTTGCATGCTTTACACTGAGCTGTTGCCATAGCATTAATACTTAGAAATCCTCTGGAAGGAAAGGTAAGATTATATGTTAATTTCTTCTGGTCAAAGGACAGATACATTGGTAGAACAGAGTGTATGAAGTGTAATTCAGTTTTATGTTTGAAAATAGACTGTATGTAGAGACATCTTTTTTCTGGAAGTTCTGCACTAAGTTAATGAGAAACTGGGTGAGCTTATTTACTTAGTTGTAAACAGCTTGAAATTTGGAAATTAAAGTGTATATAGATTTTTCTGTATGGGAATGGGATATCTTCTAGACTTGACTGAAGCACTGTTGCTTAAATTTTTAATGAGAATCTTTCCCCCTAATACTTAAAATATCAATCACTTTCAATTAAGTTGCCGTGAATAATTCCTCCTGTCCATTTCTCTTCAGTTTTTCATTCTCTTCCCAATTGAGTTCTTTATACTTGCTCTCTTTTGACAGGTTTTTGTTTTTTTGTTTTTTGTTTTGGTAGGCGAGGACTCCCTACATAGATTTTGTGGTACCCCAATTACGAAAAACAGTGGGATAAATGTTCACATGTTATAACTTCCCTTTTTTTGGCTGGGGTGGGGTGGATTAGTAAGACAAAACAGAACAACAAAATAGTGAATGTTGGCAAGTGTTCACGTATTTCTTTATTTGTCTCATTCACCTTGGCTCAGTTCAGTAACTGCTTATGAGTAAGTTTTTCAGTCTTAGAAATAAGGAGCTGAGAATAATATGTGGGTAACTGATTAGTATCCACCTCACAGAGATGTTGGATGGATTGATTCTTAGAGAGCCTAGGAAATGTCAAAACAGTATAAATGCAAACTACCATTATGACAAAGTAAAGGCTGCTTTGAAAAAAAATGTAATTCAACTTGTAAAAGAAACTTCCTTTAAGGGAGAAGACTGGATTTGAGTTTCTGTATGGTCTTTCCTTCTGAATACTAATTAGTACCTGAACATATGTAAAACTTAAGTGTTGTTTTTTAAAAATACATATATATAATTGTGAAGTGTTTATGTAAATAGATTAATTTAAATTTCTTGCTGTATAAAATGTGTAGGAGGGCTTCTTGAGGTTTGCTTTCAGATGAGGTGTTTTCTCATTGATAGGGATGAATTTTCATCATTACCATTTGGACTTTTATCAACAATTTCGTTAAGGACAAGAGTCAAATATAAGTCCTTAGGAAAAATAAATGTTTCATCTCACACTTATTTCAGGGTACAGACTAGTTGCTGCAAGTGTGTACAGCCATCAGTTGTATAGGAAGGTGTTTTCATTCCTCCTAGTTCTATGGCTTATCTCTTGTATCTGATGGATTTGCTGAGAGTTTGTTTTTGTGGTGGGAAAGTTCATTTGAGCTGAAGTGTGTCAGGCTCACATAGACAAAAGTTACTGTGTGTTGTCCTACAAAAAAAGCAGACTACTTAATTTTTTTAACTGCATGTCATGTGTGTGTTTGTGATTTCTCTTTGTGGGATACCGAAATCAGGTTTATACTGTTAGGATCTTAGAGCTGTGGTTCGCAACCTTAGTTACCTGTGGGAATCACCTTGGAAAATTTCAGAAGTTTGCTGGTGCTGGTGCCTGGGTCCCACCCTTCAAAGATTGATTTGATAGGTCTGGGGTGTTGCCTGGGCCTCAGTTTCCTCAGTGAATCTCATGTGCACGTAAGGTTGAAAACCTCTGTTCTACAGACTCATACTGGACCTACCCGATTAGAATGTGCAATACCTTTTTTTTGTTTTTTTAAAGCACCTGAAAATTCTTGTCATAGTTACAAGAGTAATATATCATGAATATTTTAAATTATGTTTTTGAGTTTACCATAGTCACCTTAAAATAGGTGTTGTTAATGCTACCTATATTTTGAAAGTTGTTTACCAGATTTGGTCAAAAGACCAAAAGGCTTAACAATTAACTGTCTTTAATAGTGAGCTGTTATTTCCTTCAAAATACAGAAAGTAACAAGATAGGCAGAGAAATAACTGTTCACTTGGTCAGCCCCACAACTTACATAATTCAGGGAGATGAATAAAATCCCAGTTAGTCCATTTCTTACTAGCACTGGTTTTTCACAAGGAGTTTTGTAAATCCACTGTGTACGTTCTAGTCCTATGTCTTTCATTCTCAAAACCTGAACAGAGATATTTGAAGTTGTGGGTGCAAAAGTTACTAAAAAAGATTCCTCATTCAAATACTTAATTACTGCTTACCAAACGTACAAGTTTAAAAGCTTCTTTACGTAACTTCTCATATGTTATTTTCAAATTCAGTAGGCTATGGTAGGAAGTCCAATTAGATTGGAAGTTATATTTAATGTTCTACACAGAGTAATGGATGTCACTTGGGGAAAGGCTGGTGGCTGTCTTCTTATTTCAGCATATTTGGGTATGAGAAAATTAATTAACCTAAAATTCTCATATGATTTTGGAAAATGATGACTATTGAAAACACATTGAGACTACAATCCTGCAGCCTGTGGAACAAAAACCACATTCACAGAAAGATAGACAAGATGAAAAGGCAGAGGGCTATGTACCAGATGAAGGAACAAGAAAAAACCCCAGAAAAACAACTAAATGAAGTGGAGATAGGCAACCTTCCAGAAAAAGAATTCAGAATAATGATAGTGAAGATGATCCAGGACCTCGGAAAAAGAATGGAGGCAAAGATCGAGACGATGCAAGAAATATTTAACAAAGATCTAGAAGAATTAAAGAACAAACAAACAGAGATGAACAATATAATAACTGAAATGAAAACTACACTAGAAGGAATCAATAGCAGAATAACTGAGGCAGAAGAACGGATAAGTGACCTGGAAGACAGAATGGTGGAATTCACTGCTGCAGAACAGAATAAAGAAAAAGAATGAAAAGAAATGAAGACAGCCTAAGAGACCTCTGGGACAACATGAAACGCAACAACATTCGCATTATAGGGGTCCCAGAAGGAGAAGAGAGAGAGAAAGGACCAGAGAAAATATTTGAAGAGATTATAGTCGAAAACTTCCCTAACATGGGAAAAGAAATAGCCACCTAAGTTCAGGAAGCGCGGAGAGTCCCATACAGGATAAACCCAAGGAGAAACACGCCGAGACACATAGTAATCAAAGTGGCAAAAATTAAAGACAAAAAAAAAAATTATTGAAAGCAGCAAGGGAAAAATGACAAATAACATACAAGGGAACTCCCATAAGGTTAACAGCTGATTTCTCAGCAGAAACTCTACAAGCCAGAAGGGAGTGGCATGATATACTTAAAGTGATGAAAGGGAAGCACCTACAACCAAGATTACTCTACCCAGCAAGGATCTCATTCAGATTCGATGGAGAAATCAAAAGCTTTACACACAAGCAAAAGCTAAGAGAATTCAGCACCACCAAACCAGTTCTACAACAAATGCTAAAGGAGCTTCTCTAAGTGGGAAACACAAGAGAAGAAAAGGACCTACAAAAACAAACCCATAGCAATTAAGAAAATGGTAATAGGAACGTACATGTCGATAATGACCTTAAATGTGAATGGATTAAATGCTCCAACCAAAGGACACAGGCTTGCTGAATGGATACAAAAACAAGACCCATATATATGCTGTCTACAAGAGACCCACTTCAGACCTAGGGACACATACAGACTGAAAGTGAGGGGATGGAGAAAGATATTCCATGCAAATGGAAATCAAAAGAAAGCTGGAGTAGCAATACTCATATCAGATAAAATAGACTTTAAAAAAAAGAGTGTTACAAGAGACAAGGAAGGACACGACATAATGATCAAGGGATCAATCCAAGAAGAAGATATAACAATTATATGTGCACCCAACATAGGAGCACCTCAATACATAAGGCAACTGCTAACAGCTATAAAAGAGGAAATCGACAGAAACACAATAATAGTGGGTGACCTTAAAACACCTCACTTACACCAATGGACAGATCATCCAAACAGAAAATTAATAAGGAAACACAAGTGTTAAATGACACAGTAGACCAGATAGATTTAATTGATATTTATAGGACATTCCATCAAAAAACAGCAGATTACACTTTCTTCTCAAGTGCGCATGGAACATTCTCCAGGATAGACCACATGTTGGGTCACAAATCAAGCCTCATTAAATTTAAGAAAATTGAAATCATATCAAAAATCTTTTCGGACCACAATGCTATGAGATTAGAAATCAGTTACAGGGGAAAAAATGTAAAAAATACACACACATGGAGTCTAAACACTACATTACTAAATAACCAAGAGATCACTGAAGAAATCAAAGAGGAAATCAAAAAATACCTAGAGGCAAATGACAATGAAAACACGACGATCCAAAACCTATGGGATGCAGCAAAAGCAGTTTTTCTAAGAGGGAAGTTTATAGCAATACAAGCCTACCTCAAGAAACAAGAAAAATCTCAAATAAACTGTCTAACCTTACACCTAAAGGAACTAGAGAAAAAATAACAAACAAAACCCAAAGTTAGCAGAAGGAAAGAAATAAAGATCAGAGCAGAAATAAATGAAATAGAAACAAAGAATACAATAGCAAAGATCAATAAAATTAAAAGCTGGTTCTTTGAGAAGATAAACAAAATTGATAAACCTTTAGCCAGACTCATCAAGAAAAAGAGGGAGAGGACTCAAATCAATAAAATTAGAAATGAAAAAGGAGAAGTTGCAACAGATACTGTGGAAATACAAAGCATCCTAAGAGACTACTACAACCAACTCTATGCCAATAAAATGGACAACCTGGAAGAAATGGACAAATTCTTCGAGGGGTATAACCTTCCAAGACTGAACCAGGAAGAAACAGAAAATCTGAACAGACCAATCACAAGTAATGAAATTGAAACTGTGATTTAAAATCTTCCAACAAACAAAAGTCCAGGACCAGAGGGCTTCACAGGTGAATTCTATCAAACGTTTAGAGAAGAGCTAACACCCATCCTTCTCACTCTTCCAAAAAATTACAGAGGAAGGAACCCTCCCAAACTCATTCTATGAGGCCCCCATCACCCTGATACCAAAACCAGACAAAGACACTACAAAAAAAGAAAATTACAGACCAATATCACTGATGAATATAGATGCAAAAATCCTCAACAAAATACTGGCAAACAGAATCCAACAACACATTAAAAGGATCATACACCACGATCAAGTGGGATTTATCCCAGGGATGCAAGGATTCTTCAATATACGCAAATCAATCAATGTGATACACCATATTAACAAATTGAAGAATAAAAACCATATGATCATTTCAATAGATGCAGAAAAAGCTTTTGACAAAATTCAACACCCATTTATGATAAAAACTCTCCAGAAAGTGGGCATAGAGGGAACCTATCTCAACATAATAAAGGCCATCTACGACAAACCCACAGCAAACATCATTCTCAACGGTGAAAAACTGAAAGCATTTCCTCTAAGATCAGGAACAAGACAAGGATGTCCACTCTCACCACTATTATTCAACATAGTTTTGGAAGTCCTAGCCATGGCAATCAGAGAAGAAAAAGAAATAAAAGGAATACAATTTCGAAAAGAAGAAGTAAAACTGTCACTGTTTGCAGATGACACGATACTATATAGAGAGAATCCTAAAGATCCTACCAGAAAATTACTAGAGCTAATCAATGGATTTGGTAATATTGCAGGATACAAAATTAATGCACAGAAATCTCTTGCATTCCTATACACTAATGATGAAAAATCTGAAAGAGAAATTAAGGAAACACTCCCATCTACCACTGCAATAGAAAGAATAAAATACCTAGGAATAAACCTACCTAGAGAGACAAAAACCCTGTATGCAGAAAACTATAAGACACTGATGAAAGAAATTAAAGATGATACCAACAGATGGAGAGATATACCATGTTCTTGGATTGGAAGAATCAGTATTGTGAAAATGAATATACTACCCAAAGCAATCTACAGATTCAATGAAATCCCTATCAAATTACCAATGGCAGTTTTTACGGAACTAGAGCAAAATATCTTAAAATTTGTATGGAGATCAAGAAGACCCCGAATAGTCAAAGCAGTCTTGAGGGAAAAAAACGGAGCTGGAGGAATCAGACTCCCTTACTTCAGACTATACTACAAAGCTACAGTAATCAAGACAATATGGTACTGGCACAAAAAGAGAAATACAGAACAGTGGAACAAGATAGAAAGCCCAGAGATAAACCCATGCACCTATGGTCAACTAATCTATGACAAAGGAGGCAAGGATATACAATGGAGAAAAGACAGTCTCTTCAATAAGTGGTGCTGGGAAAACTGGACAGCTACATGTAAAAGAATGAAATTAGAACAGTCCCTAACACCATACACAAAAATAAACTCAAAATGGATTCGAGACCTAAATGTAAGACCGGACAGTATAAAACTCTTAGAGGAAAACATGGGCAGAACACTCTATGACATAAATCACAGCAAGATCTTTTTTGATCCACCTCCTAGAGTAATGGAAATAAAAACAAAAATAAACAAATGGGACCTAATGAAACTTAAAAGCTTTTGTACAGCAAAGGAAACCATAAACAAGACGAAAAGACAACCCACAAAATCGGAGAAAATATTTGCAAATGAATCAACGGACAAAGGATTAATCTCCAAAATATATAAACAGCTCATGCAGTTCAATATTAAACAAACAAACAACCCAATCCAAAAATGGGCAGAAGACCTAAATAGACATTTCTCCAAAGAAGACACACAGATGGCCAAGAAGCACATGAAAAGCTGCTCAACATCACTAATTATTAGAGAAATGCAAATCAAAACTACAATGAGTTATCACCTCACACCAGTTAGAATGGGCATCATCAGAAAATCTAGAAACAACAAATGCTGGAGAGGGTGTGGAGAAAAGGGAACCCTCTTGCACTGTTGGTGGGAATGTAAATTGATACAGCCACTATGGAGAACAGTATGAAGGTTCCTTAAAGAACTAAAAATAGAATTACCATATGACCCAGCAATCCCACTACTGGGCATATACCCAGAGAAAACCATAATTCAAAAAGACACATGCACCCCAATGTTCATTGCAGCACTATTTACAATAGCCAGGTCATGGAAGCAACCTAAATGCCCATCGACAGACAAATGGATAAAGAAGAAGTGGTACATATATACAGTGGAATATTACTCAGCCATAAAAATGAACGAAATTGGGTCATTTGTAGAGATGTGGATGGATCTAGAGACTGTCATACAGAGTGAAGTAAGTCAAAGAGAAAAACAAATACCGTATATTAACGCATGTATGTGGAACCTAGAAAAATGGTCCAGATGAACTCGTTTGCAGGGCAGAAATTGAGACACAGATGTAGAGAACAAATGTATGGACATCAATTAGGGAAAGTGGCGGGGGGGGGTGCATTTGGTGTGATGATTTGGGAGATTGGGATTGATACGTATACACTGATGTGTATAAAATGGATAACTAATAAGAACCTGCTGTATAAAAAAATAAATAAATTACCAACATTCAAAAAAAAAACACTTTGAAAGGTAGAAAAGCTGCTCCCACACTAATCAAAAGTGTGTTGCCCAAACATCTGTAATTTGCTATAGAACTGGAAAAAAGTTAAGGATAATTTTAGAAGCATCTCCAAGGGCAGTTACTGATACAGGAATTCTTGGGAAAATTATAATTTGTATTTAGTACTTGCCTGTTTTCTGGAGTCTTTCCTACTCTGTACGCCCTGGATTTGTCTTCCTATGAAATGTATAACGTTTCCAAACTATTTCTTCTTTCCCCTTGACCAAAATTGCTCTTTGCTATAGAGTTTTCCTTGGTGGGGGGATGGTGAGGAGCAGGGGAAGTTAGATGATGGGTTGAGAGACAAAGCAATTTTTATTATTTTCCCCCAACCATATACTTAATTTATGGCCTGTGTACCCACTACTTGGATTTATTAAATAGTAATATATTTTCACATTCATAATAAAACATTACAGGTATGTCTAAGCTTCTGGAACTTCTCACTGAACCCATTTCCCTCTCTTCTTCTGCACAGGTAACCAGTGTGTGGGGTTTATCTTTTTCAGAAATATTTTCATAAACCAAATCAATCTCTTAAGTAATAAATCAAAAGGAGTGAAATTTAGGAGGGAAATGTTTATGAGCAGAAAGTTGATACCCCACTAGAGATTATTATGTTTAGTGATGAAACCAATGCTGCATCTAGCTTTTTTCATCTTTCTGTATATGCATGTTCAGTACTGTTTGTTTAAAAACTTTCCTGTTAAAAAATTGTAGAAGCTTGAGAACCTAGGCTATAGGGAGACACAAAGGATTAATTCTACTTTGTTAAAATCTACTAATGTGTGTCGAAATGTGATTATGGCTTGTTGACAAGGGACCATTGGGTGAACAGAATCCAGTGTTTATGGGACTAGGTTGTTGGCAGGCACAGTTAGCAGTGCCTGCACACCAAAACCAGCCAACTCTTTTTTCTTTAGTAAATTCTCTGTCAAATAAGAGATCAACCCCTTTAAATTTTAGATAATGAATAGAATTCATTTAGACTTTAATTCACAGTACACAGTTAAAGTAGGTTATTGTTGATTAGATTATCTTGGTTTTACATGCTGTTCTGTTTGGTTCACATGAAAAGGACTGAAGTAAAGCTGATGAGGGTTGAACAAAGATCATAAATTTTTTTAGAGTTCAAAAATATGAGTAAAATTATTTCAGAAGTAATGGAAATATTTAGTACCATTCATAAGAAAATCAAGTCCTTTTGGGAGGACTGTGTTTCTAGTCACTAATTTAGGTATTTATTTGTGGGAAATGAGAAAAGATCAATGTATGGGTTAGAGGCAGAGATTTCCTACTTCAAGCTGAGGCAGTGATTAGCTACCACCCCTTTCACCCCTCCCCAGCCCTCCCGTTCATCTAGGAAGAGTGAGCTTTTCTTCATTCATAAGGTAAGATTAATGTCACACTCTGTTTATGTAAAACATCAACAGCAAAACGACCTTTATCTTATTCCACTCTTCCTGACCCCCAAATTAGTTTCCCTTCTAAATTCTACTGAGCAATTCCTTAATATTTCCATATCTCTATGACTTGAAAACTAGGAGTCATCCTTGATTCTTTTTCCCTTTATATATAGTCAGTCACCAGACTTTATGGATTCTACCTCTTTGTCTTTTCTAGGCTACTTTGAGCCTTACATTTCATAACAAGTATGAGATGTTCAAGGTTTCTTCCAGCTTTAAAATACTATGATGACCTTTAAGATCTAAAATTAAATGTTGGAATGTAGTCTTGAAGCCTTGTTGAAGGAATACTAATAATAAACTTTGAAGAAAAAGTACAGATTTTAGATCAGATTCCTTCAAAAGTATCCTAAAAGTTCAGAATAAGACATTTAGAAATTTGTACTTAGTGTGAAGTCTTAGTATTAATATTACATATGAATCATTGAATATTTATTAATATGGCTTGTGTCTAATATTGAACTTTACATCTAACTTTTGCTGAAGAAAAAGCTTAGTTCTTATTGAAGAAAGAAGAGTAAATTTACTCTAGTATCTTAATCAGTCAGCATCTGGGCAGGTGGGACTAGACTTTCCAGCTACAGACACTGAGAGAACCTGGTGTGTCCCCAATGATAAAAATTTTAATTTAAATTTTTTATTTCTGAACGCTTCTTACAAAAGACTTCAGAAGTCACTTGGAAAGATTTAATGTCTGTCATTTCTTTGGGGGATCCTAAATTAAGAAAAGAGACTCTATTGGTTGGTCTTAATGCAAATACTATAAAATTGAGAAAAAAATTGATAGTGGAAGGAGATGTCTGGGAGAGAGGATAGGAAACAAAGTTTTGAGGACAGGTAGCTTTTGAGGATTTGACTTTTGAGGCAGAGTAGGAGGTAAATTGGAGTATATAGATCAGAAAATATTAAGTGCTAGAATGATATAAAAACTTCTGACGTAGTGATTTAAAAAATGAAACTAGTAAAAATTGACATGTTTTTCTAAATGGTACCTTGATATTTAGGATTTTTTTTTAATGTGGAGAGCATATTTGCTTGAAGGCTATAGTGAGTCTTTTTCTCTAACATAGCTATCAGGAACCATGAAAAATAATATTTTTAATTTCCCAGGCTTTTTTCTTACATTCGTTAACTCAAATAACCATGAAGCAACTCCTGTGTATACTGGACATTCTGCTCTCTTTGCCCTGCTTTCATTATAAGTTTAGCTTCACAATGAAGATTTATTCTTTTGGCCTATTTCGAATGTTCAAGCTGCTAGTTTCTAGTTTCTACAAAACCAGCACCTGTTATCTCTCACAGTCTTCTAAATTTTCTTGGGGGTTAATAATTTGTTTCCTTTTGAGCACCAGCTGCAAGCCCCAGGGGTCTGACTGACTTTCTGAAAGGAGTAGGTATTTGAAGTTCTCTTGAAGGAGAATGAGGTTTGATCAAGGGTTCTAAGAATGGATAAGAATTTGCCAGGGAAAATTCAGGCAGAGAGTATGACATGATCAAAGGCATGAACATGGGGCATATAAGGTATATTCAATATATGAGATGTGATATGGCATGTTAAAAATGTACAATATTGTTAGGAAATAGTGGGATGCCATTGGGAAGATAGGGAAAAGATCATGGAATGTCATGAATTCCTGGTCAGTTAATAATATTACCTATCATTTATTGAATGTTTATTATGTGTCCAAGTCTGTGTTAGGCCCCTTATGAAATACTCATTTAATTCTTACAAACAGTCCTGTGTTGTAGATAACTATCCTCTGAAGAAACTGGGGCTTAGGGAAGTTAAATAGGTGGAAAAGACTCAAACAGCTAATAAGTTAGCTTTGAATCCACATCTCTCTTCAAATATGCTGCCATATTAGTCCTCTCTAGCTATTTGGAGTTGCTTTGCAGTGACCTGTATATTTTAGACAAGAAATTTGCAACAATCTTGAGCAGCTTCTTATAGACTAGGTGATTGCTGTTATATTGACCTGAGGGAAGAACCATGATTATTAATGTGCCAAGTTTCAGAAGAACTTCAAATATAAATACACTGCTACAGGAACATGAACTAATGGCCCACAAAAGAAGACTGAATTTATTAATATTTTGGATAACAAAACACCCTCTTGGTATCCAAGGCTCCTTAAAAAAACAAAAAAACTAGGAAGTGTCTGGGACAAATGCTCAAACTGGTATGTTCAGGGAGACCCTCATTACTCTATCTAGGCCATAAATATTTGACAGTTTAGGTCTGGTGAAAAGCATCTGGTTTTAGTAATATTGATAATATGGCTACCCACCTCTTGGCTCCTTGAATTTAGAAGCTGATTCATACGTGTTTGTTTTAATTGTATTCTAACCCAGAGGTAGCATTGTATCTTAATGGAATGTCAAACTGAAGTATTTTTGTTATTGTTGTAGTGAGTGAATGTCTTCCATTGAATCACAGCAATTTTAGTAACTGGTAGCCTATGATTTAAAGAATTTTAGATGTGAAGGGATCTTAGTAATCGTCCAGTGGTCTTCTTGTACAGGTAAGGCAAAGGAAGCGTGGAACAAGAGGATGTGGCTGTAGTTGCTTATAAATTTAAGGCTGTTAGAACTACAACTAGGACTAGAACTCTTTTTACCAAACTGCACTACTTCCAGTGTTTATAAGAGGGTGTTGTGTAGACTGTCACCCTAATAGTAGAAGTCTCTTACTGTTTATGAGTCTGGAGTCCTAAAGCAATGGTCTTAACCTGCGTGAGATATAGGTAGCTGTGTATCAGAATTTCTTGGGCATCTTTCACAAATACATACATTGACTGCTCTTTGAAAGCCACTTGGCTAGAGAGCCCATCGTATCTAGAGCACCTTTAATCATTAAGCATAGGCCCTGTGGCTAGAAACATGCAAAATATTCTTGTGTTTTGGAAATAGGTGTCTAGAAAACAGGTAGCTTGATAATCTAACTAATGATTGCATTGCAGACGGATACCATAAGGTTATCCTTTCCAGTGCTCACAAAGACATTTGATTGGATTACCATATGTTCTGAAAAACTAAGTAAAAAAATTTGACTTGTGAGACCTCTGATATTTCAACATGATTATGTTTATGGATATACAGATTATGAGATTTTATTGCATACCAGCAAATTAACCTGCTGTAGTTTCATGGAAGCTGGTAAGAAGACATGAGTATCAGCATTTTTGCATCAGTTTCCTGGGCTCCACCTACCATGGGTAACATGAAGTGGGCTGGATGACATCTGCACATAGAGTGGGGTGCATTACTGGAGAGCAGCCTTGAGTTTAGGGAGCACAAATTTTTGCTCTAGGAGGAGGCACAATCTCTAACTTCCAAGGCTATTGCTTTACAACCACCCTTGAAAAGATAGTATGGAGCAAAGAGCAGACAGTGCCTCTGCTTACAGGGCATGCAGAAATATGAGAGACCAATGGAGAATTATCTCCCCAAAGACATCATATTATATGAGACAAACTAGCTTATTGTCTATTCTCAATCTAAATGAAATATGTTAAAAAATAAACAGGGTTTCAGAAGTGTGACCTCTGTGCACTTTGTTTTTATTTGGAGAGAAACTCTTTTGTTTGCATGTTACATGCCCCTGTAACTAAGGTAACATGAAAGTTAACTTGCTTAGTTTTGATGAAGGGTGTTCTGGTCAACTGGATTTTCTTTTAAAATATTCAAATTCCTTTATGCCAAAAGAACACACCCTATTCCTTTATCTCTCCTCCCTCTTTTTATCTTGAAACGATTTTCCTCTGTGTTGTTTTATTTCAGCAAATGCCTAGAGTGTGCCTGTCATGGACCAGATACTGTATACTAGTAGGGTATATACATATGATTGTGTGTCCTTTATTCAGAGTTGTTATAGGCCAGGCATTTTTATTTTTATTTCATCCTCACACCAATCCTGTGCCACTTGAGAGGAGGAGACAGCATAGGCTAAAGGTTAGAAGGGTTTTCCTGGGAGAGTGAAAAACATTTACAAAGGGTTTGCAGAAGACAGGTGATGATAGGCAGCAAAAGATATTTCAAGGACAATATATGTGAAGGTCCAGAAGAGAGAAAGAAGGCAGAATTGTGAGTACTTCATGATACTGATACTAAGCTTTTTTTTTTTTTTTTTAATTAAAGTTTCAAATTTAAACCTGTTGAGGTCTTTGCAGATTGTATTCTATCAGGGAGTGAAGTTCTGCTTTTATAGATCTTGGTAGTTGTGCTTATCATATATGAAACCTTCCATGCAGACTTTTAAAATATCTTTTTTGGGAGGGGAGGGTGGAGGAGGGGGAGAGATATTTCACTATATATCTTTTAGTGTTAGAATGCTGCTGTATTAAAGGTAGCAGTTTTTGGAGGAGATGGCTTATGAGTTTGCTGTTGAAAGCATGGTTTTCATTCTGATACAGTTGTATATCAGTAACACAATTTTCAAAATAGCTTTATTTAACCAAACCTCTATATTTGTCTATTGACCAGAGTTGTGGTTTGTTTTTCATTTGAAAAGCTTATCACTTGCTCCAGGCACAATATGGTTCATATTCTTAAGTTATCCATGACATTAGAAATTAAATAGTTTCCCCATGCCATTTATTTATTTTATTTTATTTTTTCCCCCCCTTTTAATTAATTAATTAATTTATTTTTGGCGTGTTGGGTCTTCGTTTCTGTGCGAGAGCTTTCTCTAGTTGTGGCAAGCGGGGGCCACTCTTCATCGCGGTGCACGGGCCTCTCACTGTCGCGGCCTCTCTCGTTGCGGAGCACAGGCTCCAGACGCGCAGGCTCAGTAGTTGTGGCTCACGGGCCTAGTTGCTCCGTGGCATGTGGGATCTTCCCAGACCAGGGCTCGAACCCGTGTCCCCTGCATTAGCAGGCAGATTCTCAACGACTGCGCCACCAGGGAAGCACCCCCATGCCATTTATTTTTAATCAGGATAGTAAAGGTGTTGCTAACTTTTAAACAAACCTCTAGCTATTAGAGGTTTTCATTAGCTATTGGTTTCTTCCAACAAATGCTTTAACTCTAGTATTAAAATTTTTAGCCTATTAAAATATTGATTCAATTAACAGTTTAACCCCAGTTTTTCTAAATAGATTTTGTTCAAGAGAACGCTGCTCTAATTACATGGTTAATTTCATCACAAAACATTTCTCAAAAAGGTATACTCTTGATTAAAGGGTCATAGTGAGGATTAAATGAAAATATATGTAAAGTACCTTATATAAAACTTGGCATATAAAAAGTTCTCAAATGATAGTTACTAGTCCTCTTACCACGTTATTGTTTTTAAAAGCTGATTAAGTTGGTGTTGCATGCATTTGCATTTAAGTGGCAAATATAAAAAGTTTGGAGTGGAGATTGTCTAAGCCTACGCTAATACAGTACCACTAGCCACATGTGGCCATTTAAATCTAAATTTAATTAAAAATCCTGTTTTTTGGTCCTACTAGCCACATTTCAAGTGCTTGGTAGCTGCATGTGGCTGGTAGCCACTCTTGATGGTGTAGAACATTTTCATTGTTGCAGAAAGTTGTATTGGATAGTGCTGGTCTAACATAGTGGTTTTTAGTATTTTTTTCTCCCAATCAGTAGAACACTTCATTCATGAGATTTTAACCAGAATCCCATACCATAGGTAGTAAGATGCAGAGATGCTCTTCAGGAGATCCAAGAATCACTCCACTACTCCACTTAACCTCCCCATGGGCCTCACAACACAGGGCCCTTAGGTACCTAGTTAGAAAGTGGTCATTTGCTCTTTTTTTAATCCAACTAATAAATGTGGAAAGAATTATAGAAATAGAAAAATCTGTAAATAGAATAAGCACTACAGAAATAATTGATTGAGATAAGATGCTGAAACCATTGGGTGAAAGATTTTTGGGACAGGATATGGAGAAACTTAGTTACCCAGATGATCAAACTTAACATTGTAGCATGAACTGGTATTATATGCATCTTGATGTGATGCACCAAGAAGAATAAAACTTCACCTGTGTGGTATTTCAGCCAATTTTTAAAAAATGATAATTTAAAGAAGAAAAAAATCAGATGAATCCAAGTAGGGGATCTTCTACAGAACAGTTGGCTTAGACTCTTGAAAAAATATTGGTAATATGAAAGACTAAATAAATAGGGAAATTAAAGGAGACTAAAGAGACATGGCAATTAAACTGTGTGCTGGATCCTTCATTGGATCTTGGATTGGAGGGTAAACCATATAGGACATTATTGGAATGATTGGAGAAGTTTGAGAATGAATGGTAATAATAATAATAATAGTAATAATAGATTTTTATATGGTAATTATATTGTGATTATGGAAGAAAATACCTGTGCTCTTAGGGGAGTACGTATTGACATATTTAGGAGTGAAATGTCATGATGGTGCAAGTAACTTTCAAATGGTTCAACCAAAAAAAAAAAAAAAGTGTGTATGTGTAAAGAGAGAAAGCAAATGTGGCAAAATATTAACAATTGGTCAGTCTAGATTTCTCAACCTTTTTGTAATATTCAAAGATTTTTTTCACTACCACCCCCCACCCATGAACCAATTTTGCCCTTTTGGAGGCAATATTTCCCCCACTGAGACTGAATGATCTAGATAAAGGATGTAAGGGTGTTTGTTGTACTTTCTTACAACCTTTTTTTAGGTTTGAATTTTTTCAAAATAAAAAATTGGAGTAAAAGAAGTTGCTTCTTATTCTGTATGCTTAGCAGACAACTCCAGGAAATGTCCCTCCATCTTTTCTGCTTTATGATAGCAATGGAATGGATTTGTGAGGTTTCAATAGTCCTTCAAGGGAAGGTGGTATTGAGCTGAATCTCTGATGAAGAGTTGTAAGTTGATTCAACCGATTAGTAGGAAGACAGGCATTTCAGGCAAGGAAACAATGTACATAAAAGCATCTTAGTTTATATGTAACATATATGTTTATATGTAGTTTATATGTTTCAGTGTTTGTTTCACCAGAAGTTATTCACAGTAGATTATTCAGATTTGTTCTTTCCTTTTATGGCAAATTGTAGTGCATATAAGAAGTATTTGCACATCAATTCACTTAGCAGCACTTTCCAGTGACACAGATGCTCTGAGTCTCAACAGGTAGGTAACTACAGGTAGAATCAATTAGGGGTTGCCTGTTTCCGCCTTTTTAACATTTTGGTGACCACCTAGATTCAGATATTTGTTATAATTTGTAACAAATAATATCTGGTTAAGGTTCTTGAATTGGAATTTTAAGATCAAAAGACATTTATTTCAGAATAATGTCTTCATGAATAAATGATTAATAGGCTTACCAAATTGTTTAGTTATACATTATTCAACTAATATTATAAATTAATTATAAATATCTTGTACACTTTAAACAAACAGTATGAATTTTATTCCCCTTCTCTAGGAAATTGATGATAATTCACTGGTAGGATTGGCTATGTCAAAGACCCAGTGTGTTTTGTTCTGCTTTCTTCTCATGTATGTTGCAAGGTGTTTTCAGGCTTCCTCTGAGTATCTTAATGGAAAATAAAATAGATGAAAAAAGGAATAAAGTTTTAGGATCAGGGAAAAATATAAATTAGAAAGTCAAGACTACAGGAACAGTTAGAACACATGTTAGAATTCTTGATCATTTCCTAAAGTTGAGCTGGAAAAAGTTTTTGAGTTATAATTTACCTACAGTAAAATGTATAAATCTTAAGTGTATAGCTTGATGATTTGAGGCTGGGAATTTGATTCTGAGAATTTCCTTCTGTCTAAAGCCAAAAATAAAATGCACAAGTTCCTTGGAGGTGGCAAAACTTTTCCAAGTGCATATTTCTTTTTATTTTAATAAATTTATTTATTTGTTTTTATTTTTGGCTGTGTTGGGTCTTTGTTGCTGTGCGCGGGCCCTCTTTAGTTGCAGCAGGTGGAGGCTACTCCTCGCTGCGGCATGCGGGCTTCTCATTATTGTGGCCTTTGTTGCGGAGCACAGGCTCCAGGCACGTGGGCTCAGCAGTTGTGGCTCGTGGACTCCAGAGTGCAGGCTCAATAGTTGTTGCGGAGCACAGGCCCAGCCGCTCTGTGGCATGTGGGATCCTTCCGGGCCAGAGCCTGAACCCGTGTCCCCTGCATTGGCAGGCAGACTCTTAACCACTGCGCCACCAGGGAAGCCCACCTAGTGCATATTTCTGAAGAAAGTTCACTTGAATGGGGCCTCATAAAGGGAGTATTCAATGATGTAATGGGTTTCACAAAGCTCTTTTCTTACATCATCCTAGGTGAAAGCTAATGTCATGATGCTTAGGTGTAATTTTTATTGGGGGTGAATGTTGGGGAGCTAAGTAAGTAATCTTTATCCAAAAATAAAACCTAGAGTGTATCAAGAAATGGTTGAGCTCTCTCTCTCTCTCTCTCTCTCTCTATGTATATATATATATATATATATATATATATATATACACACACACATTCTCTCACATAAAATATATATGTATATGTATAAAGGTATATATATGTATAAAGGTTTATATAATATATATGCATATATATATTATTTCTTTAAATTTCTGATGATAAGAATTGGGCAAGGAAAGGGCTTGAGTGCAGTTATTTGGGGTTATCAACTAGGAGTGGATTTATTGCTTTAAGAAATAAATATGCAAGTGATAATTTCCTTTTCTGGAAATTCAGAATTTAAAAATTTTCCATTTGAATCCAAAGTTGTCCCACATTCAGAGGAAAGTAGGCCATTAGAGAATCTGCAGGTTAAGCCAGGATTCTTCTGAAGGAACAATTCTTTGTCTGATTTAAAGTTGAAAAGGAATCAGTCAAGTCCTCAAAGTTCTTTAAAACATAGATGGCCTAGATACTTTTAGCTGGAAGATAGTTTCAAACAAATATTCCCAGTTGGCCATCATGGCTGTAGAAAAATATCAGTAATGCTCCCATAAAAATCTGGTTTTGAGCAGTGTGAACCTGCTGAAAAGGAACTGATGGTCAAAGGAACTTTTTTTTCCCTTCAGATTATCTCCTTGTGATGCCTTTACTTCCAGTCAGTTTCTATGATCTGACTTTTTGCTCTGTCGTCTTGAGTTATAATTTAAAAAACAAACAAACAAACAAACCTATCAGTTAGGCGGAAAGGATTGGTGTCTTTACAGGGTGCCACTAAGAAGATTTTCCCACCGGGAAAAATACCACCTTACTCTGTGGTAATCATCTCCATTGTAAATTATCCTGCATTTAGAGAGGTTTAAACTGTTGCATGATTTTTTCTCTTTATACTTTGAATAACATTTTCTTGTTAGTTACACACAGATCCTTGCTAGTTGAATTTAAGGAATTAGAGAATGTATTCAGAAACTGTAGAATAGAACTTTTCTTCTCATCCCTGAACCTTTGGACAGTAAAAATGAATTATATTTAACATTGAAATCGTTTATGATATTGTCATTTGAAATTACAGATGAGTAATGCTGTGAAAAGATCTACCACATTTTGTTATGTTATGAGGGGGGGGGATATTAACCTAAATTAGCAAGAGTTGTGGACTACAAGTTGTCAGTATGTGCAAAGTGAATTTTTAGGTAATGAACAAATTTTTGAACATTTATTAGAGTCTAAATTTTTTGAATAAAATTTGTTATAAAAATCAGAGACAACTGTGAAAGAAAAAAATTCCTGACTTTTATTTAAATTCTTTCCATGGATTAGATTATTTAATTTGATGACTTAATCTCCACAAAAACCTTATATGGGTAACTAACTAATTAATCAGCCCATTTTACACAGAAGAAAACATGGCTCCCATAGCATAAATGGCCCACAGTCACACATCTAGCAAGTGATGGAATCAAGATTTAAACCTGGGCAGTCTTACTCTTAACCACTATGTTATGTTTCTCAAAATGAGTAGAGTTAACTGTATTGTGATATGTTATCTCCCATCTTTCTCCTGAGGCTGAATTGCCAAGGTATCTGCTCTTTAATTTACTTTACTTCTCTTTTTACTTTCTAACCCCAAATTTTCTCTTGTTTTAATAGTAATAAAATCTAGAGGAAATAGAAGAAATGTCAAGAGTTAAATATACTTGGGTTAAAATATCAGATGACAAAATTCTGATGAAGAAAATGCAAGGTTTAAATAAAGATATTCCATGTTCATGGATAGGAAGACTCAGTATGGTTAAGATATCATTTCTTCCCAACTTGATCTTTAGATTCAGTGTAATCCCAATCTAAATCCCATGAAGTTCTTTTGTGGATATTGACAAACTGATTCTAAGTTTATGTGGACAGGTAAAAGACCCAAAATAGCAAACACAGTATTAAAGATGAACAAAGTTGGAGGACTGACACTATGGGACTTCATGACTTACTGTAAAGCTACAGAAACCAAGATGGTGTGGTATATGATGAAAAAATAGACAAGTAGATCAACGAAACAAAATAGCCCAGAAACAGACTCACATAAATATAGTCAGTTGATCTTTGAGAAAGGAGCTGAGACATTTCAATGAGAAAAGGATAGTCTTTTCAACAAATGGTGTTGGAACAACAGGACATCCTCATGCAAAAAAAAAAAAAAAATCTATACACAAATCTTACATCTTTCACAAAAATTACCTCAATGTCGACCTAAATGTTAAGGAAAAAAACTGTAAAGCTCCCAGAAGATGATGTAGGAGAAAATCTAGATTACCATAGATTTGGTGATGACTTTTTAGAAACAACACCAAAAGCATAATCTATGAAAGAAAAAATTGATAAATTGGACTTAATTAAAATAAAAAACTAATGGTCCGTGAAAGATACTGTTAAGAGATTGAAAAAACAAGAATATGATAAAGGACTGGTACCCAAAATATACAAAGAACCCTTAAAACTCAACAATAAGAAAATGAACAACCCAATTAAAAATGAACCAAATATCTGAATGGACATCTCACCAAAGAAGATATTCAGAAGACAAATAAGCATATGAAAAGATGCTCAACATCATATGTCATTAGGGAATTGCAAGTTAAAACAAGAATTTACCACTGTACACCTATTAGAATTGTGAAAATCCAGAACACTGACAGCACCAAATGCTGGTGAGGGTATGGAGCAACAGGAACTCTCATTTATCGCTGGTGGGAATGCAATATGGTACAGCCATTTTGAAGGGCATGTCTGGCACTTTCTTTCAAAATTAAACACAGTCACATACTCTTATCATATGATCCAGTAATCACACTCTTTGATATTTACTCAAATGTGTTGAAAATTTATGTCTACACAAAAACTTGCACATGAATGTTTATAGCAACTTTATTCACAATAGTCAAAACTTAGAAGCAACCAAGATGTCCTTCAGTAGGTGAATGGAAAAACAAACGGTGGTACATATCTACACAATGGAATATTGTATAATATTCCATTATACAGTATAAAAAGAAATCAGCTATCAAGCCATGAGAAGACGTGGAGGAATTTTATATGCATAAAATCTATTAATTAAAAATAATCTCCCTAGACTATACAAGCAATACAATGAACTATGGTGTAAATCCAACAATGTAAATGAATCTTAAAAATATAATGTTGGGCTTCCCTGGTGGCGCAGTGGTTGAGAGTCTGCCTGCCATTGCAGGGGACACGGGTTCGAGCTCTGGTATGGGAAGATCCCACATGCCGCGGAGCAGCTGGGCCCGTGAGCCACAATTACTGAGCCTGCGCATCTGGAGCCTGTGCTCCGCAACAAGAGAGGCCGCGATAGTGAGAGGCCCGCGCACCGCGATGAAGAGTGACTTCCGCTTGCCACAACTAGAGAAAGCCCTCGCACAGAAGTGAAGACCCAACACAGCCATAAATAAATAAAAATAAATACTTAAAAAAAAATTGAAGTACCATTTAAAAAAATATATATATAATGTTGATTGTAAGAAAGCAAGGCAAAAGGATTCATAAAGTATGATGAAATTGTACTGTTTTGTTTAAGGGTGGGTATGTAGATGGTAAAGCTATAAAGAAAAGCTAGGAAATGATTATTTTAAAATCAAGATATTTTTTATATCCTGATAAAAAATCAGGATAGTTTTTATCTCTAGAGAAAGGAGGTTTAAGGAAGAAAACTTGAGAGGATTCTTCAGTACTGAAGAGTTCTATTTCCCACTTTGGTGATGGGTTATACAGGTGTTCATTTTATAACTCTACATTACACATATGGTTTTTCTTGAAATGTGTATTTTTTATTGAAGTGAAATTCACATAGCATACAGTTAACCATTTTAAAGTATACAATTCAGTGGTATTTAGTGTATTCATAATGTTGTGCAACCAACAGCTCTCTCTAGTTTCAAAATTTTTTTTTTAATCATCCCATAAAGACACCCATATCCATTAGGTGATCTGATTTTTGTCTCTGTGGATTTGCCCATTCTGAATATATCATATTAAAAGGAATCACACAGTATGTGACCTTTTCTGTCTGATTTCTTTCACTTATCATAATGTTTTGAGATTCATCCAAGTTGTGACATGTATTCACACTTCGTTCCTTTTTATAGCTGAGTAATATTCCATTATATACATATACCACAATTTGTTCATCCATTTATTCATTGAGGAGCATCTGGGTTTCCACCCAGATAATTTTATATTTAATACATATATTTTATTAAGTTTATAATTCTCATATAAACATTTGGAACGTTTAGTTTTATGCACTATAATGTTTGTAAGGTATATATCACAATGAAAAAGTAAGGGAAGGAAAAAGCTCTTGCTGGGATCATATGTGCTTTATCACCAATGGCATTATAAGTATTGAGAGATGCTAAGATGAATTAAGCATGAACTTTACTTCCAAGAAATTTAAACATAATTAAGCCTTTGGCATTTTATTGTGAAGAGTTGAGGCTCCCCATGGAGTAATTTTAAGGTAGTAGAGATTGAGTTAATACAGTTATAAAATATGAAATTTACACACAGGTGATTGATATTAAGCTCACCTGGATACTGTGGTCAGCTAGGCATTTGTGATTTTAAGTGAATTACAAATGAAAATCTGTTATAATGATGTCTTCTCTTCCAAGGTTGTGATCCTCCTGTACTCCACAACCTGTAGAAGAATGAGGTGGTATAGAAAAAGGTGATTTTGTTGTATTTATTTTTGAACAAACTAAAGGGTAGAGACTAAGTTTTTTTAAAATTTTTTTTGGAGTATAGTTGCTTTACAGGGTTGTGTAGAGGCTAAGTTTTTAGCTTAAAATAATAAGTTCTGAGAAACTTTGAATACCTTTCTGTATTTTTTTTCTGTCAGAACATCAGAAAAATTGTGTTAATTAAATCCTAAAGCTAAAATATCTTTTAAAATACTCTTCAATAATTCTTTGTATTTTTTTTTAATAATGAAAAAGTGACCATTTGTTCAGTGCCAGTGTGAGTGTTAAAGGTATATATTGAGTCCAATTTATTTATCTTTTTTATTGAAGTATAAAGGACATACAATATCATATTAGTTTCAGGTGTACCTCATATGGATTTGATACTCATATACATTTCAAAATGGTCACCACGATAAATCTAGTTACCACCTGTCACCATACAAAGTTATTACAATATTATTGACTGTATTCCTTATGGAGTACACTGTATTTCACTAATTTATTTGTTTTATAACTGCAGCTTTATACTTCTTAATCCCCTTCATCTATTTCACCCCTTCCCCACCTCCCTCTCCTCTGGTAACCAGCAGTTTGTTTTCTGTCTCTATGAGTCTGTTTCAATTTGGTTTTGTTTGTTTTGTTTTTTAGATTACACATGTAAGTGAAATCATTCAGTAATTGTCTTTGTCTGACTTATTTCACTTACTTCACTTAGTGTAATACCCTCTAGGTCCATCCATGTTGTCGCAGATGGCAAGGTTTCATTCTTTTATTTTTATGGCTGAATATTTCATTGTATATAAACCACATTTTCTTTACCCATTTATCAGTGGACACTTAGATTGTCTTCATATCTTGGCTGTTGTAAATAATGCTTCAGTGAACGTAGGGGTGCATATATCTTTTTGAGTTATTGTTTTTGTTTTCTTCAGGTACATACTTAGAAGTGGGATTGCTGATCGTATGGTAGTTCTATTTTTAATTTTTTGAGGAACTTCCATGTTTTCCATATTGGCTACACCAATTTTTGATTCCATCAACAGTGCACAGGGTTCCCTTTTCTCCACATCCTTGCCTACACCTGTTATTTGTTGTCTTTTTGATGATAGCCATTCTGACAGATGTGAGGTCCTATCTCGTGGGTTTGATTTACATTTCCCTGATAATTAGTGATGTTGAGCATCTTTTCATGTTTCTGTTGGCCATCTGGGTGTTGTCTTTGGAAAAATGTCTGTTCAGGTTTTCTGCCTATTTTTTAATCAGATTGTTTTTTTGGATATTAACTTGTCTAAGATCTATATATATTTTGGATATTAACCCCTTATTTGATATCTGATTTGCAAATGTTCTCTCCTATTCAGTAAGTTGCCTTTTTGTTTTGTTGATGATTTCCTTTGGTGTGCAAAAAAAGCTTTTTAGTTTAATATAGTCCAATTTGTTTATTTTTGCTTTTGTTTCCCTTGCCTGAAGAGCTAGTACAAAACTATATCATTAAGATTGATGTCAAAGAACTTAACGCCTATGTTTTCATCTAGAAGTATTGTGGTTTCAGGTCTTGCATTCAAGTCTTGAATCCATTTTTACTTTATTTTTGTATATGGTGTAAGATAGTGGTCCAGTTTTATTTTTTATTTTTTTGCATGTATCTGCCCAGTTTTCCCAACACCATCTGTTGAAGAGGTTGTCTTTTCCCCATTGTATATTCTGGCCTTCTTTGTCATAGATTAATTGTTTGTATATGTGTTGATTTATTTCTGGTCTCTCTGTTATATTCCATTGATCTTTGTGTCTTTTTTGTGCCAGTACTATGATGTTTTGGTTAGTATAGTTTGAAATCAGAGAGTATGATACTTTCAGTTTTTGTTTCTCAATATCACTTTGGCTGTTCAGGATCTTTTGTGGTTCCATACAAATTTTAAGATTATTCATTCTAGTTCTGTGAAAAATGCCATTGATATTTTGATAGGGATTTCATTGAATCTGTAGTTTGGGTAGAATGGGCATTTTAACAATATTAATTCTTCCAATCATGAGCATGGTATATCATTCTATTTATTTATGTCACTTTCAGTTTCTTTCATCAGTGTCTTATAGTTTTCTGAGTACAGGTCTTTCACCTCCTTAGTTAAATTCATTCCTAGGTATTTTATTCTTTTTGATGCAGTTGTACATGTGATTCTTTTCTTAATTTCTCTCTTTGTGATAACTTGTTATTAGTGTATAGAAATGCAACTGATTTCTGTATATTAACTTTGTATCCTGAAGCTTTACTGAATTCATTTATTGTTTTAATAGTTTTTTAATAGTTCTAATAGTTTCTTTTGGAGTTTTTAGGGTTTTCTTTATATCAATATATTGTATTATGTCATCTGCAAATAGAGACAGTTTTACCTCTTCATTTCCAATTTGGATGCCTTTTATTTCTTTTTCTTGCTTAATTGCTATGGCTAAGACTACCAGTTCTATGTTGAATAGAAGTGGCAGGAGTGGCCATCCTTCTCTTGTTCTCAGTCTTAGAGGAAATGCTTTCAGCTTTTCACCGTTGAGTATGAAGTTAGCTGTGAGTTTGTCATATATGGCTTTTATTATGTTGAGGTATGTTTCCTCCATACCTACTTTGTTGAGAATGTTTATCATGAATGGATGCTGAATTTTGTCAAAAGGTTTTTTTTTGCACCTATCGAGATGATAATATAAATTTTTCCCCTTGTTTTGTTAATGTGGTGTATCACATTGATTGACTTGAGGATGTTGAGCCATCCTTGCATCCCTGGAATAAGTCCCGCTTGATCATGGTATATGATTCTTTTACTGTATTGTTGAATTTGGTTTGCTAATATTTTGTTGAGGATTTTTGCTTCTATTTTTATCAGTGATACTGGCCTGTAATTTCCTTTTTTCATCGTGTCTTTGTCTGGTTTTGATATTAGGGTAATACTGGCCTTCAAAAATGAGTTTGGAAGTGTTCCTTCCTCTTCAATTTTTTGGGAATAATTTTAAAAGTATACATATTAACACTTTAAATGTTTGGTAGAGTTCACCTGTGGAACTGTCTAGTCCTGAACTTTTTTGTTGGGAGTTTTTAAATTACTGATTCAATTTCATTACTAGTAATTGGTTTACTCAGATTTTATATTTTTCATGATTCAGTCTTGGAAGATTGTCTGTTTCTAGGCATTTATCCATTTCTTTTAGATTGTCCAATTCACTGGCATATAATTGTGAATAGTAGTCTCTTACGAGTCTTTCTATTTCTGTGATATCAGTTGTAACTTCTCTTTCACTTCTGATTTTATTTATTTGGATCCTCACTTGTGGAGGTGGGGAGTGCTGCAGCCACTGGTGCTCTCCAGTTTCAACGATGTGGTGAGATAGTGCCACATCACTCTAGGGAGCATTTCCACCAACCCCCACCCCTCCAGCTGAAGTTTTTAGTTTTGAAAATGACTCTCCTTCACATATAGTCTTGGCACTTTTAAAAACTGCTGTTATTTCACTGGGTTTCAGGGCGTGAGAGCCTTTTAAGCGGGGAGTCTCAGTTTCCTATTGCACTTTGGGACCCTTGGATGTCAGCCTCTGGTTTTCTGAGCCAGACATTTTGGGAGTTTGTCTATATGGTGTAGATCCCAGGGGCTGGGGTGCCTGATGTGGTGCACCAACACTTCACGCCTCCAGGGGGAGTGCCTGTCTGATGAGATCCCTGTTGTGTGCAGCCACAGGTGTGAGGGTTTTGGCAAGAGCGTTTCTCTGCCTCTCCTACCCATCTCGATGTGGTCTTTTTTACCCTTTCTTGTGGCGCAGGTGCTCAGGTGGTTCTCAGGTTCTTCTCCGAGAGCATTGATCCATATACAACTCTATATTTGTTGTGTCTGTGGGAGGAAGTAAGTTCAGGCTCTTCGCATGCCACCGTCTTGAACCCCAGTTTATTGTTTTTATTATGTGGTTAGTAGTAGAGATATTACTAGTAATAGATATATTATCTTAATATATAAAGAATGATAAACTCTCCTGGGTGCTTAGAGCAGCTTTTTTTAGTAGTCATGATGGATTTATTACTGGTACATTCACACTAGACCCCTTTGGAACATCATGTATTTGCAGTATGACTGATAGTGTTTATAAAGTACTAAATGAACTTTTAAAGGTTAGATGAGTCTGGGTCATATTTTAATTGATTCCCTTAATCTCAGTCTAATTTCAAAAAGAATTTTATGCATTTTTCAGTGATACAATAAGATAATGTAAATAGCTAAGGAAATCTGGATAACTGGAAAATGAGCATAAGGAATATAAGTAGTTGTAAGGATGATATGACTCCTCAAAAATGTATGCCATGACATGCACCTTAAAAGACTCAGAAACAAAAAACTCTTAAAAGCCCTGAGTTTCCTAATGGCCAATGAAAAGAGGGATTAGTGTTTAAAAGAGAAGTGGTGGTGGTGGTGGGGGGGGGGGGGGGGTCTTTTTTTTTGGCTTTTTGCCAAAATGTATTAGGGTTTTAAATAGCTGTAGATTAGTGCCTAAATTGGAGCATCTAGTTGTTGTTTATTTCCAAGCATCTTGTAGAAGGGGATTATGAAGTCATATACCCATTGCTAAAGGTCGCAAGTTTTGTAGTTTCAATTTTAAAATGAGAATATATTTTTATTGTGGGTCACTCTGACATCTCATTGGTTTTTTATATTATGCTGTCCCCCATTGTTTTTAAGTTACTCGTTTTATGCTAAAGCTATTATATTTTTGTGAATGCCAAAACCACCTCTCAAGATTCACACTATTTTTCAGTTCAACTGGGATTGTTATTGTTGAAGAAGGAGGCTTCAAGAAACTGTTCTAACTTCTGCCTTCTTATTTTGGAGAATTTCCTTCTGCTTGCCAGTGACTCTAACCTCAGCCTCTTCATTCATTGAGTGGTCTTTTTTGTGCTAGGTGCTTCTTTAACATTTTCAGCCTTTCTCTTGTTCCTTCAAATCACTCTGTTTGCTGGCTTATCTCTGCTTGGTTCCTTACCGTTCATTAGTTCCCACTTGAGGCATGGCATTTCTCCCAGAACACGTGAATCTCTGTGGGGTCTTTCCCTGAGGAAGGCTCCTTGTTGTTTTTCCGTATGTGGCTTTCCAGAATAGCTCCCTGCTGCCCTCTTCTGGCTGTGCCTTTAGTGTGTCATTGAGCATATTTTAGTTTTTAATCCTTAGAATTCTAGCAATATCTCGGATAGACTAGTGGTTCTCAAGATTAGCTGCACATTAGAATCATTTAGGGAAGTTTTTAGAAAAAACTACCAGTGCCTGGGCTCCACTTTTGGAGATTGTGATTTAATTGTTCTGGTGCGGGGTTTGGTGGGGTTGGGTATTGGTGTTTTTCGTTTTTGTTTTTAACTCTTTAGGTGATTAAAATCTCCAGCTAGTGATTAAAATCTAACCACTGGGTTAGATGACCCTTGGAATCCTGTATGGCTTGACTACTTAGATAGAGTCCTTATGTTTTTATGTATCATAATGGATTAAAACATTTAAATTGAGGAATACAAAACTATTTCCACCCTCTTCCGGAAAGACATGATTTAGACAAGGATATGATGTGGATAAGACCTTATAAAATATAGGGTCTGTATAATATCTACTAATACCAGAAGAGATTTTTGGGTATACTCTGTTTTATCATTTTCCTATTTGCATTTAGCTTCATCTCTCAATTTTCACTTCCTTCTTTCTGTCTCAGGGGCTCAGCCCATAGACTTCTGCCTGGATTTGGCCATTGGAAGATACTCATACTAATGAGTATGGAGGGATCCCTTATACTATTATTTCTTAGTTGGGTTAGAAACCTGATGGGAGGGACTTCCTCGGCGGTCCAGTGGTTAAGATTCTGTGCTTCCACTGCAGGGGGCATGGGTTCAATCCCTGGTCAGCGAACTAGGATCCCACATGCCACACAGCATGGCCCCAAAAAAAGAAAAGTGTGTGTGGGGGAACCTGATGGGAAATATATATTTATAATGACTTCTTTAATAAAATGTGTTGTTAAATACCATTTGTAATTAGCATCATTTTAATATTATGTCTTGTCTGGTAATTATTTTGTTAAGAATACTTTTGATATCTCTTGTTTTTACATTTTAACCCGTGGTACAAATCTCTCTTACTAAACTTAAATTTGGATTATTTTTTAAAATAATAGAATGGGGCTTCCCTGGTGGCGCAGTGATTGAGAATCTGCCTGCCAATGCAGGGGACACGGGTTCGAGCCCTGGTCTGGGAAGATCCCACGTGCCACGGGGCAGCTGGGCCCGTGAGCCACAATTACTGAGCCTGCGCGTCTGGAGCCTGTGCTCCGCAACAAGAGAGGCCACGATAGTGAGAGGCCCGCGCACCGCGATGAAGAGTGGCCCCCGCTTGCCACAATTAGAGAAAGCCCCCTCGCACAGAAACGAAGACCCAACACAGCCATAAATAAATAAATAAACAAAATACTTAAAAAAAAATAATAGAATGTATTTCATTTTTAGGGATTTAGGATTAGAACTCTAGTGTAAAAGGGAGTTATTTGAACAAGAGCCTGTTTTTCTTTCGGAAGGAAGGTTAAAGTAAATTATATTGGCTTATTAGTTAAAGCATATTACTGAGAATTTATTTAATTGATTCTCTTGATTTTTTAGAAAACCATTATGGTTCTTGAAAATACAATACTAAAACAGCTAACACTTGTGACATTTGCTAAGTTTATTAATATAATCATAGTTCTTAGCTTAGTCCTCGAATGAGTTTTAGGATTTTTAGTTTTTTTAAGTGGCATATTAACTAGTTCATAAATACATGGCCATTTCACGTATTTCTTTTGCTGTGGGATTCATTTATTCAGATGTAGGCTTTGCATGATATCCAAAGCAAATATATGCATTTGGTAGCAGAGTTCTTGAAGTCCTGGCAAAAACAGTAGGTATTTGTTTTGGTTTCGGTCAAACAGTAGTCCTGGCAAAAACAGTAGGTTTTGGTTTTGGTCAAACAGTAGTCCTGGCAAAAACAGTAGGTATTATATGGTTTTGGTTTAGGTCATCTTCAGATTACCTATTTCTTTAGTCTTTGAAACATATGTGGTTTCTCTAACCTCCTCTATTTCTGTGGGCTGTTTTTTTTTTTTGAATTTTATTTATTTATTTTTTATACATCAGGTTCTTATTAGTTATCTATTTTATACATATGAGTGTATACATGTCAATCCCACTCTCCTAAGATCATCCCCCCACCACCACCCCACCACCCCACCACTTTCCCCCCTTGGTGACCATACGTTTGTTCTCTACGTCTGTGTCTCTATTTCTGATTTGCAAACCAGTTCATCTGTACCATTTTTCTAGGTTCCACATATATGTGTTAATATACGATATTTGTTTTTCTCTTTCTGAATTACTTCACTCTGTATGACAGTCTCTGGGTCCATCCACATCACTACAAATGACCCAATTTCGTTCCTTCTTATGGCTGAGTAATATTCCATTGTATATATGTGCCACATCTTCTTTATCCATTCGTCTGTCGATGGGCATCTAGGTTGCTTCCATGACCTGGGTGTTGTTAATAGTGCTGCAGTGAACATTGGGGTGCATGTGTCTTTTTGAATTATGGTTTTCTCTGGGTATATGCCCAGTAGTGGGATTGCTGGGTCATATGATAATTCTATTTTTAGTTTTTTAAGGGACCTCCATACTGTTCTCCATAGTGGCTGTATCAATTTACATTCCCACCAACAGTGCAAGAGGGTTCCCTTTTCTCCACACCCTCTCCAGCATTTGTTGTTTGTAGATTTTCTGATGATGCCCATTCTAACCGGTGTGAGCTGATACCTCATTGTAGTTTTGATTTGCATTTCTCTAATAATTAGTGATGTTGAGCATCTTTTCATTGTCTCTTGGCCGTCTGTATGTCTTCTTTGGAGGAATGTCTATTTAGGTCTTCTGCCCATTTTTGATTGGGTTGTTTGTTTCTTTGATATTGAGCTGCATGAGCTGTTTGTATATTTTGGAGATTAATCCTTTGTCCATTGATTCGTTTGCAAATATTTTCTCCTGTTCTGGGGGATGTCTTTTCGTCTTGTTTATGGTTTCCTTTGCTGTGCAAAAGCTTTTAAGTTTCATTAGGTCCCATTTGTTTATTTTTGTTTTTATTTCCATTACTCTAGGAGGTGGGTCAAAAAAGATCTTGCTGTGATTTATGTCAAAGAGTGTTTTCCTCTAAGAGTCTTATAGTGTCTGGTCTTACGTTTTGGTCTTTAATCCATTTAGAGTTTATTTTTGTGTATGGTGTTACGGAGTGTTCTGATTTCATTCTTTTACATGTAGCTGTCCAGTTTTCCCAGCACCACTTATTGAAGAGACTGTCTTTTCTCCATTCTATATCCTTGCCTCCTTTGTAATAGCTTAGTTGACCATAGGTGCATGGGTTTATCTCTGGGCTTTCTCTCCTGTTCCATTGATCTATATTTCTGTTTTTGAGCGAGTACCATACTGTCTTGATTACTGTAGCTTTGTAGTATAGTCTCAAGCCAGAGAGTCTGATTCCTCCAGCTCAATTTTTTTCCCTCAAGATTGCTTTGGCTATTTAGGGTCTTTTGTGTCTCCATACAAATTTTTAAGATTTTTTGTTCTAGTTCTGTAAAAAATGCCATTGGTAATTTGATAGGGATTGCATTGAATCTGTAGATTGCTTTGGGTAGTATAGTCATACACTATTCACAGTATTGATTCTTCCAATCCAAGAACATGGTATATCTCTCCATCTGTGTCATCTTTGATTTCTTTCATCAGGGTCTTCTAGTTCTCTGAGTACGGGTCTTTTACTTCCTTCGGTAGGTTTATTCCTAGGTATTTTATTCTTTTTGTTGCAATGGTGAATGGGATTGTTTCCTTAATTTCCCTTTCTGACATTTCATTGTTAGTGTATAGGAATGCAAGAGATTTCTGTGCATTAATTTTGTATCCTGCTACTTTACCAAATTCATTGACTAGCTCTAGTAGTTTTCTGGTGGCATCTTTAGGATTCCCTATGTATAGTATCATGTCATCTTCAAACAGTGACAGTTTTACTTCTTCTTTTCCAATTTGTATTCTTTTTATTTCTTTTTCTTGTCTGATTGCCATGGCTAGGACTTCCAAAACGATGTTGAATAATAGTGGCAAGCGTGGACATCTTTGTCTTGTTCCTGATATTAGAGGAAATGGTTTCAGTTTTTCACCATTGAGAATGATGTTTGCTGTGGGTTTGTCGTATATGGCCTTTATTATGTTGAGGTAAGTTCCCTCTATGCCCACTTTCTGGAGAGTTTTTCTTTTTATCATAAATGGGTGTTGAATTTTGTCAAAAACTTTTTCTGCATCTGTTGAGATGATCTTATCGCTTTTATTTTTCAATTTGTTAATATGGTGTATCACTTTGATTGATCTGCGTACATTGAAGAATCCTTGCATCCCTGGGATAAATCCCACTTGATCATAGTGTATGAACCTTTTAATGTGTTGTTGGATTCTGTTCGCTAGTATTTTGTTGAGGATTTTTGCATCTATATTCATCAGTAATATTGGTCTATAATTTTCTTTTTTTGTAGTATTTTTGTCTGGTTTTGGTATCAGGGTGATGGTGGCCTCGTAGAATGAGTTTGGGAGTGTTCCTTCCTCTGCAATTTTTGGGAAGAGTTTGAGAAGGATGGGTGTTAGCTCTTCTCTAAATGTTTGATAGAATTCACCTGTGAAGTCCTGGACTTTTGTTTGTTGGAAGATTTTTAATCACAGTTTCAATTTCATTACTTGTGATTGGTCTGTTCATATTTTCTATTTCTTCCTGGTTCAGTCTTGGAAAGTTATACCTCTCTAAGAATTTGTCCATTTCTTCCAGGTTGTCCATTTTATTGGCATAGTGTTGCTTGTAGTAGTCTCTTATGATGCTTTGTATTTTTGCAGTGTCTGTTGTAACTTCTCCTTTTTCATTTCTAATTTTATTGATTTGGGTCCTCTCCTTTTCTTGATGAGTCTGCCTAAAGGTTTATCAATTTTGTTTATCTTCTCAAAGAACCAGCTTTTAGTTTATTTTGATCTTTGCTATTGTTTTCTTTGTTTCTATTTCATTTATTTTGCTCTGATCTTTATGATTTTTTTCCTTCTACTATCTTTGGGTTTTGTTTGTTCTTCTTTCTCTAGTTCCTTTAGGTGTAAGGTTAGATTGTTTGAGTTTTTTCTTTTTTATTGAGGTAGTATTGTATTGCTGTAAGCTTCCCTCTCAGAACTGCTTCAGCTGCATCCCATAGGTTTTAGATCGTCGTGTTTTCATTTTCATTTGTCTCTAGGTATTTTTTGATTTCTTCTTTGATTTCTTCAGTGATCTCTTGGTTATTTAGTATTTGGTTGTTTGGCCTGAGGTGACCCAGCACTGGAGGCTACAGGCTCTTTGGTGGGCTAATGGCGGACTCTGGGATGGCTCATGCCAGGGAGTACTTCCCAGCACTTCTGATGCCAGTGTCCTTGTCCCTACAGTAAACCACAGCCACCCCCCGCCTCTGCAGGAGACCCTCCAACACTAGCAGGTAGGTCAATAAATAAAAAGATTAAAAAAAAAAAAAAAAAGATACTCCAAAAAAAGAGAGAGTATTTAAAGAGACAACTTTAACATTTTATAACAGAATGATTAAATCCTGTTTAGGTTATTTGTTCTACCAATGGACATTTTGTAATTAATAATGTATTAATGCAGATAAACATGATTAATATAATTTCCTATGTAAGCAGTCTAAATACTGAGAAGAACTTGAAGGAAATATAGGTCAGTTATGAATCAAAAAACGGAATGAATAAATCTGCCTAATAAAATCCAAATTAAAAGATTTTAAGCCTACTTTTAGCATTTATATTTTTTATTCAGTTTTGCCAGTGATGGTATGGGTGTTCATGTTTAAAGTTATTTTGGTTCTCACATAGCTTTGCCTATTATTTATGGGAAAAAAAGCATAAGAAAATTATACAAGTAAATTAAGAGATGATACATATATACAAATTTAGAGGCCTTAAAATATATATAAAATTGCCTTTCTTTGATGTGATAGAATACTTTACAGGTCAAATATTTTAATATTTGTATATTTAATAAGTGCCAATTAGTACTTACAAGTCTCTCTTTTATGGAAAATGTCCTAAATTGACTTCACTGGATCACTTTATTGATCGAGGGGTAGATACCTGAAGTAAACTGGACTAATTCCATTTTCTTACTCAGGGATTACTTTTAAAACTAATTATATTTGCTATGTTCATTGAGGGCTCATTATATGATAGACAGCAAATGTTTATTGAGGGCCCATTATATGCTAGACATTGTTTTAATTGCTAGAGATACAGTGGTTGAAAACCTGTTCCTGCCTTCCTGAAAGAAATAAATTGTGGCTTGACATAGAGATAGTGGCATCCAAGAGGGGAGGCTCATATGCTACTAAAGTCTACAGAGCTCCCCTGGTTCTTCCATACTAAAGCCTGATGATTTAATTCTTCAGTTCTGAGAGCTACCCCAGTATCCTTCTAATCTTTCCAATAAAGCTGACTGCCTCCCTCCCACTCTTATTTTTATTTTCTTTAATTTTTGAAACCAAAAGAGCTTAGCTAATATGTAAATTGGACCGGGAGCAGGGTTTTATGATAGAATCAGCTTTGGTCAGATGTCTACTCCTAGACCCGCCAGACTCCTAGCCATGAAGATGTGGATTTTAATACAAATGATAGCTTCTTTTACAGTTTCAATCTAGGGAAATGCGTATTTCACAGCAGGAAATTTGCACCGTTTGGACCTCTATAGACAAAGCAATTGCCCTCACGGTGTATATTCATCATATATGTTGTGTTTGGTTACAACTTTGAAATTTTATTCCATGGTATCATGTTTTTATTAAGAACTTGTGGAATTTTGTGCAAAGAGAAGATCTAGTACTTATATTTAACAGTCTGTCTGGAGTTGAATACTTCATTCTTAAGAGACTAAAAAAGCAAAATATTCTGGTCTCAGAAGATATGAAAACTATTGCTTTTCAGAATAACTGATTTTGTGTTTTGGACTAGCTCTTTCAAGATTTTGGCCTTCAACCTTTAGTATTTGTCATAGCTCATTTATTATATCATGAATAGCTTGAAGGCAGTCACCATGTCACCATATTCTTTACCAACTTACATAGAGTTGATATTCAGTAAATGTTGACATGATTTGAATTTAACAAAAATTGACCATATATAGTTTCATCATAGGTTTGGTTTAAATGCATTCATTATTGCAAGATTATGAAGTATGTTTGAGTTTGTCGAACAGTAGTCATTACTGAGGCCTGCAAAGAACAAGAGAGCTTTATTTGGGGTCTTAGGAATTGCAGTTTGAGACATAGATTTGGGTAAAACCGAAAGTATGTTCTGGGGAAGAGAAGGAGTTGGGCTTATAAGGGCAAAAGCCCCAAGGTTGTTAAAGTTGCCTGGTGAGAATTGTGATTGACTCTGATGCAAGTCAGGAAATATTTAACCTTAAGGAATCACGAGTTATTTTGGGGTAGGGGTCTGATAAGTAGGTGGGCTGTCATGAGTTATTTTAGGTTAAGGGTCTGCTAAGTATCTTGAGGAGGACAATGAATGGTTAAAGGTCAGACTCTGTCCAGGCTGAGATGTGCATAAGTCACACTTTCTCATGGCCTCCCAGCTCCATTGTAGATAACTCTTTTAACAATACTGACTCTTTTAGCAATTTTTTATTTTCCTTTCACAAGTTGCAGAAAAATACTCAAGGCCCCTCCTATGTTAACTTCTTATTTTGAACTAATTTCAGACTTACAGAAAAGTTGCAAAAACAGTACAGAGTTTCCATGTATCCCTTCCCAGCTTCATCTGATATAAACATCTTGCGTAAGCATTGTACAGTTATCAAAACTAGGAAATTAACCTTGGCACAATACTATTACCTAAACTACAGAGCTTATTTGAATTTCACTTGTTTTTCCACTAATGCTTTTTTTCTGATCAGGATCCAATCCAAGACCCCACATTGAATTCAGTTGTTATTTCATCTTTATTCTCCTGCAGTCTGTAATATTTCCGTAGACTTTGTCTTTCATGACCTCTATTGGATTTGTCCAATGTTTTCTCATGATTAGACTAAAGTTATGCTTATTTGACAAGAATACAGAAGTGATTTGTGCCTTTTATCTTGGTGTTCATGAAGTCAGTATATCTTACTTACTGGTGATGTCCATCTTGATCGCTTGGTTAAGGTGGTTTCTGCTGGGTTTCTCCACTGTAAAGCTACTATCTTTCCCACTGTAGTTAATAAGTTTCCTGGGAGATACTTTGAGACTATGAAAATAACATCCAGGAACCCTTTATCTTTCTCTGTTCCCTTTATTTTTATTTTTTTATTAATTTTTGTTGGAGTAGATTTGCCTTGCAGTATTGTGTTTCTGTTCCCTTTAAACAGTGACCAAGACCTACTGATTTATCATTCAAAATGGATCTTTCTTTTTCCCTGAGTCCCATCTAGTTTAGGTCAGTTTCCTTCAGTTCATTTTTCAGAGGCCAGGTATGCAAAAATGCTAGGAATCCAAAAATGAAGAAGACCCAAGTCCTATAATATCACCTAACAGTAGGCTTTGGCATTGGACACACCTGATTTCAAATCCTCAATTCGAATCTTGGAGTTGTGTGAAATTGTGCAAGTTGCTTGACTTCACTGAGCCACACATTATCTCACAGGATTAATAATAGGAATAAATATGAAATTCTAGAAAAGGCAAAACTAATCTGTAAGGATAGTGCATCATTGATTGCCTGGGGCCAAGGATGGGAAATTAACCTCAGAGGGGACTGAGGTAGCTTTTTGAGATGAAGGAAATATCTTATATCTTAATTATTTTTCCAAAACTCATCCTACTGTACATTTGAAATTAATGTATTTATTGTATTAAATTATACCTCAATGAAGTTAATTAAAAAACCAAAGTTGTTCTCCTTGGTTTTTTATTTAATGGCGCAAAATATTATTTGGAATCCATAAAAGTCTTTGGGTTTTGGAAATCATTTAGCTCTTCCAGAGTTCAGGGGAGCCTTGTGACAGCTTAGCATTTGCAGAGTAAGAGTTAAGGCCTGTAGTCTTCATGTTTTACCATGTCTTAGGTCTAAGGCTCTTAAGTTACTCTTTTTCTTAAGTGGATTCAAACCCTTGGGATCTTCTTTGGTATCCTTAGACTCCAGAGCCTTTGGTCTTCTTAGAATCTTTCAAGTTGATTATTCCGGCGGTGGGGCTATTGTTGATTAGGGGTTCAAATTGAAGTCAACTTCTTGGGACTCTTAGAGTACAGAATTTTATCCTTCCCTTTGCAACTCCAGAACTACCTGGATCCTGACAAGCTCCTGGAACTTCTTGTTTGGTAATCTGTAGTTTTTAAGATTGATTTTGTTGGTGTACCTCTGTGTGTGTGTGTTTGTGTGTGTGTGTGTATGTATATATTTACACATATGTGTGTGTGTGTGTATGCCTTACATTTAATTTATTCTCTCTCAGAGTACTTAAGGACTTTGATAGAGAAGTAAGTTTTATGTGTATTTTAAAATCTTGTTGCTTTCCATATAATTTAAAAATCATACCCTATGGAAAGGAGATCAGTGTTTTGTAATTCTGACTGTTCTTATTTTGATGCTGGGCAAAGGAAGGAGTGCTGTTGGGATTTGTGGTGTTCAAAATGCTAATTGGCAGTGTAGAAAAGACAGCTTAATTTTGTTTTTCCTGACTGAAGTAAACTTAGTTGGTAGCTCTTCCCCTAGAAAGATCAAAGGTTGAAAGGATAAGCACAAACAATGACATATAGTTTTTTAGATAGTAATATATTTAAATAGATATTCTGTGTCTGTAGATAAGCTACTAAATGAGACTGCTTAAAGAAAAGGGCAGAGCTTTTGAATCAGACATATAGTGGGTGTTTAATAAATTTTTTTTTTTTTGATGATATGAAGATGACCTTGAATTGTGCTGGATAAATTACAAATATGTGTTCTACATAAATCTGAAGAAAAAAAAATCAGGATTGGATTTTTAACTGAGTTTTACCTGAGATTTATTTTCATTTTAAGGTACTGTATATTTTATACCTTCTGCCAAAATTATGTTATTCTTTTCAATGTAACTGATGGCATTTAGTAAATCTTTATATATAAGCATTATTGATAGAGAAATCTTATTAATTTTGTTCCCAGTTATATTCTATAGGAACCTAAATTTTTTTAAAATTTATTTTTATTTTATTTATTTTTGGCTGCATTGGGTCTTCGCCACTGCATGGGGGCTCTCTCTAGGTGCGGCGAGAGGGGGCCGCTTTTTGTTGCGGTGCACGGCCTTCTCATTGCGCTGGCTTCTCTTCTTGCAGGGCACGGGCTCTAGGCGCGTGGGCCTCAGTAGTTGTGGCTCGAGGGCTGTAGAGCGCAGGCTCAGTAGTTGTGGCGCATGGGCTTAGTTGCTCCGCGGCATGTGGGATCCTCCCAGACCAGGGCTCGAACCTGTGTCCCTTGCATTGGCAGGCGGATTCTTAACCACTGCACCACCAGGGAAGCCCTGGAACCTAACTATTTTAGGATGTGATACAAAGGGCTAATAAATAAAAATCCCATCCTTCACTAACTGTTTCTAAAGGCTACACATTTTGATCAAATACTTTGGAGGATTTAAATAGCTCTCATGAGATCCAGCTTTACAAACCCCAAATTAAAATGTGATGGCAAAGTTTTCGTGTTGTCCTAATTCACTAGAGTAAAACCAAAATACACTTTTATTAAACACATGATTAAAATTAGACTCTAATGCTGCAATTTAAATGTCTGTAGTTGAAACATAGTTTGGAATGATATATTTTAAGCTTCTGTTTCTGTTCAGTAATGAATAATTGTTATACATTCTAAGTTGGAAACCCTCATGGTGATAGATTTTGATTGAGAACTTGTCAGTCATCGTAGCAGCTGCTTTTGACCGCATTTACATTTAAATAGGAGAAAGTGACCTGTTTAGAATTTTAAAAGTTGTTGCCATGGCAGAGTAACTTGCTATCTCATCTTTTATCTTTGCATTGAAGTTATCTATCTGGCTGCTCATTCCCAGGAGTGGAAAGGATGAACTGTTGTGTTGGAAAGCTTTCATTAGGACAATGCTGAATGCTTCCTAATGGGATATAAGTTAGAGAGACTAAAGTTTTCTGAAACCATTGGCTTTGTTAGGTATAATTAGAATTTATTCTTCTCAATTAAAAACAGGCAAGATAAAGCTAGAACGTTTTTAAAGGAGAAAAATGTGAGTCTAACATTACTTTTGACTAGTTCAATGAATAACATATCCAAATTATATGTTATGAAAAGGGTTTTCTTCTATTTGAATGAGTATTATTTTTAGAGCATGAGAATGCGTAAATTGATCTTTTCTATATACAGTTGTATATCCATATTTTTTTAAAAGAAAGTGACAGTGCCTCCTATGCCCCATGGCCGCTTATTTTTCCACCTGTTCTCTTGAAAACTGTGGCATCACAATCTGGCTGGTAAAGGTGATTTTTGAAGACCAACTGAATATTTTGTTTTACATTAACTTATTTCTTATAGGAAGAATAGTAATTCAGCTCTTGCCAGACTAATAATTATCTACCCAAACCAAAACCTAGTCTTTTTCTTTACTTGTTCTTATCATCAGACAGTGTAGAATTGCTAGAAAGTCTCACTTCATTGTGCGCCTTTGAAAATCACATTTTTTTTATTCAGGAGGCCTTTGTTGGCAGATGACTGTTTGCCATTTGCCATTACCTTCAATTTGTGTGATTTTGACTCAATATACACATTGAGCTGTGTGCAGTGTCTGAGTGCATTGTGAGGCTAACAGACATGTCTTTGATTAATTTGAAGTATTTTGCATCATATTGGCATAGGAGCTTTAAGACATACTACATATTGCCGCTATTGTGATGACATTTACTGAGACAGAATTATGATTCCTTGGTCATCTGAGCATGTGAAAGACCATCTAATAAAATATCAAAAGTCTTGTATTTAGATGAGGTTACGCACTTAATACTTAAAAAACCTGTCAAATAGGAAAGGCCTTTAATCTCAAGGCCAAAAGAAAGCCAAGACAGTGTCATCAATTTATCAAGTCTTGTCTCTGTATTCTCTTAGCTATTTGGTAATGTTTTTAAGGATAATTACTTGAGAGAATGAATACATTACCTGAAGGTTAACACTTTATTTTCTGTTTTTGAGACACGTGGAAATGTAGAGGTGTACATCAGAAATTAAAAAGTAACTGAAGAAAAGTTCAGAGCACTGATTTGTGTGTTCATATACATATAAAAGCTAATAAAAATCTTTGAGAACTCTATATTTTCAAGTTTTTAGAGAATTTTAAGAATTTATCAACTATTATATACATTGTATGTTTTAATCAATAAATAATATTGGTCAGTGTCAAAAGATGGAGCAAATTCAAATGTATCCATACTAGATTTTACTCTGAAAGGTAAGGCATACCTAATATTAAAAGGCAATTTTCTATTCTGTTGTTTTTTAGGTCTAGAATATCCATTTTGAAATCCTTGAGAAATTTTCTTTTCCTTACATCCTATATCCATATCCAGTGCTAAAAAGAAATGACAGGCCCCAAATGGAGTCACTTCTGTTAAGCCCCATGTCAGCAAACCAAGACTTACCACCTAACCTAATTGCAGTTATAACCTCCCCCAGGAAGGTATTCTTAACTGGTCAGTCTGAATCTTCTGATCAGCACCAATGAGATAATCTGCCACGTAGCCCTCTTTTGTTTCCCATAGGTAGATTACACAAGCCTGAAATAATCCACTCTTTCCCTCTTCTGCCTTTTGTACAGCTCCTTGGAGCACCTTTCTGCTTGCTAGATGGGATGCTGCCCAATTCATGAATTGTTCAATAAAGCCAATTAGATCTTCAGATTTACTCGGTTGAATTTTTAACAGTAGCTACGAGTCAGAATCACTATATTTAAATACACTGGCATCTCAATTATCAGATGTTATTGTAGTTGAATGTTTAATAAATCTCTGGTTATATAATTTGGCATGTTGCAGAAGACCTGAACATTGAGAATATGTATTTTGTCATAGTTACTTTCCTAACTGAATAATTATTCATGTATAATAATAGAGATGGAATTGTTTTTAATTAAGAATATAATATATTGTTAGTGGTAAAATAGATATTGAACCATATCTCAGTTCATTTCAACAGCGCCTCACTTAAAATATTCTAATTGGAAACCACTGATTCCTAGGTTTTTTTTTTTTTTTTTAATGAGTCTATATCCTTATTTGGTTTTATATTTTATTTATTTTTTATTGTGATAAAATATATATAATATAAAAGTTTATCATTTTAGCCGTTTTTAAGTGTACACTTCAGTGGCATTAAGTACGTTCACACATCACCACTATCACCAGAACGTTTTCATTATCCCAAACTGAAACTCTACACCCATTAAACAATAATTTACCATTTCCCACTTCCCCCTAGTCCCTGGTAACCTCTGCTTTACTCTCTGTCTCTATGAATTTGACTATTCCAGGTATCTCATATAAGTGGAATCTTACAATATTTGTGGTTTTGTGCCTGATTTATTTCACTTAACATAATGTCTCAAGGTTCATACTTGTAACATGTGTCAGAATTTCATTGCTTTTTAAGGCTGAATATTATACCACTGTTATGTATGTACTACGTTTTGTTTATCCATTCATCCATCAGTGGACATCGGTTGCTCCCACCTTTTGGCTATTGCGAATACTGCTGCTATGAACATGGGTGTACAAATATCTATCTGTTCAAGTCCCTGCTTTCACTTCTTTTGATTATATACCGAGAAGTGGAATTGCTGGATGATATGGTAATTCTGTGTTTAACTTTTGAGGAATCACCGTACCATTTTCCGTAGCAGCTGCCCCATTTTGCATTCCCACCAGCAATGCACAGGTGTTACAGTTTCTCCATATCCTTTCTAACACTTGTTTTCTGTTTGTTTGTTTTGATAGTAGCCATTCTAATGGGTGTCAAGTGTATCCTTGTTTGTCTTTATTTCTGCTTCAGATTATTCCTCTTTGCAGGATTTATTGTTTTCCTTAGAAAATCGTTCAATGTAAAAGGCAAATTACTACACTATATATGCTATGGCATGAAAACTCTAAAATATTGTTGCTTTAGAGGAGAAGAACTATCTCTAACAGTAGGAGAATTGCTAAATAAGTTCATTCATTCACTCATTCACTTATTCAAAAATATATATTGAATACCTACTTAGTCCATGCTGGGCAGTGAATGTGCAGTGATAAGTAAGAAAACCATGGCTGCTTCCCTGAGGTTACTTGCAGTCTAATGGGAGAGACAGACAATAAATTAATGAACAAACAAAATATAATAACTGTCTGGAATATATCTATAAAACATTGTGATTTCAAAGACAATGTATACAGTATTTAGGGAAAATTGGTGGTAATTGTAAATAAAGCATACATATTATATGTTGTACGTCTACCAGCTTTAATCTCATTTTTTAAAATGCTTTTGTAAAGAGACTTAGATAATGTCAAAGAATGGAAGCAGTGATTCTAGGATGATGAGCCATTTCATTGCTTTTTTTCCCTCAATTTCCTAAAATTTCTGCAGTGTGTGTATATTTTTACTTTAGAAATTGTAATAATTACATAAAGGAGAGGGATGTTGTTTAATTCTACTTTCTCTAATGTCAATGGTGACCAATTAGTGAACATTTTGTTTGCCTTGAACTTATGCCAAGTAAATTCAAAGTTTATTGTGACCAAAGAAGAATGTTAATTTTAGCTCTAGGAAAGTAGTTTTTATCTTCAGTTCATTTCCATCCAGCACTATCAGAATATCTAAGCCTAGATAAGAAGTACCATTTTAAAAACAGCTTAATTTTTATTAATGAAAACTTGTCATTTTACAGTAGGGAACGAAATAGTGGAAAATTCACTGTAGTCAGTTCTTTCTGGCTTAAAAAAAAAACATTAGTAATATATATGACCATAAGATATTACTGAATTTTGAATAACCCTATTTTCTGAATTGATGTCACATTTTGATTTGAAGAGTACCTCTCAGCATAACAGGTATAGTGTTCGCCTAGTAATAAAGTAGTGCTTCAGGAAGGGGCCCTGGAGAGGGAGCAGGGTGTTGCTATGGCAGAGGAGCAGAAATTGAAGCTATGGCAGGAATTTAAGCTTCAGATGCCTTTCAAGGAAGAAAGGAGAGCCAGCCAGTCAGCCTTGACCCTCGCCTTCTCACTCCCTTTCATCCTGGATCTGGCATTCTGACTGTTGAGGACCACCACAGCTAGGGAACTTTTCAGTGGCCCCGTCCCCTCAATTTTCCTTGACCAATACAGAAAATGCCCCTTCTTTAGAAATACGATTTCAACTGAGTAATAACCATTTATTAGGCACCTGATAATTACCAGGCACTGTTTGAACATTTAGCAGGCAGTGTCTCGAAATTTGTAAAAGTAGGTATTACAGATGAGAAAACTGGGGCCTAGCAATGTTATTCAGTTTCTCTGAAGTCACAAGTGAATATTATATGTTTCGGGTTTGAAAAAACAGTTACTAAGAAACTTAAAATAAAATTTACAGGACTTCCCTGGTGGTCCAGTGGTAAAGAATCCGCCTTCCAATACAGGGGACACAGGTTCCATCCCTGGTCGGGGAACTAAGATCCCACATGCTGCGGGGCAACTAAGCCCGCGCACCACAGCTGCAGAGCCCAAGCGCTCTGGAGCCCGTGCGCCACAACTACAGAGCCCACGCGCTCTGGAGTTGGTGTGCCACAACTAGAGAGAGAAAACCTGCACGCCACAAACTACAGAGAAGCCTGCACGCCACAGCTAGAGAGAAGCCCGCGCGCCAAAACAAAGAGCCCGTGCAACACAGTGAAGAGCCCGCGTGCCACAACTAAGACCCGATGCAGCCAAAAAAAAAAAAAAGAAATTTTCCAATAAGGCCTACAAATGGATGTATTCATTGAATTCTGATTCATTCATAGAATATTTGATTCAAAATTACCAGCTACATATTGATCTGACTTGCCTAGTTTATGTGATATCTGGCTTTGAATTGATTTTATTACCTCAGCTTTCTCTAAGAGGAAGCTTTTCTCAAAAGTCACTGTCTCCTGTTACTGCATCCTCCTCCCCTCCCGTTGAAATCAGAGGAAATGGAGGTTAGGTGATTAATTAGAGCTTGAAAACACAGGAAAATGAGAGATGTGAGATATGCTCAGCTTAATCCTATTTTCTAATGGGATTTTAGTAGCTTGATTTGAATTAAATGTTTAAAAGAAATATGTCATTTCTTACAGATAATAGTTTAATCCATTTGAATACAATAAATTGTTAAGTATCCTATTGGCATTTGCAGGAAATTAAAAGATGTATATAACTTCCACAGTTTCCTACATGTTGATATCCATTCACTCTGTCTTACTAGTATCCTTAATTACCAGTTAAATTATTTTACCTATATATTTTTTGTGTGGATATAGTTATTGAAAAAGTCATTGAAAGATTGGTATAGAGACTCCCCTGTCTTAGCTTTGTCCATTAATTAATATTGTAAATTGGCATTCTGGTGTATAAATTAGGTTCCTTAGTGTTTGCGGAATACGCATTAGTTCCTCAAAGTTGTTTATAAATCTGTGTAAAACCAGTTCTTGGTTCATCTTAAGCCAGTTTTGTTTTTGCTCTGATGTTCTTTAGATAAAGTGTTGGAGTTCCTTGGTTTAAACCGGTTCTACAGTGTTGCTTCTGGTATTTGTGGTCAAATAGTTTCTAAAAGTATATACATTTTAAATACATTTCTGACACCGAATAATCCCAGCTCCAATCTTGGTAGACATTTACAATTGATTTTTTAAATGTGTTTGAGGTTAAATTTCCTCAAAATAAATAAATAAAACATCCTACATTGTTTGCTTGACAAAATATCTGACACTCTCAGTCACGTTAGCTTAGGGAAATTTTATTTATAAGAACATATTTTCAAGGGCCAGAGCTTCTAAAACGTTTTATAATATTTTACTGCATGTTTGTTTCCCCTTACTTCTACCTTAATTCGTACTACTACTAATTATTTTTAACATCCATCATCACACATAGTGATACTTTTTTTTCCCATGTGATAAGATCTACTGTTAGCAGCTTTCAAATGTACAATAAAGTATTATTAACTATAGTCAACGTTACTTCCCCAGGACTTATTTATTTTATAACTGAAAGTTTGTACCTTCAGATTACCTTCACGCATTTCACTAACCCCCCACCCTGACCTAATAATTTTGATCTACAGCAACCATACAAAGGAAACCAACCATTTCTATTTACCTAGAAGGCAGGAATTGACATCTGTTTTTGTTTGTTTTTATTTTTGTTTTTGTTTTTGTTTTTTTTAAAGAAAGTAACACAAATTACTCTACTTCAATGAAATCATCTTAAATTTATGGACTTTGCCTGGCATGTTGAGGTGTTCATTACCTGTTTGCAATGCATTAATGAGCCTGGCTTTATTTCTTCAAAAATTAAAGCCCCCTCCCAGATTTTTCAAAACAGCCCTGATTTCATACAATCAAGGATTATTTTCTCTGACATATTGGCTAAATATTATTTCACTTCTAAATTTATTTCATTAAGAGTGGTTCTTTAAATATGTGATTTAGGGTTTATGTCATTTAGTGGGTTTTAAAAATAACTTTTATGTAAATATGTATGTAAATTCACAAAACAAAAAGCATTCTTGGCCCATGTTTGTTACAGTTATCTTAGCTACATACTTTGTCAATTTTAGAGTTGAATTAGTTTCACCGGGTTGGTGTCTTACTGCTAAACAATTTTTCATCCTAAATACACTGTTATCCAGCCGGTCTTCTGATTCTCTTGCCTGTGGTAGGCATAATAATGGTCCCCCCAAGGATGTTTATGTCCTAATCTCTGGAATTTGTTTACATGGCCTAGGAGAATTAAGGTAGCAGGTGAAATTAAGGTTGTTATCAACTGACTTTAAAATAGTGAGAGTATCCTGGATTATCCAGGTGGGCCTAGTATAAACACAAGGATCCTTAAATGTGGAAAAGGGAGGCAGAAGTGTCAATGTCAGAATGGTGCCATGTGAGAAAAGACTTAACGTCTATTGCTGGCTTTGAAAATAAAGCTGGGGCATGAGCCAAGGATTGAGAGAAACTTCTATAAACTGGAAAAGGCAAGAAAATGAATTCTCTGGAGGCTAGAGGCTCTAGGAAGAGACGCAGCCCTGCTGAAAGCTTGATTTTCGCCCAGTGAGACCCGTTTGGGACTTCTTATCTCCAGAACTATAAGATAATAAATTTGTGTTGTCTTATGCCACTAAATTTATGGTAATTTCTTATGGCATCTATAGAAAAATAATACACAGTCTGACTCCAATGACTTTTGCTTTTTGTTATTCACACTAGGCCTAGTTAGATACTCCCTCTTCTGCCTGGGACTGCTTTCTTTCCTGTCAACTTCAGAGCTACAGTCCTGCGGTTCTCCTCTGTTATTAGGGTTATATTGGCCGGGGTACTTAGTCTCAGACAAGAGAATCCACTGTAGCCAATTTTAGCACAGACGGATTTTTAAAAGACTTTATAATGTAGGTAGTTGTTGGAGGGCTAAAGGAACAGGCTGAGCTTCCAGGAAGGGCTCTCAAATGCACACTGCAGAACTAGACAGCCTAAGGAGCTGCTACCTCTGTTTGATCTAGAAGCCACAGAATTGGGAGGCTGCTAGCACAGCTGTGGCATTTTGCCTGTGCCATGACCTAAATCTTTTTTTAAAAAAATTTTTAATTGTATTTTATTTTTTTATACAGCAGGTTCTTATTAGTCATCAATTTTATACACATCAGTGTATACATGTCAATCCCAATCGCCCAATTCATCACACCACCACCCCCACACCCCCGCGGCTTTCCCCCCTTGGTGTCCATACGTTTGTTCTCTACATCTGTGTCTCATTTAATGCCCTGCAAACCGGTTCATCTGTACCATTTTTCTAGGTTCCACATATCATGACCTAAATCTTATTGTAACCCACATTGCCATCAACCATCTGACCCTGCCATTACCTTTCTCACCTCATCCCCTGTTTCTTTGTCCCCATTCACTTTGGTCTAGGAACATTGTCTTCTTGCTGTTCATAGACCATATCAGGCATGCTCCCGCTGTGGGACATTTGCTGTTCGTTCCACCTGGAAACCTTTCCTCCGAAACCTGGATGATTTACTTCTTCACCTTCAACTCTTCGGTTAAATGACACTATTGTAGTAAGACCTTCCCTTCCTATCCAGTTTAAAATTACAATCCTAACCCATCTGAGTACATCCAATCCTCTTAGCTATGTTTTTCTTCTTAGTATTTATCACCTCTTACTATACTATGTAATTTACTCATTTGGATTTTTAAAAAAATTATCTGTTTCATCCCATTAGAGAAGTTATTTTTCTTTGTTGATATATCTCTAAGAGTGTCTATAACAGTGCTGAAACATTATGGGTGCTTAAATATTTGTTGAAGAAATGAGTACACGTTCCTGAAAATGCTTTTGGTTTTGCAGGAACTGGAAAGACTAGAGGATCCATTATGTCATTTTTTTGTCCCTTGAGTCTCTTTGATTCTAAATAAGACTTCTACTGAATGTAGCTTTAATAATCTTTAATCTCTAGATTAAATGATTATTATTGTGAAATACAAATAGCTTACTGGAGTGTTCCTTTGTGCTACAGGAATTACTTTCGATTTTACTCATACTACTATATTTACTGTCACGTGCATGTTTCATGCACATCTAAGTCTTTCGGTTTAACAGAATATGAGGTAACTTCTCAATCTTTGCACACAGCTATTCATTAGTATTGTATAAATTCTGATGTTCATTTATGATAGAATAGGAATCTTTTTACTGACATGATTTGTTCAAAAACATCATAGAACAGTTGAACATAAATTTCAAAAGATACCTTTATTTTTGATTTTTGCAAAGGGACCATTATTATTAGATGCAGATATTTTAAAAAATTGTTTTGCTTAGCCCAGAGGAAAAAAATAAACAATACTGACACTTATTTCATAGTAGACATGTGAAGTGAACTCATTGTTTACTCAAAGATTGATTATGCAGATGTAGGTATTTTAAAAAACAGAACCTCTCTTTCATATTCCTGTTACCTGGCTTTATGTGCTTGTCAGCATTTCAGAGGTTAGCAATGAGAGGTAGTAAGACTTAGATCAATCTTAGAACTTCTTAGGAACTGAAGAAAAGTTTGTGAGTGCTAAATTAGAAGATAATGGTCAGGATTAGAGGGTTTTGTTTATCTGTATATTTCAATTTTTCGATTAGACTGTATTCTCACGGCTAATTAATTGAGTAGATGGTAAGAATCCTTATTAAGGCTTTCTCCTTAGCTCCATATTAAAATACAACTCTTGAATAAAAGTGACAAAAGTGGGCATCCTTGTCTTGCTCCTGATCTTAGAGGGAGTGCTTTCCGCTTTTCACCATTGAGTATTTAGCTGTGGGTTTGTCATATATGACCTTTATTATGTTGAGTTATGTTGCCTCTATGACCACCTTTCTGGAGACTTTTTATCATAAATGGATGTTGAATTTTATCAGAAGCTTTTCTGAGATGATCACATGGTTTTTATTCTTTAATTTGTTAATGTGGTGTATCACATTGATTGATAGGTGGATATTGAAAAATCCTTGCATTTCTTGGGATAATCCCACTTGATCATGGTGTAAGATCCTTTTGATGTACTGTTGGATTTGGTTAGCTAGTACTTTATTGAGAATTTTTTGCATCTGTGTTCATCAGTGGTATTGGCTGTCCTAGCCACAGCAATCAAAGAAGAAAAAGAAATAAAAGGAATACAAATTGGAAAGGAAGAAGTAAAACTGTCACTGTTTGTAGACGGCATGATTCTATATGTAGACAATCCTAAAGATGCCACCAGAAAACCAGTAGGGCTCATTAATGAATTCAGTAAAGTTGCAGGATACAAAATTAATATACAGAAATCTGTTGCATTTCTATACAATAAAAATGAAATATCAGAAAGAGAAATTATGGAAACAGTCCCACTTACCATCGCATCAAAAAGAATAAAATACCTAGGAATAAACTTACCTAAGGAGGCAAAAGTCCTGTACTCTGAAAACTGTAAGACACTGATGAAAGAAATTGGAGTGGACACAGATGGAGAGATATACCATGTTCTTGGATTGGAAGAATCAGTATTATTAAAATTACCATACTACCCAAGGCACTTCTTCAGATTCAATGCAATTGCTATTAAATTACCAATGGCATTTTTCACAGAACTAGAACAAAAAAAAATTTTAAATGATATGGAAACACAAAAGACCCCGAATAGCCAAAACAATCTTGAGAAGGAAGAATGGAGCTGGAAGACTCATGTGCCCTGACCTGAGACTATACTACAAAGCTACAGTAATCAAAACAGTATGGTACTGGCACAAAAACAGACACACACAAAAAAAAGCCAGAAATAAACCCATGCACTTATGGTCAATTAATCTATGACAAAGGAGGCAAGAATATACAATGGAGAAAAGACAGTCTCTTCAATAAGTGGTGCTGGGAAAACTGGACAGCTACATGTAAAAGAATGAAATTAGAACATTCTCTAGCACCATATACAAAAATAAATTCAAAATGGATTAAAGACCTAAATGTAAGACTGGATACTATAAAAGTCGTAGAGGAAAACAGAGGCAGAACACTCTTTGACGTAAATTGCAGCAATATTTTTTTTGGATCTGTCTCCTAGAGAAATGGAAATAAAAGTGAAAATAAACAAATAGGGCCTAATTAAACTTAAAAGCTTTTGCACAGCAAAGGAAGCCATAAACAAAACGAAAAGACAGCCTACAAACTGGGAGAAAATATTTGCAAATGATGTGATTGACAAGGGCTTAATTTCCAAAAGATGCAAATGCTCATACAGCTCAATATCAAAAAAACAACCCAATCAAAAAATGACCAGAAGACTTAAATAGACATTTCTTCAAATAAGACATACAGATAGCCAATAGGCACATGAAAAAATGCTCAACATTGCTAATTATTAGAGAAATGCAAATCAAAACTACAATGAGGTATCACTTCACACCAGTCAGAATGGCCATCATACAAAAGTCTACAAATAATAAATGCTGGAGAGGGTGTGGAGAAAAGGGAACCCTCTTGCACTGTTGGTCAGAATGTAAATTGGTGCAGCCACTATAGAGAACAGTATGGAGGTTCCTTAAAAAACTAAAAATAGAGTTGCCATTTGATCCAGCAATCCCACTCTTGGGTATATATCCAGAAAAGACACACACACCCCAATGTTTATTGCAGTGGTATTTACATCAACCAAGACATGGAAGCAACCTAAATGTCCATCAACAGATGACTGGCTAAAGAAGATGTGGTGTGTATGTATGTATGTGTATACACACACACACATACATACATACATACATACATACAATGGAATACTGCTCGGCCATAAAAAAGAATGAAATAAGGCCATCTGCAGCAGCTTGAATGGACCTAGAGATTATCATAATAGTGAAGTAAGACAGAAAGACAAATATCATATGATATCACTTATATGTGGAATCTAAAAAAAAATGATACAAATGAATTTATTTACAAAACAGAAGTAGACTCACAGACTTAGAAAATAAACTTATGGTTACCAAAAGGGAAAGTGGGGGGATAAATTAGGAGTTTGGGATTGACATATACACACACTACTATATATAAAATAGATAAACAATAAGGACCTACTATATGGTACAGGAAAGTATATTCAATATCTTGTAATAACCTATAATGGAAAAGAATCTGGAAAAGAATAGAAAATATCTATAACTGAATCACTTTGCTGTACACCTGAAACTAAACACTGTAAGTCAACTATACTTAAATTTTTTAAAAATTCAACTTTTTGTCCTTTATGTATTCTCTGGTAGAAGGAGCAGTCTGGTTTATCCTATTTGTTTTGCTAAATGTTGTTTGCCCTGTAAGTGATGTTGATTTTTATAAACCAGGAGAATTAATGGTAGGGAACAGGTTTATTCCACTTCGCCCTAAACCACCTACATGGACCAAATAATTAAGCATTCAATATCAAGAGCTATGTATTTCCCATACTAGTAAGAAAAGGAAAGAGCACCAAGTGTTCTTTCCCTTGTTCCCATCACTGTTTTCAAGGCTAGATAATATTAACCTGAAGATTATCTCCTTTGTGGATACGGCTAATGGTGGATACATTGTTTAGAAAGCTTGGACCATGATTTGACTGCATCAAGGCTCCTGTGAGGGATCATGGGTGATCTCAGGCATTATTCATACAGTATGTATTCAAATTGGTAGACCTACTTCATATTACTTGCAGTCCATAGATTAACCTCCGTGATAAAAGTTCCTGTTGGTAATTTATGCAACCATACTTAGAAATCTAATAACCAACAAGAGTCTTTGAGGGATGGGGAACGGGAGGAGTGATGTTCACCCCTGTATCTACTATACATGCGTATCTAGTACTTAGACCAAAATTATTTTCCCTTGGCAAAAATACAGCAGTGGTTTTTTGTTTTTTGTTTTGCTTCTATTTATATGTCTGCTAGAACATGCTGTTTTAAAGTTTTGTTGTCTTTATTTCTAGATAATTTAAAAGTTGGTTACATACCCTCTTCTTAGGGGCTTATAAATGCAGTTTTACCACTAAGATATATATGCTTACTGTTTGACCCATCTAGATTCTATGTAGATGTCCTTGTATCTTAACAGTACTGAAACACACACACAAAACTACATTGACGCTTATAGTTTATAAATGTAGTGTTTTAAGAAGTATGTTAAAGAAGGGACCATTTATGGGGCCTTAGTCCCATTTATGTCTGAATTACATTACCTGTGAAGCATCATTGCACATTTACATAAATGCACATTTGCCAAATTACACCAAGTGGGAAAACTTAATATAATCATTTCATAAGCATATAATCTATTCAATATGATTGCATTTTCTCTTGATGCAATTTGGTAAACTGGTGTTTGTATAGATACAAAGTAATGTTCCATAGAATATGCAGTTTCATACATTTTGTTTTTCAGTGCTTTTCAGTTGGGTGTGTGTGAATGGTGTGTAGAGAAATTGGATGAGGTACATGTTTTCTCTTCAATATGGGCAACAAAATTCCTTTGCTTTATTACACCTTAATAGGTCCCATAGTGACAACAGCTCCAAGTTGACTGTTGGCTAATTCTAGAGCAGCGGTCCGCAACCTTTTTGGCACCAGGGACTGCTTTCATGGAAGACAATTTTTCCACAGACCGGTCGGGGGAGGGATAGTTTGGGGATCATTCAAGCGCATTACATTTATTGTGCACTTTATTTCTATTATTATTTCATTGTAATGTATAATGAAATAATAATACAACTCACCATAATGCCGAATCAGTGGGAGCCCTGAGCTCGTTTTCACTTGCCACTCACTGATAGGGTTTTGATACGACTCTGCAAGCAGTTGGTTTATTATGGTCTCTGTGCAGTCAGACCTCTCTGCTAATGATAATCTGTATTTACAGCCACTCATCAGCGCTAGTAGCATCACTGCCTCAGCTCCACCTCCGATCCTCAGGCATTAGATTCTCATAAGGAGCGCGCAACCTAGATCCCTCCCATGCACGGTTCACAGTAGGGTTCGCGCTGCTATGAGAATCTAACGCTGCCGCTGATCTGACAGGAGGTGGAGCTCAGGCGGTAATGCGAGCAATGGGGAGCTGCCGTAAATAGAGATGAAGGTTCGCTCGCTCGCCCGCTGCTGACCTCCTGCTGTGCAGCCCGGTTCCTACCAGGCCACGGGACTAGTAGTGGTCCATGGCCCAGGGGTTGGGAACCTCTGTTCTAGAGTACTAAAGTACCTATGATGATTAGAACTATAATGTGAGATTGAAATTTTCAAGACAGAGTTTCCCCCACCCCCTTCTTTGGGGATTCAGTTTCTTTAAAAATAATTTAATAATAGTGGTGGTTTCAGAGGAAAAGTGTGAAAGTGCACTGTAATCTTTGACTGTGAGATGTAAGAGTTTGCAGTGGGGTTGCAGTGATTAAGCCTAATGCTAGGACAAGTAAAGCTAATATTTTAAGCTCTGTCTTTTATTACAAAATGGAAGCTGTCTTGTTTCTTGAAGAATTAAACAAAAAAATGCATGCTTAAGAGTTCTTAACACTCTGATTTGCAATATTTTGCTCAAATATCTTCAAATAATGTAAAGTACATACTTCTGTTAAATAATAAAGTTTTCTGGAATTCTGTCAACTGAGTAAGGGTGCTTAGAATAGGAATGTGAATATTTCAAATTTCTAACTTTTTTTTTTTTTTCGGACAAAACTTTCTTTGTAGCATTAACCATACTAATTCAGAATAAAGAATAAAGCTAGTTATTGCTTACATTTTTTTAAACATAAAAGGTGCTATATGTGTTAAAAATAGTTTCAATTTGATAACAGTTGTAGGAAGTTTTTCTCCTTCTTAATTCTGGCATCGTATTATTACTCTTGGAGATGAAAGAGTCCAAACCTGTATGGGTATTTAACTGTTGGAGTTCTTGTTTCTTGATTGGAAATTAAAACAAAAAATTATAGTTGATTTTATAATTGACCTGTTTGTTTTTAAAAGTATACATTTAAATATAAAAATTTAAATCCATTGTAAACCTTTTACCCTAAGCATTAACATCTCTATGTAAAAATCGCTACTCTTATTGCATGTGTGATTACCTTAGTGTTTAAGAGTTCCAGTGAGTATTCATCTATTTACCAGGATATGATCTACAGCTATTCACAGTCTGATACTTGAAAGCTTTTAAAAACACCAACATTATATTTTATTTCTCTCTGTATTTAGCAGTTCCTTGGCAAACATAGAGATGGCATGGAGAGTAAGGTAGAGGGAATTAGGTTTGGCCACTAGAGACCAAGCTGTTAGAAATTAGTTTGTCTAAAGAGAGAAGTGAAATGGTTTCCCTAATCTAGATTATTGATTTAACATGTTCCTTTAATGAATATTAGAACAACTATACTATATCAATAACTGTGCTAGATAAATTCTGGAGATACAGTACTAAACAGAATAACAAGTTTACTGCTTCATTGGAGCTTACATTCTATTCAGGGGTAGCAAAAAAAAAAAGTAAACGAGATAATTTCATAGAGTAATAAGCACTATGAAGGAAACAGTAGAGGATGGAGTGATAAAGAAGGATTGGGGGAGCTATTTTAAATTCAGTGCTCATGGATGGTCTCACTGAAAAGATGATAATTAAGATGATGAGAGGGCATCAGTGATGTCTGGTTTCTTAAAATGGTAAGCTAAATTATTTAGATCAACTTTTTCACTGATATTAAAGAAATATGCTGGATAAAAAATATTTTTAAATGCTTGAGAAATACTTGAGCTCTAAAAATACAGCCACTTTTTGCATAACAGCCTATAACTTAATAGGGACTGGATGCTGAGCAGAATAGGAGAATAAAACGGAAAGAGATTTTTTTAAAGAAGTAACTGAGAAGTGTGGCCATAGGCTGCCTTTCATACATATTTGTGTTGCAGGTACATGTAGCCCAGTTTAGCTGGAGACGGTCCAATCTGGTAGTGTCTCCCAAAGCAAAATAAAGCTTCTGTAGCTGAAGCACGTTATCTTACAGTGAACCCCTGCAAATACATTGTCAAGCAAGTAGCCAAAGATAAGGCCCACGAAGAAACAGACAGACACTGAACAGAACCAGTGAGAATAAACAGCAGCATGAGAAGTCCATAGACTTCAGATATTGAAATTATTAGACACCGATTTAAAACAACTGTGCTTACAAGTTATGACACACGTGAAAATGTCTGCAAGGAAACCATAAAAAGCAACACAGCATATTTGTACAGGAACCAGACTAAATTTTTAGAAATGAAAAACACAAAAACAAAGTCAGTGAGCCTTCTGGTTCAGGCTTTGTTGATTAGTTTGTATCAAGTGAACCCTCCTACTGAAACCATTATAAAAGTTGGGCCATATATATAAGACAACCAGTCGAAGGCCTCGGAGAGCAACCAGTGTAAGCTGGACTTGGGGGACTATGATTCTTGAGAAGAGGAAAGCTCATGAAGTGATCTCCGTATTTATTCTGGTTTTTTCCTTGGGGGAGTTTTCCAATTCTCAGTGCCGGATAGAGCTCAAGCAGAAAGTGGCAGTTTTACTGCCACAAAGAAGCTGGGGACTGAGGCCAAATCCTGGATATGAGAGAAGTACAGAGAATTGAACATGCTACATATAATGTCCACATATAAACTCTCCCTCAAGTGTAGTAGTTTAATAACAACCAGACCTAGAGCAGGACTTCAGACATCAGACAACGTTGACTGTGAGGATAAAGAGCGGAGCAGAAGTTTCAGCCACTTTGGGCAAGACGTATTTGAGTTCAAGTACGTCAAAAACTAGTAAGGAGCACACTTAAGCCATTAGCTTAAAAAAATACACACACACACACACACACACACACACACACACACACCCCTCCAGGATATATTCACCTGTGTATATTAATAGTTTCTTTGTTTTTAAGAGCGAACAATGAAAGAATCTGTTTAAAGTAATACAATAATAGGCCAGACGCTGTGATCTTTTATCTTATAAAATATGGAAGAGTTAGGCTGTGTCCCAAATGCAAATACTGCTTTGAGTATTTAGACTATGAAACAATAGATCTTTGGGTCCTAACTGTACATTATCTGAACAGCGCTATCAATGTATGATCCTTACTAAATTTCCTTGCTATATGCAATTGCTACAGGAGGTAAGAAGTAATTAGAGGTCAAGAATACCATTGTGTTGGTCTATACATAAATCTTTAAGTCATTTTTTTTTTTTTAATCTAGTTAAGTTTCCAATTTATCTTTGCTTCTTGTATACAACCTACTTTTAAATGCTTAGGGAAATTTGATGTAAGCACTAAAATGTCCTCGGGATTGACCAGTGCAGTTAATGCATGACCAAATGCGTTCAGTGTTCACAGGAACATACAGCCCTCAGGAGCATGCTTTTTATAGGTCAGTGAATTTTCTACAGAGCTATTGCTGAGAATTATTTTTAAAGTATCTTCTCAAGTATGCTTGTCTAAGTCAATAAGCCTATTGTACTAGAAAGTTTCCAGGCGATACATAAAGCAAAACACTAAATAAATTGTTATTCTCTCAAGTGACATAATGTCTGTATTTTACTTACTGTTCACAATAATTTTCCCACAGAAGCACAAAGGTCAATCCTGTTTTCTTCTGAGTGGGAATTATTAATTTGTTGGGTTTTTTTTTTTATAAGATTGATTTAATTAATTGGGTCTTGAGGTCTTGAATTTTCTTACGTTTCTTTTTCCATACATACACTCACAAATTTAATACAACTTTTAAAAAGTGTTCTTTCCATCAGAATTTATTTTTGCCATGTTTCAAGCGTCTTGTATCGAACTTTAAAGTGAAATTCATTAAGTAGTTTGTTACTTTCTCAAAAATCTAATAGCCGATTTTTGGAAATTTACCTAAAACTTTACTAGTTAAACTGTGGTCCTTGGAATAGCATGTTGTGGCCATCACCTGGGAGCTTATTAGAAATGCAGAATCTTGGGCCCTATCCTAGATTTACCGATTTATAATCTGTATTTTAATAAACTCAAGTGATTCCTGTACACATCAAAGTTTGAGAAGCGCTGATCTAAAAGCCTGTTTCCTAGTGTTTATATTTAATCTACCTAACCCTTAAAGGGAAAGACGCCTGTACAAAGGCCAATAAAAAATCAAGGTGTTTTAAAAGCTTTCAGAGGATATCTCAAAGGCTGATGTAATCTGCACTTTTCAGAAAATAATAATGTTTATTTTGTTCCTAGTGATTGTACCATATCATTTATTATACCCTCTTCCTTTCTTTTTGCTTGTCTAATCTAGTGTGACATCTTTAGCTCTCAGCTCTTTGCTGTACTTTTTAAACTAATATCAGCCCTAACTTCTTCACCTGGGCTCTTATCTTACATTTCTGACATTCGTTATGTCCCAAATAGTTATATCATCACCCTTTTCAAACTATGCTTTCTTTCCTAACTTCCTTTTGTTACTTATATATCTGTTTTAGATCCAGTAAAGTCTCATATCTTCTGAATCTTTTCACGGTTTTTCTTGTATACAGTGATTTCCCCCTTGCTTTATTCCTATAACCCCTTTTATCCCTTCTGTAAGAGATGGAGATGGAATTCATGTCTTCAACACAACTCCCTATTACTTCTTCTGTAAATAAAGTTTCTGGCAGAAAGCAGTATTTGGAATGCACCTTTTTAAATTAAAAAAATTACTCTAGAACATTAAGTTGAAAATAGCATGCCAGCAAGTCCATCTTGCCAATTGGTTGACTGTGGATATTAGTTTTTAAGTTTCTGTGTTTTACAGTTAGCAAGGTTTCCATGTTACGTGGTAACCAACTCAACAAATTTTGACTCACCAAAAACCAAAACTAACTGAAAACCCCCAAAATGGAATGGTTCTTATGAAGCAAATAATCAGTGTCCTCACCCTTAAGTACATAAGAAGACTAATTAATATTTACGTATGATTTCTTAGCATAAAATGGACAGGCAGTTATTACGGCTGAATTAGATTATACAGAAATTAGAAACTAATAGATACTAACTTAAACACAACTTTAGGATGGAAGAAAGTTAAAGATCCTGACCCCCTTATTTTATATTAAAGGAAACTGGGACAGGACTTAAATGTTTGCTTCTACTTCATGCCAAAATAGTATGCAGAGCCCATCTCTCAGCTTTTGGGTTTCAGTCTAAAGTCCAGAAGCTTGAAGATATAAAATTTCCAAGTTATGTTCACTTTCATTTTGGAATCAAAGGTCAGCTCTTGGATTAAATGACAACCTTTGGCATCAGACTGTGCATATGACTAGTTTTAACACAAAGACTTCATGTTCTAAAAAATGATCCAAGGGTAGGAGATATTTAGTAGTTTGAGGTTAATGGATTATTGGGGACATCTAAAATTGTGTGTTTAAAAGCTCGTAAGATTTTGCCAAGTTTGACTCTATGCATTTTTTCAATTGTCTTTTTCTTTATATATGGCAAACATTGTACCTTTTATAGCTTTTGTATACCTCAGCTGTATAGCACAGTGGGAATGTATTCAATTTTGCCTTGGGAAAATACTCCCCTCTTTTCTGGGTTACAGCTGCTGAAACAGTTTTAACAATTTTACCCTCAGTTGTTTTTATTGAAGAGTAGCCACATACTACTACTATTTTAAAGATATTAGTGGTAAAGATATTACCACTAACTCAGAATCAAAATTAATGTCTGCAATATATTGGTTTCCAGCGTTTGTTTCCTTTGTTGTTGCTGTTTTTTTGACGAGGTGGGTCAGTCTTTATTAGTGGGGAGGGGGGGGGCAGTATCCATATGAGCCTAGAACACTGTGAAGAGGAAGAGAAGCCTCAGTCCCATCTGGGGAGGGGGTTTCTGTAGTCGACATGAGCAAAGGCCTGAGTCACAGTAACTCCACTTGGAGATGGTCATCCAGACCCTCCACCACCTAGGCATATGGAGGGTCGGAGCAGTGAGGGATACCCAGTGGAGCAGGTACAATAGAAGCTTGGTTTCAATTATAGTGGGCGGAAATTTTTGTTTTTGTTCAAATGAGCATAACCCTGATAATCTTAACTATATTAATTTGGGGAATAGGAAAAATAGATGAAAAGCTAGAGCAAAAATATTTTTTAAAAACTTATTTTCTTGAAATGCTAAAATGTTTAGAGAGGACAGTCAGGAGAAGAGTGGTGCTGTATACGAATACCTTTGGATTTAGTGTAAATAGGCTATTTCTCGGACTCTGTTGTTCATCTTTTTTGAACCAAGTTCCTATCTCTAAAACATATCCATATAATCTCTGAGTTAAATTTTGTTACTATCATGAGATTCAAATCTTTATTTCCTTTTGGGAAAAAAAGTCTGTTTAGTGGTTGTTTTATAAATCTTCCTTGCTGTTCATTTATTGATTCAAAAAATATTTATTGCGTGTCAGCCGTATATCTCAAACATTTAACTTTAGAATCTAAATTTTGATTATATGTCATTATTGACTGAGGAGATGCTTCTCTGTCAGAGTAGTACATCTTATAGAAAATATTGTTTACAAGCTTTTATAAAGGAATATTTACTTCTCTATTGGAGTCACTATCATCTGAAGAATGACAAAATAAAATTTTATGTACCAATTTGAGTATGTTCCCTGAACTAATTTATACATAGTTTGACATGAGAACATACAAGAAGAAAATATCCCATCTAGGAATCCCCCTAACAGGGAATTCATGATGAACACTAAGGTGCTGTAGAGCTTCAAGTTTTTCAAAGAATATCAAGAGTTGGAGTGAGAGTTAAAAGTCACATATAGTTTACCCTCTCAATCAGTGTAGAAATCGACTCCATATTGTTTCTGATAGGCCAGCATCAGTCTTCTACTTAAAATTTCTAGAAACAGTAACATAAGTAAAGGATAATCAATTTCATTTTTTAGTAACTCTCATGATTGGAAAATTCCTTGTCAGTTGAACTAAAGGTGCCTCTTATTTTCCATTCTTTGGTCTCAGTTTTGACCTCTGGAGTTAGCAGTTTAAGCCTAATCTAATCTGTCCTTCCATACATGGCAGTTGATATGTTTAAAGATGGTTATCATGTTCCTTCAAGTAAGCTTTTTCAAAAAAATACCTAAGTGTATGTCTTTTGCTGTAAAACTCAAATTCAGAAGAATCATTTATCATGTATGAATTCTCTTTTGCCCACTTAGAGGCAGAATCCTCTTCTGTATATGTTGGCTTTGTCATTTTTCATGAGCTTTTCATGTTTTATGCCTTGATAGTTTGAGAACTTTTAGGGGGTATCTGATCCTATAATTTTTCTCAATGTTCAAATAAATCAATCCTGATAACTTTTTAGGTAAAGAAAATATTTTAATCTCTTTTCGTGTATTTAAAAAAACTGACTCTTAAGAGCTATTACATTTAATGATATGGTAAATATTAAGGTATAATCTTTAAAAAATTAGCTACAATAAAAGTCAAAATTGAATGATATTAGAAGCTCTGTGTTTAAATAGATGTCAGTGATTTATACCAATTGGCAAAATAACTCTATGTAGCAGTCCTTATATTCAATAATTAAAGATTAAATGAAAGAATGTTTTTGTTACCGTTCATTAATGGAGAAAACTAGGGAGAGAAAAGATTCTAGGAAGATGCAGAGTAGCTATAAAGAGAAGAATCTTAAGAAAAAAATAGTAACAAAATTAATTGTGTTGAGGCATTAATGGCGAAGTTCTGTACACTTGCCTTTGATGTTTTTCCAGCCCACCCAATCATAGGTTGTACAACAGGAGTGAGATAAATATTTGTAATGTTTTTCCATTATATTATATATTATTACTTGTTGGGTATGTGAGATTTAGATTATTTTTGTTGCGTGTTTAAGAGATTCTCTTTTGCTAGAAGAACCAAGACACTCCTAAAATTTAGTGAATGACATCACATGACAATCTTTGTTCTCCTCTAATCAGATTACCAAAATTTAGTGTATTTGGAAGAATTCTTCTCTAGCGAAATACATTTTTATAATAATACATTAGAATGAGTATAACTGCAGAAAAGGGTGGATTTCTAATAGGAACTTTGTGAGCAGTGGAAAATTGCATGAACTTTGCCTCTACTTCTTTCCATGTAAAGAAAATATCCTCTTTACATTTTTAATTGAGGGAAGGGAAAGATGTATTTCTAGAGTTATATTATTTTTGTATAAAAATATGGTTTTTCATAATATTTTAAATATTAGGTAAAACAGAAATTTTTGTCTAATCTGTTATTAAAACAAAATTTTAGATAAATATTTTTATAAAATTCTTGAAAATGCTGGCAAGTTTTGTAATAGGCTATTCAGTGTCCCAGTGAGATTTGGGGAAATGCTTACTGTTTTCCTCATAATGTTTTCCATTACCTTAAAATGCACCACTAATGCCTAGGGATAATAGTGAATTAATGAAAAATTTTAGCATTGACCTAACCCACTCAGCTTAGTTTTTGCTGCCAAAATATCCAAGGGGAGACATTTAGTAATGCTGTGAGCCATAGGAGTTGCTGAGGTAGTTCACAGTTATGGCACTACCCAGATATGCAGGGAATCCTTAAACAAAGGGCATCAAAGTAAATAATGCACGCAGAGCGAGCGCTTAGTGGTCAGCAGAGGCTGGTTTGCATATATAGGCAATGCCTGCCTACTGATTGATGAAGCCTATTACCATGAGACTGTATTTATTAAAGGCAACACTTCAGTAATTCTATGCACAAATGATTAATAGCTAAATGATTATTGATTTTAGTTAATTAGAAAGGTCAAGATGAAAATTCTGAATGAAATAATATCATTTCATTATATTGACTTATTCTACTTGAAATTATTAAAGCTTAAAATTACTACTTAAAGTTGTCATGCTATGAATGTTCTCAGTAAAGTTTGAATGATTTTAGTTAGTTCTAATATTAACATATGATTAATCTGAAATGAATTTTCAAATATTTGCTAACATAAGATATTGGCTTAATCTCTTCATAAGCAAAATTTTTGCTCACTAGCAACTGCTGAGTTAAAGACAAGTCAAAATTATTAACATTCTGTTGTCTTATTTCTCTAGTCCTTTTATTATGTTATTACTAGTATTTTTTAACTTAAAACTTTTTTCCCCTCTACAATGAAATAGCAATCTTATAAAAGAGAAAGCATTTTACAGTAGGGCTTTTCAGCTAAGTGAGTAATGCTGTCCACTGCAGTTAGGAGGGTTAAATTCTTTTCTAACAATAACATAAGAGCTTGTTGGTCAACAAAAATTCTGTATGGATTGTACCTAAATAATCTCTTAATCTGTTTCCTTCAGTGCCATGGTCACACCAGAAGCTGATGGAAATCATTTAGGAACTCGGATTTATCAGAGTTTGAGACTATTTTGTTCTAGTTTAAAAAAAAAAAAAAGCTATGTTCTCAAATTCAGTTTCATACACATACCCTTACACGCATGTATTCATGTAAAATCCTAAGAGATACAAATGTATGTAGGTGGATCTTTCCATCTACTCCAGATTTTGTGGTCCTTGGTTTCCTAGCACATGATAAAGAGGTCTACCAAATGTTTAATTTGCAGATCCTGCCAAGATTCCCACAATGATTGACTTGTGCCTCTGGGTATTACAGAGAATAAACAGAAGGACATGAACTCGAGAAGTATGAGACAGTGTTACTGGTACCCTGCACTGCTATCATAGCAAGGCTGGTTAGTATGTGATAGAAGAAACCATCTCTTCTGTTTGACTTCTCGCCTGTTATTTTTCATTCAAAATTTTTTTCACCTCAAAATACTTGGCACTCATCTGACATCTCCAATGACATGCAACTATACAGTATTTTTTCCATTCTAAGCCTACTGCACAATACATGGCTTTTTAGTGTTTTTTGAGCAGTATGATATAGTGTGGCATAGTTTATCATTTATGCACAATGTTAACACATAATACCATACTCTTGGTGCCCACGTTCTTGCTTCTCTTTCATTTAAACTTAATGGCATAGAATTCTTCTTTAAATGCTATACTTAGGAATTTTTGTGTACTCCTGTGCATCCATTTTTAAAACTGCCAACAATCTTAACTATGTTATCTTTATTTTCAGTAACATAAAATGGTATAAATCATTCTACCTCCTAACCTTATTTGCAAAATTAATCTGAAAGTAAAAGTTGCTTCTTTAAATTGTAGCATGTAATGACTAAAAAAAGTACTCAGATTTCTGAATTGTGGAGAGAGGAAAATAATACTGTATCAGAAAGAGGGTTACTTAAATCGGGCATTCTTGGGCACTGCTTTAGGTCTAGTCTTCCTGACAAGTGGTTTAAATCAAAGGTCTCCTGCATTAAATCTCAGAGAAGCCAAGTCCACTTATCTAAAATCGTCCCTAGGTAGAATCAACATATACGGGGCGACTAAAAAATAGTTAAAGTTCACGTCTTACAGGGAAATCTGTTTCATTATTTTTCTTTTCTTAACTCATGTTCTTAGGGCAAAATAATGATGACACATTACAGGACGTATACCATTTGTTGATGGCTCATATTTGAAAATTGATAACTAAGTCGTATCTAGCACTTTAAAAATGAATACGATTGCTTATGCCACGTTTTGGCAAAGCATTTATTCACTGTAATATTTTGAAATATAATTGCTGAGCAAGAATGACACGTGAATGCCTTATTTAATTGCATTTACTCCACTATCAGTTATCTATAAACTTCAACACAGTTCTTCAGTGAACTTTCTAAATTCATCAGTTAGTAACCTTTTTAGCCCAGTGCATAAAGTAATGTTTTGACAAACCTTTTAAAAAGGCAAGTAGGTGAACTTATTAGGAAACAATGCAGAGTAAAATTAAAAACATTTTGAATAGGTGTAATTTATATTTGGCTGGCTCTGCTTGACGAAGGTTAGGCAACTCACATTATATTAAAAATTCCTCATAACTAATATTAATCTAGGTGCTAATTCTATACCTACCCAAATGCAAAATGCAGAAGGAGTTTGAGATTAGAAAACAACTGTGTTCAATATTGCTAATGTCCAGCTGACTGGTACTACCAGCCAGTTGTGTACAATGTGTATTATGTGTCTACCTTTCCCCATCCTCTTACTCTGTATCTAGTATAATAAGTGTGATTGTTGCCCTCCTGTAGTCTTTGGAAAGTAGTGGAAAGAAAAGGTAAGCAGGCTCAAATTAAATGCAATCACAGGCCTCAGAGGGCTATCCAAGAACATGGGAGCAACTGGCCTTGTTATGCTAGTCTCCTGACATTCAATTAGGCTAGTACTTATGGTCACAAAAGGGCTTTATGTTGCCATGGATAGGTACCATTTGTCAATTTAATGACTATATTTATAATATTGGGTACCTCTCTCACTTGCCATAGATAGGGTGTATTGGATAGCTTTTGTTAAACTGTAACAGCAAAAAACTCCAGAAGCTCAGTGGCTTATATATTCTATTCTCATTTATACTTTGCAGATCTGCTGTGGCTTTGCTCTATGCCCTCTTCCTGAGACCTATGAAGGAGAGGGAAAAAGAGTGATGGAACTTGTATGATGGCTCCTAAAACTTCGGCTTGGAACGGGCACATGCCACTTTCACATTTCATTGGTAGAAACAGCTCAAATGGAAGCAGGAAATATAACTCTCCTCTAGGGATAGGCCTGGTAAAGGAGGGGCAGCTAATATTAGGCTGGTAATAAAATCTATCACATAGATGTTAACATTCCTGTCTCCCTACCCTCACCAACCACTGTCCCTATCCCTGCTGTTTATGGTAGAGAGGTACAGAAATTTTTTTTAGCTTTTATAGATTGATTTTTTTTCTTAATTACTATTTATATATTATAGAACCAAAATTAGGAAGTAACAGTAAAATCAGTGACACTGGTGAATGTAGAGAGATTAGTTTAGAGAGCATATCCTGTTATTCATATTCATACTGGTGACCTCTTCTGAGTTACTACAAAAATAAAAAGTTGACAGTAATGCAGAAAAAATTACCTTTTCCTCCTCTTTCCTTTTTTCTTTCTCCTTTTTTTTTTTAATCACTCATCAATTTTATACACATCAGTGTATACATGTCAATCCCAATCGCCCAATTCAGCACACCACCATCCCCACCCCACCGTGGTTTTCCCCCCTTGGTGTCCATACGTTTGTTCTCTACATCTGTGTCTCAACTTCTGCCCTGCAAACCGGTTCATCTGTACCATTTTTCTAGGTTCCACATACATGCGTTAATATACGATATTTGTTTTTCTCTTTCTGACTTCACTCTGTATGGCAGTCTCTAGATCCATCCACATCTCAACAGATGACTCAGTTTCGTTCCTTTTTATGGCTGAGTAATATTCCATTGTATATATGTACCACATCTTCTTTATCCATTCGTCTGTCGATGGGTATTTAGGTTGCTTCCATGACCTGGCTATTGTAAATAGTGCTGCAATGAACATTGGGGTGCATGTGTCTTTTTGAATTACGGTTTTCTCTGGGTATATGCCCAGTAGTGGGATTGCTGGATCATATGGTAATTCTATTTTTAGTTTTTTAAGGAACCTCCATATTGTTCTCCACAGTGGCTGTATCAATTTACATTCCCACCAACAGTGCAAGAGGGTTCCCTTTTCTCCACACCCTCTCCAGCATTTGTTTGTAGATTTTCTGATGATGCCCTTTCTAACTGGTGTGAGGTGATACCTCATTGTAGTTTTGATTTGCATTTCTCTAATAATTAGTGATGTTGAGCATCTTTTCATGTGCTTCTTGGCCATCTGTATGTCTTCTTTGGAGAAATGTCTATTTAGATCTTCTGCCCATTTTTGGATTGGGTTGTTTGTTTCTTTAATATTGAGCTGAATGAGCTGTTTATATATTTTGGAGGTTAATCCTTTGTCCATTGATTCGTTTGCAAATATTTTTCTCCCATTCTCAGGGTTGTCTTTTCGTCTTGTTTATGGTTTCCTTTGCTGTGCAAAAGCTTTGAAGTTTCATTAGTTCCCATTTGCTTATTTTTGTTTTTATTTCCATTAGTCTAGGAGGTGGGTCAAAAAGGATCTTGCTGTGATTTCTGTCAAAGAGTGTTCTTCCTATGTTTTCCTCTAAGAGTTTTATAGTGTCCGGTCTTACATTTAGGTCTCGAATCCACTTTGAGTTTATTTTTGTGTATGGTGTTAGGGAGTATCCTAATTTCATTCTTTTACATGTAGCTGTCCAGTTTTCCCAGCACCACTTATTGAAGAGACTGTCTTTTCTCCATTATATATCTTTGCCTCCTTTGTCATAGATTAGTTGATCATAGGTGTGTGGGTTTATCTCTGGGCTTTCTATCTTGTTCCATTGATCTATGTTTCTGTTTTTGTGCCAGTACCATATTGTCTTGATTACTGTAGCTTTGTGGTATAGTCTGAAGTCAGGGAGTCTGATTCCTCCAGCTCTGTTTTTTTCCCTCAAGACTGCTTTGACTATTCGGGGTCTTTTGTGTCTCCATACAAATTTTAAGATGATTTGTTCTAGCTCCGTAAAAACTGCCCTTGGTAATTTGATAGGGATTGCATTGAATCTGTAGATTGCTTTGGGTAGTATACTCATTTTCACAATGTTGATTCTTCCAATCCAAGAACATGGTATATCTCTCCATCTGTTGGTATCAACTTTAATTTCTTTCATCAGTGTCTTATAGTTTTCTGCATACAGGTCTTTTGTCTCCCTAGGTAGGTTTATTCCTAGGTATTTTATTTTTTTTGTTGCAGTGGTAAATGGGAGTGTTTCCATAATTTCTCTTTCAGATTTTTCAACATTAGTGTATAGGAATGCAAGATATTTCTGTGCATTAATTTTGTATCCTGCAACTTTACCAAATTCATTGATTAGCTCTAGTAGTTTTCTGGTGGCATTTTTAGGATTCTCTATGTATAGTATCATGTCATCTGCAAGCAGTGACAGTTTTACTTCTTGTTTTCCGATTTGTATTCCTTTTATTTCTTTTTCTTCTCTGATTGCCGTGGCTAGGACTTCCAAAACTATGTTGAATAATAGTGGTGAGAGTGGACATCCTTGTCTCGTTCCTGATCTTAGAGGAAATGCTTTCAGTTTTTCACCGTTGAGAATGATGTTTGCTGTGGGTTTTTCGTATATGGCCTTTATTATGTTGAGGTAGCTTCCCTCTATGCCCACTTTCTGGAGAGTTTTTATCATAAATGGGTGTTGAATATTGTCAAAAGCTTTTTCTGCATCTATTGAGATGATCATATGGTTTTTATTCTTCAATTTGTTAATATGGTGTATCACATTGATTGATTTGCGTATATGGAAGAATCCTTGCATCCCTGGGATAAATCCCACTTGATCATGGTGTATGATCCTTTTAATGTGCTGTTGGATTCTGTTTGCTAGTATTTTGTTGAGGATTTTTGCATCTATACTCATCAGTGATATTGGTCTGTAATTTTCTTTTTTTGTAGTATCTTTGTCTGGTTTTGGTATCAGGGTGACGGTGGCCTCATAGAATGAGTTTGGGAGTGTTCCTTCCTCTGCAATTTTTTGGAAGAGTTTGAGAAGGATGGGTGTTAGCTCATCTCTAAATGTTTGATAGAGTTCACCTGTGAAGCCCTCTGGTCCTGGACTTTTGTTTGTTGGAAGATTTTTAATCACAGTTTTAATTTCATTACTTGTGATTGGTCTGTTCATATTTTCTGTTTCTTCCTGGTTCAGTCTTGGAAGGTTATACCTTTCTAAGAATTTGTCCATTTCTTCCAGGTTGTCCATTTTATTGGCATAGAGTTGCTTGTAATAGTCTCTTAGGATGCTTTGTATTTCTGCGGTGTCTATTGTAACTTCTCCTTTTTCATTTCTAATTTTATTGATTTGAGTCCTCTCCCTCTTTTTCTTGATGAGTCTGGCTAACGGCTTATCAATTTTGTTTATCTTCTCAAAGAACCAGCTTTTGCTTTTATTGATCTTTGCTATTGTTTTCTTTGTTTGTATTTCATTTATTTCTGCTCTGATCGTTATGATTTCTTTCCTTCTGCTAACTTTGGGTTTTGTTTGTTCTTCTTTCTCTAGTTCCTTTAGGTGTAAGGTTAGATTGTTTACTTGAGATTTTTCTTGTTTCTTGAGGTAGGCTTGTATAGCTATAAACTTCCCTCTTAGAACTACTTTTGCTGCATTCCATAGGTTTTGTATCGTCGTGTTTTCATTGTCATTTGTCCCTAGGTATTTTTTGATTTCCTCTTTGATTTCTTCAGTGATCTCTTGGTTATTCAGTAACGTATTGTTTAGCATCCATGTGTTTGTGCTTTTCACGTTTTTTTCCCTGTAATTGATTTCTAATCTCATAGGGTTGTGGTCAGAAAAGATGCTTGATATGATTTCAATTTTCTTAAATTTACTGAGGCTTGATTTGTGACCCAAGATGTGATCTATCCTGGAGAATGTTCCGTGCGCACTTGAGAAGAAAGTGTAATCTGCTGTTTTTGGATGGAATGTCCTATAAATATCAATTAAATCTATCTGGTCTATTAGGTCATTTAAAGCTTCTGTTTCCTTATTTATTTTCATTTTGGATGATCTGTCCATTGGTGTAAGTGAGGTGTTAAAGTTCCCCACTATTGTTGTGTTACTGTCGATTTCCTCTTTTATAGCTATTAGCAGTTGCCTTATGTATTGAGGTGCTCCTATGTTGGGTGCATATATATTTATAATTGTTGTATCTTCTTCTTGGATTGATCCCTTGATCATTATGTAGTGTCCTTCCTTGTCTCTTGTAACACTCTTTATTTTAAAGTCTATTTTATCTGATATGAGTATAGCTACTCCAGCTTTCTTTTGATTTCCATTTGCATGGAATATCTTTTTCCATCCCCTCACTTTCAGTCTGTATGTGTCCCTAGGTCTGAAGTGGGTCTCTTGTAGACAGCATATATATGGGTCTTGTTTTTGTATCCATTCAGCAAGCCTGTGTCTTTTGGTTGGAGCATTTAATCCATTCACGTTTAAGGCAATTATCGATATGTATGTTCCTATGACCATTTTCTTAATTTTTTTGGATTTGTTTTGGTAGGTCCTTTTCTTCTCTTGTGTTTCCTGCCTAGAGAAGTTCCTTTAGCATTTGTTGTAGAGCTGATTTTGTGGTGCTGAATTCTCTTAGCTTTTGCTTATCTGTAAAGCTTTTGATTTCTCCATCGAATCTGAATGAGATCCTTGCTGGGTAGAGTAATCTTGGTTGTAGGTTCTTCCCTTTCATCACTTTAAGTATATCATACCACTCCCTTCTGGCTTGTAGAGTTTCTGCTGAGAAATCAGCTGTTAACCTTATGGGAGTTCCCGTGTATGTTATTTGTTGTTTTTCCCTTGCTGCTTTCAATAATTTTTCTTTGTTTTTAATTTTTGCCAATTTGATTAGTATGTGTCTCGGTGTGTTTCTCCTTGGGTTTATCCTGTATAGGACTCCCTGAGCTTCCTGGACTTGGGTGGCTATTTCCTTTCCTATGTTAGGGAAGTTTTCGACTATAATCTCTTCAAATATTTTCTCGGGTCCTTTCTCTCTCTCTTCTCCTTCTGGGACCCCTATAATGCAAATGTTGTTGGGTTTAATGTTGTGCCAGAGGTCTCTTAGGCTGTCTTCATTTCTTTTCATTCTTTTTTCTTTATTGTGTTCCGCAGCAGTGAATTCCACCATTCTGTCTTCCAGGTCACTTATCCGTTCTTCTGCCTTAGTTATTCTGGTATTGATTCCTTCTAGTGTATTTTTCATTTCAGTTATTGTATTGTTCATCTCTGTTTGTTTGTTCTTTAATTCCTCTAGGTCTTTGTTAATCATTTCTTACATCTTCTCGATCTTTGCCTCCATTCTTATTCTAAGGTCCTGGATCATCTTCACTATCATTTTTCTGAATTCTTTTCCTGGAAGGTTGCCTATCTCCACTTCATTTAGTTGTTTTTCTGGGGTTTTATCTTGTTCCTTCATCTGGTATATAGCCCTCTGCGTTGTCATCTTGTCTATCTTTCTGTGAATGTGGTTTCTCTTCCACAGGCTGCAGGATTGTCGTTTTTCTTGCTTCTGCTGTCTGCCCTCTGGTGGTTGAGGCTATCTAAGAGGCCCTCTTTCCTTTTTGATAGAGTACCTTTCAGGAGATTAAGGAACCAGTAGAGAAATTTAGGTGAACAAATTACTTTGTATTATACATTTTTGTATCTCATGTTAGATATTTTCATAAGTAGACTAAAAGTAGATGTTCTGCTCTTGTATTCATATAGATATAAATTTGAAATATTTTGAAGTTCCTGAGCTTTTAAAGTAAGATTTCTTATTTGCTATTTAAAATGAAATAGAAGCACATAAAAATGAAAATAGACTTCCATGCTTTCACTTTGGTAAAAGTAATATACATTTTCTTATTTTTACTATTAGGTATTTGGTTTTTGTATTGCCCTCCATAAGCCAACTTTCATTCTGCTTAATACTTAGTTATTACTGTAGAATGTTATTGTGGTAATGTGAACTGACTTCATTGTATTGTGTGCATATTTTAATGAAATATTCTGCCTGCTCCTGATTAGACAGGAGGTATATTTACATAATGCTAATCAAGCATTTGTCGTAGCATTTGGAAAGGGCAGTACTGTAATTTTAGTGGCTACATGTATTATCTGTCACACAAATTTAGCAACCAACTGTCTAAAATACAAATCACTGTATCCTGGAAATTGTCAAGGTTAATTATAAGTCCTATTGCCTTTTTTTAAAAAACATACCTTATGGTACATCTTAATATATTTTGGGTCCCATTTCATTTGTAGACTGTGGAGTTTTATTTTTGGTATACCAGAATAGTTCTCTGCATTGTTTGTTCAGTCATTTCCTGCACCTGGTTTGGATATGTTGAATTTATTTTTAATTTAAAAATTATTTTTGAATTTTGCTTGGTTTGCATTTATTTGGTTTAAAACCAACTGGTACATTTTGGAAAGTAGACCCTTTCAAAAGTGTTTTAAAAACCGAAACCATTCATTCATTCAGCAGACTACTGACTGATTACAGTCTTTTAGGTCATGGGATGTTCTCTTGAGAAAGACTGATAATAAATATACAGTATAGGTGCTATAGTGGAGGTTTGTACTAATGATTTTATATGTTATAAAGCCAGGTTCCATTTCAGTTATTAAACTGTTTTTGGGGATTTGGTAACATTATAATGGTCTTATACTTCTGCATGGGCTTCTTGAGACCCAGTCTTTAGACTAACTCATTAAGAACTTACCAACACCAGATCTGAAACAGTATTCTTGCATACAAGTTTTCAGTACATTTCCCTCCCCACTGTAAATGGAAAAAGTGCTTCTTTTATCCATACAGATTAATAAGATTGTTGAGCTGAACATTATCTCATTGGAACAAAGTCCAACAAAGCCATAAGGGTACTCCTTCCTTATACAGTGACTGGGACTTGGTATTAGTATTTTTTCAGACTTTTTAGGCTCCTCTCCTGCTCATCCTTTTCTAAAACAGATAGAAAACAGTGCTTAATTAGCTTTTCAGGCAGTTTACTAAGATTAGAAAATTGGTCTCTGGATACTAGGTATAGACAGAAGACAAGGTGGGAAATTTGGGGTTGTCAGAGTGAACCTTAGTAAGCCACATATTAAATAGATGGCTTCACAGTGGCTGTGCTCTATTTACAATAGCCAGGACATGGAAGCAACCTAAGTGTCCATCGACAGATGAATGGATAAAGAAGATGTGGCAAAATTCATATATACAATAGAATATTACTCAGCCATAAAAAGAAACGAAATTGAGTTATTTTTAGTGAGGTGAATGGACCTAGATTCTGTCATACAGAGTGAAGTAAGTCAGAAAGAGAAAAACAAATACCATATGCTAACACATGTATATGGAGTCTAAAAAAGAAAAATGGTTCTGAAGAACCTAGGGGCAGGACAGGAATAAAGACGCAGACGTAGAGAATTGACTTGAGGACATGGGGAGGGGAAAGGGTAAGCTGGGACGAAGTGAGAGAGTGGCATGGACATATATACACTACCAAATGTAAAATAGATAGCTAGTGGGAAGCAGCCGCATAGCACAGGGAGATCAGCTTGGTGCTTTGTGACCACCTAGAGGGGTGGGATAGGGAGGGTGGGAGGGAGAGGCAAGAGGGAGGAGATACGGGAATATATGTATATGTATAGCTGATTCACTTTGTTATAAATCAGAAACTAACACATCATGGTAAAGAAATCATACTCCAATAAAGATGTTGAAAAAAATATAGATGGCTTTTTTCCTTTTTAAAAAAATCCTTGATGATTTCTGTTAAGTTGCCAGCACATTTCAGATGTTATGATTGTAATAATAAGTGCTGTGTTTAGTTGCTAGAGTGATTGAAACAGAATTGTTAGTTTACTCTACGCAGTCTTCTCTCTAAAATTAAATCATTAAATTCCAACTCTCATTTTGCATCACTGCAGAATATCACCCAATTAATCCAAAATATTTGTGGAAATTAAAAAAAGTTTTGAGTAATTGTATTTAATTTGTTTTACTTTTTAAATGCTATTTTTAAACAGTTATTTATAACTTCCCTGAATATACAGAATTTGAGGCAGCTTACAGCGGGTAAAACATTCTGGACTAGAAAAAAACATTAATTAGAGTAAGAGATAAAGGGAAAAGAAAAGACTGAACGTGTATGTAAACCGTAAAGGCCACATTATTTATTATGTAGAGCTTTTAAGAAAATTAAAAAGGGGGGGTCTAGGAATTTTTAAATTGCTTTTGTATTAATATGTTAAGTGTTATATGCTCTTTATTAACAATGCTGGATTTTCTGCTTAGAATTAGAAACCTATCATTAACAAATATTTGCCACCTAATGAATGTAAGGGACTTTGGATGCCAGGATGTGGAATTACAAAATGATATTGAGACAATGACAGGATGTGTGTGTGTGTGTGTGTGTGTGTGCATGTGTGTGTCTGTCTAGTATCATGTGTCTAGTGTTAGCTACTTTGGGGAGGATTGGTACAGAAGATTGGTGCGAGGTAGGAAAAAATAATGAAATGCTAGCTAAATAGAATGTTAGTTCAACTAGAACATAATATTCTAAAGACTGATAATTTTCACCTTTTCTATTAAGTAAACAGAAAATAACTATAAGTGTATTACCATTTGTTGGCGTGATACTAAAGCTATCCACGTGGCTGAGATTATCTGTGTCATAAAATAATGGAACTCAAAATTACACCAGAAATTAACCATATATGAATATTGCTATACGAATATTACTAAACTATTAATACTGTGTCACTATATAAATCTATATAACTGTAACTAACATATCTGTCTTTATAGTTTGCAGTGCACTTTTATATATGCTATCTTATTTAAGAGAATGTTGGATTTAGGATAGAGTTTGATAGTTTGTGTATGGTCCCAAGTTACTTATTCTTCTCTCTTAGTGAGAGAATCTATGCCAGCGCTAAAGAATTGATATCCTCAAGCTTGATGATGGTTACACTGTTCTCACTAAATCAAATTTCTTAGTAATTTTTGGCTTACATACTGAAATAGGGTTTGTTTCTAAAAATTCCACGAGGACTTTGACTCTTCTCACTTAAATACCCTCCAGAACCTGGGATATTAGTTCCTATCTCCTGCCTCCCTCCCTCCCCTCACCCCTGCCTTATGTATGGTTTCTTTCTTTGTGGTTACTGCACAGTGAAAATGAGCCTCAGGCTCCTCTCAAGTGGATAGCTCTATCAATCAAAATAAATTTTCCTTTCTAGTTTCTGTCTGCTCAGATTTTAAGTATGCTTCCTTATGTTTACATATCCTAACTTACCTTAATAGTAACTTGACAAAGTCTTCATTCTGGTTAGTATTCCTGCTCTGAGAGTTGTGTCTGCTTACAATTTTTCTTCTGGTAAAATTATACACTTCACTTACAGCAACCTTGAACCACCTGTTACTGGCAGACCTAGAGCAAGCTCTTTGCCTTTTCCTGAGATAGTCTGTAGGTACTCCAACAGAGATGTCATGAACATTGTAGTTGGTTTTTCTGTTTGTTTTTGTGATAAAAAACATAACATGAGAGCTACTCTCTTAACAAACTTTTAAATGTGCAATACAATATTTATAACTGCAAGGACAATGTTGTATAGTAGAGCTCTAGAACTTTTTTATCTTGCATAACTGAAATTCTATACCCAATTGAACAGCAGCTCCCCATTTCCTCCTCCCCCCAGTCCCTGGCATCCACCGTTCTACTTTCTGCTTTTATGAGTTTTACTACTTTAGATACCTCATATGAGTGGAATCATGAAGTATTTGTCCTCCTGTGACTGGCTTATTTCATAGAGCATAATGTCCTCCAAGTTCAGCCATTTTGTTGTATATGCAGGATTTCCTTTTTTTTTTTTTTTTTTTAGGCTAAATAATATTTCATTACATATATCACATTTCCTTTATCTATTCATCCATCAGTGGAATCAATGGATATTTAGGTTGTTTCCACCTGTTGGATATTGTGAATCGTACTACAATGAACATGGGAGTGCTAATATCTCTTTGAGATACTTATTTCATTTCTTTTGGATAAATACTCAGAAGTAGGATTGCTGGATCATATGGTACTTCTGTATTTGATTTTCTGAGGAATCTTCATACTGTTTTACATAGCAGTTGCACCATTTTACGTTCTCACCAACAATGCAAAGGGGTTCCAATTTCTCTACATCTTCACCAGCATTTTAAAAAAAATAATAGCCATACAAACAGGTGTGAGGTAACATCTTATTGTGGTTTTTGATTTGCATTTCCCCGATGATGGGTGATGTTGAATATGTTTTCCAATACATGTATGTCTTTTGTATGCCATTTGCATGTCTTTTTTGGAGAAGTGTGTATTCAAGTCCTTTGCCCATTTTTAAATTGCGTTATATTTTTGCATTGAGTTGTAGGATATTCTTATATATTTTGGGTATTGACCCCTTATCAGACATATGATATGCAAATATCTTCCATTCTGTAGGTTGCCTTTCACTTTGTTAATTTTCCTTATGCTATGCAGATTCTTTTTAGTTTGGTGTAGCCCTTGTCTATTTTTGCTTTTGTTGCCTGTGCTTTTGGTGTCATATCCAGGAAATCATTGTCAAGATCATTGTCATGAAACTTTTTCCCCTATGTTTTTTCTAGGAGTTTTATAGTTTCATGTCTCACGTTTAAGTCTTTAATACACTTTGAATTGAGTTTTGTGTATGTATAAGGTAAAGGTCCAGTTTCATTCTTTTGCATGTGGATATCCAGTTTTCCTGGCACAATTTGTTAAAGAAACTATCCTTTCCCTATTCTGTAATTCTGGCACTCTTAGATCATTTGGCTCTATATGTGCACATTTATTTCTGGGCTCTCTGTTCTGTTCCATTGGTCTATATGTCTGTCTTTATGCCAATACCATACTGTTCTAATTACTGTAGTTTTATAATATGTTTTGAAATTGGGAGGTGTGAGGCCTCCAGCTTTGTTCTTCTTTCTCATGGTTGTTTTGGCTATTGGGTGTCCTTTGTGATTCCATATGAATTTTAGGATTGTTTTTTCTATTTCTGTAAAAAATGCCATTGAGATTTTGACAGGGATTGCCTTGAATCTGTAAATCACTTTGAGTGATTTTAACAATATTAAATTTTCCAATCCATGAATGTGGGATGTCTCTTCATTTATTTGTGTCTTCTTTAATTTTTTTCAACACTGTTTTGTAGTTGTCAGTGTACAAGTCTTTTTCCTTCTTGGTTAAGAGTTAGGCAAGACAGAAATGAGTCCCTCAGGTGTTCTTTCCAAAAAGCCAGAACCTTGGATGCACCTCCATCTCCTACCCCTGCCCCCGACCAGGAGAAGTTCCAAGACAGGGTGTTCTCCTGGGGCTGATCTGTTCTGCCTTGGTGGAGGAACTGTTGCTGGTATAGTGAAACTTTCTTCTTACGCATTTCGCTGCAACTCTTCTTGGCTTTGTGCTGCCTGGGGTACTGCAACTTCTTAACTGGAATCTGGAAATCTTTTAAAGGTATTTTGGTCTTTGTGTTGTTGTTAAATTGGTGTTTCCATAGGGAAATGAGAGCTGGGATGTCTTGTTCTACTGCCTGGCTAATGTCACTCCAACATTGTACTCTTAACCTTATAAACAATGAACACTAATCAAGTACCGACTATATGCCAGGCTCTCGCTTAGAGTTTGGGTTATAAAGATGAACTAGGTGTGCTTGTTATCCTTAAGGACCACCTCTGGTTTGGAAGACAGACATGTAAATAGTGAATAACTGTAAAATGTTTTCTGCTATCATCTAACAGAAAACTAGATGTAATTTAATGTAACTTAATGTCTAGAGGAAGCATGTCTTCAAGGAAGGTGGGATTTGAACTGGACCTTGAAATTTGAGCAGGAAGTTTAGAAAGGCATTCCAGGGAGAAGGAACAGTAGTTAGAGTAGCAGGAACCGTATATGACTGTGTTAAACAGGGAATAGGGAGAAATCCACCAAGGAGAAGGAAATGGGCATAGAAAACTGAAAGTGGTTGTTTGGGGCTTGATTACTAAGAGCTTTGTTTGCGAACCTAAGGAGTTTGGACTCAGGGCATTGAGAAGTTTTTTAAAAATAGGATAAAATAGTAACCTCCCTCACTCTCTCTTCATAAAATTCTATCTCCCTTGTGGAACATGAACAACAATTAACAGTTAATGCATACTGCATTTAGGGGAACCAGTTGCAGCATCCAAGTTAGAGATGAAAAAAAAGTGAGACCATGACAGTGGCCTTGTAGATGGAAAGAGGCTTTCACAGAGATTTCTGGGATGAAGCCAAGAATTAATAGTCAAACGAAAGTAGGAAGCAAGAGAGGTATGAAGAAGGTACCTTATAGCGTCATAAGCAATTAGTAGAGGCAGGAAAATGCAGGATAAGAAAGCAACAAAGTAAAAAACAGATTTTAAAATATCAGAGATAGACACATTAGAAAAAACTCAAAGTTTTGTTGCTTACTCTAATTCTCGGATTTTATAGAGTCTTCAGAGTGAAAGAAAACAGAATGAAGTGAATTGTGAATTAGTATTTGAGCCAAACTGAATTGAATTATGTGCCTGCTAAGCTCAAAAGCATTTATTTTACTACAATGCCATCCTGCCTAGCCCCGCTCTTTAAAGTTTCTGCAGACATCTACCTGTGTTTCACTCCCCACAATTATTGCATCTAAGACAGTAGATGTGATGAAATACAGAACGAGTTTCCAAATTACAAAAAAAGGTTTTGTTCTATGAAATTCATAATTTATTTGTAATTAAGAGGGTTTTTTTCATGTGGAAATTACATTTAATGAACAATATCAACTCATCCAGAAAACTAACTGCTGTTGACATTAATTCCATGGCATAGATAGAAACCGGACACTTTTTATCTTAGGCTTATATCTTAGCTCTGTTCCTTACCAGCTTTGTCATCTTGAACAACTTTCTAAACCTCTCCATGGTATAATTTCCTCATCTATAAGAATAGTACCTACTTTGTAGTGTTATTGTTAATATCTTTGAGCAAATTTTTAGGCAGGATACTGTCCTGGTGATAACCAAGTGAAATAAAAAATTACCCTGCCTAAAAATATATTAGGATGTGTGGGAATAGTGACAGTCTGATAATCTAGATATTTTTTCAGGCTTCTTCAAATCTGTTATAGAGAAATATTAATGAACAGCAAATCATTCTGAACATAAAATAGAGATCCTGAACTTCCTTTCTGTCAAGTCAACAGGGCACCAGTTCCATTATATTTTTGTTCAGTTAGTTATTAACATTTACTTTTTACAAAAATTGTATCCCTAGTATTCTTAATACCATTTGAAAGGTTTAATTCTGTAAACATGTTCTTGTTTCTTTTCATTCCTCAATTCATTCAACAATAATAGAATTAGGGCATTAATTTATAGGATAGCCATCTGTCTTATCTAGGAAAATCAGCATAATTTAAATCTTAATATGATATTGAGCACCTCTATCAGGGTAGACAAGAATTTTCTTATTTGGTAACAGTACCGTCCAAAGCCAAAAGTAGATTGTCAGAATGACAGATCTAGGTCTCAGGTGTGTGCTTGTAGGAGCTGATGCTGTAACTTCCCTCTTTTTTCTTTTTTAAATTTATTTATTTATTTATTTTTGGCTGTGTTGGGTCTTCGTTTCTGTGCGAGGGCTTTCTCCAGTTGCGGCAAGCGGGGGGCCACTCTTCATCGTGGTGCGCGGGCCTCTCGCTATCGCGGCCTCTCTTGTTGCGGAGCACAGGCTCCAGACGCGCAGGCTCAGTAGTTGTGGCTCACGGGCCTAGTTGCTCCTCGGCATGTGGGATCCTCCCAGACCAGGGCTCGAACCCGTGTCCCCTGCATTGGCAGGCGGATTCTCAACCACTGCACCACCAGGGAAGCCCTGTAACTTTCCTCTTTATACCTGATTTTGGAGGTGCAAGTGACATACCTAGGACATATGAATTTATTTATATTTTTTTTGTGGCTGAGGAAGGTTTACTTGAATTCTTACTCAGTTCATGTTTTGTATCTGCATAGTAACATAATTATCAAGGTGTTCCTTCAGTATATGTGCAATGCATTTATTCATAACTAATTGATTCACACCTCTGCACAATGTTGTCTTGCAGTGCTTTCAGGGAATAGAAACTGCCAGTAATGTTTGGAAGTTTCCCACATTTCTTTTCTTCATTTGGGAATTTCTTTCCCACCAGTATTGTACCTTTTTATTGGCACTTGTATTCAAATCATAAATTTTTCTATCACTGTCAACATGCTTTAACTCAGCAATACCTTCCTTTGGTATCACATTTTTGTTAGGTGTTTTCTAGAAGGACATTCGGAAGAAAATGCCTTAAGGCGGCCCATCTTACTCACTGCCTGGTTTAGAGTGATAACAGTTTTGAGTTCGAAAATTCAAACCCATGAAAAGTCATTTAGCTCTTTTTCTCAGTGAGAATGCAGGTTTTTCCAGTTATTATATCTTCATTTAATTCAGAATTTAAAGCCAAGTGTGCCAACCCACTCCGGATAGTCCCAGTTAAAAACAGAAGGCACAGCTTTTGGAAATCCTAGCTTCTCATTGGTGATATTTAATCTTAAAGTCATTGCCTTTCATCTCCCATTAGAAACCTGGATGGGAGAAGTCAGTTTTAGGGAAGGTGGTATAATGCAGTTGTTTTCCAAATTAATCAGTCAGTCAATTAATTCATTACCCAATTCATCATTCTTACCCTCTTTTTCTTCTTTCCTCTCCCCCTCACTTCCTCTCTTTTTTTTCTTTCCTCCTCCCCACTTCCCTCTTTTCAGTAGAATTCTTTTTCACATAAAATACAGAAACATGTCACAATCTATTCTATTACAGTGTCCATTTCAGAGAATAATTTGGCTTATACACTATTGGCACTTAAGGGAATGATGTCAGTACAATAGGGAAGTAGAATTGTTTATAGTGGTATTTCCCAGCACCTCCAAATTGTAGCAGTTGGTTACAAAACAGACTGAACGTTGAGCCTGAATGCCTGCAGCCCATTCACTGCACATCCTGCCTTTTGGTTCTCTTTGACTACACACTGTATCTTAGAAGTATTTATTCTCTGTGCTTCACAATTTTCATTCACTTTGCCCTTTTTTCTATAATGCAACTGTTTCTTATATCCCCTTCTGTCAAGCTCTCTTTACTTCTATTTTAAAAACAATGCTCTATATTTACTAAATATATTTATAGTGTGTGACTTTGCAGAACGCAAGGCTTGTTTGTAGGAAATACAATCGGCCCTCCTTATCTGTGGGTTCTGCATCTGTGCATTCAACCAACCAAGGATGGAAAATATTCAGCAAAAAAAAATTCCAGAGAGTTCCAAAAAGCAAACTTGAATTTGCAGCATGCTGGCAACTATTTTCATGGTATTTACATTGTACTAGGTATTATAAGTAATCTAAAGATGATTTAAGGTATATAGGAGGATGTACATAGGTTATATGCAAATGCTATGCCATTTTACATGATAGACTTGAACATCCTAGGATTTTGATATCTGTGGGAGTCCTGGAACCAATCCGCCGAGAATATTGAGGGAAAACTGTAATACCTTATAACTAAAATGCCTGTATTTATTTGTTTATTTATTTAAATTTATTTGTTTTTATTTTTGGCCGTGTTGGGTCTTCGTTGCTGTGCGCAGGCTTTCTCTAGTTTTGGTGAGAGTGGACTACTCTTTGTTGCGGTGCACGGGCTTCTCATCGTTGTGCCTTCTCTTGTTGCGGAGCACGGGCTCTAGGCGCATGGGCTTCAGCAGAGTGGCACACGGCTCAGTAGTTGTGGCTCACAGGCTCTAGAGCACAGGCTCAGTAGTTGTGGAGCACAGGCTTAGTTGCTCTGTGGCATGTGGGATCTTCCTGGGCCAGGAATCGAACCCGTGTTCCCTGCATTGGCAGGCAGATTCTTAACCATGGTGCCACCAGGGAAGCCCTGCAGATGTCTTTTTAAATAAGCTTTCTCTTTGGGAAGAGAGGAAGTGTATAAAAACATTCAGTACCTAAAAGTAAAGGAGTTGGAGACAGAGAGACTCATTTTTAGACTCTTTAATAATCTGGGCATGAGATGACAAGGGTCTGTTTGGGGGCAAGGAATCAAATAGAGAGCCATTGTATTTCTATTCTAGTAACAGAAGCACTGTGGAGCTATGATCAAGAGGAATTGGATGACAGAAAAGTGAGGAAAAGGGGAAAGTTCACAAAGATCTATATAGAAGTTTACCTGTATATATCTGATTACCTGAAACACAGGAGGAGGAATAAAATTGAAGACAAAACTACTAAATTTGGTTTTAGATAAACTAAGCTTTTGGCATGCATTGAAATGAAAACTTGGTTTTTTCCTTTAGTCTGTTAATGTAATAAATTATACTGAGAAGTTTTCCAATTAATAAACTATCCCATTATTTCTAGGATAAACTCTTCCTAGTCTTTTTTCCAGCCTTATTGAGATATAATTGACATATAACATTGTATTAATTTACATTATAGCATAATGATTGGATGTATGTATATCTTGTGAAATGATCACCACAGTAAGTTTCGTTAACGTTCATCACGTCACAGTTACAGTTTTTTTCCCTTAACTTACAAGTTATGAGAACTAAGATTTACTCTCTCAGCAACTTTCAAATATACAGTATTGTTAACGCTAGTCACCATGCTGTATATTACATCCCCAGAGCTTATTCATCTTATAACTGGAAGTTTGTACCTAAAGCATCATTCTTTATCAGCTAGAATCATATCCTAGAGGTAGATCAAAATAAGTGGTGATATGGTTTGAAAAAGCATATTGTTTCTTAGTCTTAACTACTGTAACCCTTCTTAGTCTGTACTAGTGCTACTACTATCAACATCACATTTAAAGTCTTCTAATGCTTTGAATTTTTTACGTCTGTGCTTATAAGGTATATTGGTCTAGATTGGTAAGATTCTTTTATTGTACTACATGTGTCCAGTTTATTATTAAAATTGGTATAAAGATATCAAATGCTTCATGGCATTTCTTCTTCCTTCTATAATTTGACTCTTTTTAAAAGGTAGAGTTTGTAAAACTCACTGGAGAACGATCTGGATTGGATGACTTTTGAGACAAGGTATGTGTTGATGTAAAGATGGTGGAGAGGGCTTCCCTGGTGGCGCAGTGGTTGAGAGTCTGCCTGCCAATGCGGGGGACACGGGTTCGAGCCCTGGTCTGGGAGGATCCCACATGCCGCGGGGCAACTAACCCCGTGAGCCAGAATTACTGAGCCTGCGCGTCTGGAGCTTGTGCTCCGCAACAAGAGAGGCCGCGATAGTGAGAGGCCCGCGCACCGCGATGAACAGTGGCCCCCACTTGCCGCAACTAGAGAAAGCCCTTGCACAGAAACGAAGACCCCACACAGCCATAAATAAATAGATAGATAGATAGATAGATTAAAAAAAAAAAAGATGGTGGAGATTTTTGACTACCAGTTAAGTTTCTTTCATGGTTATTGGGTTTTTATTTTTTCAGGTTTTCTTTCTTTGACAGGGGAGGTGGGGATGTCAGTTTTTATCACATATTTTCTTGGTACTTGGTCATTTCACATGGTATGTTGTGTTTAAGGTGTTTGAGAGTCTGGAATTTAGGAAAGAAGTTAGCCTGGAGATAAGGATTTAGTCATCAGTGTGGGAGTGAATAAAGTTTCTAGGCCAAGACTCTAAAATTAAGAGTGAAGGGAACCAAGAACAAAATTTGCATTAGTAGCTTCTATGTCTTTCTCTCTTTTTTAAATTACCGTTTTCTTCACTTTTATTGTATCCTATAGTTTAACCATTTTAACCAATATGTTATAACTACTTGACAAGGAGAATATTCTGAATATTAACTACTCTTGCTTGGCAGTGCTTGGCAAGTATGATAGCAAAAGGGAATGGAAACAGTCATTAGGTCAACAAGAGGTTTCAGTGAGAGTAGACTTGGTGAAAATAGTTCTTTGTGTATTACAGTATAAGGTATATGTTTTTGTTTTTGTTTTTTTAGCCATTGTATCCTTTCCTCCGTCTTATCCTAAGTTTCAGAGGGAAATCAGGCCCCAAATCTGAAACTTCAGATATTGTATTTTATTAATCTGTCCCACTCAAATGAGTCAAATATGAATGCTTGTTCCTTCATTATTAGGGAGACTGAGGTTCAAGGAATGAATTTTATCTAAGGTTTTTCCATCCTTGACTCTTTCACTTACACCTTTATTTTTAGCTTTCAAGGTAAAATGTACAGGGGTTTGGAATTCTAGCTGAGTGTTCCACTCATCATTTTATTACCTCTGCACTCTGTAGTTACCCTTCATTGGCTGCTCTGGACAAACGGAGGTGAACCCTTTAAATGTGTTTCCTTTGCCTGCTGGCACAGCGTCAGGTTTTGTCAGGTGAGGGCGCTGGCACAGTCTCACTGAAGGAGGAAGGGGTCTTCTTTCATGGTCCTGGAGTGCTTGCAGCTTCCCTGGCTCCTGCCTTGCATGATGGTCAGCAACACCTAATAACTAGGAGCTTCCTTCTACACCCTGTACCACTCCCGCCTCCACCCACCTGACAGTTTTGTAGCAGAGTGCCTCTGCTGCTACCACTGTTGCAGCAGCAGTGTTTGGCTTCTGCAGTATATGGCAACCAGCAGCTTCTGGGTGGTTTCAGAATGGACTACTTGCTGTAAGACACCTCCCCATGAATGGCTTTCCTTAACACCCTAGAGAATAGATCTTCAGCAAGTTGTGCTGGTGCAGCACCACAGGAACTTCTTTACCATCCAGTGAGCCATGTGACCTTTCCAACAATATCTGGATCTTAGCGAGGCATGGGATGTGGGGTTTTTTTTCGGTCACTCTATTTCAGTCCTAGGGGTAGCGGTTGCTCCTTATATCTGCTATTTTTGTATTCATTAGTGTTTTCTTTACTTCTTAATAATCAGTCTCTTATGTGATCTTATGTCATGTGGTTAATAGATCAGATGTCCTTCTACTAATGAGTTTTTAAAAACCCTCCATGGAATTAAAATCACTTTGCAGTATATAGTACTGGGCACAAGTTTATTAATTTCTTTAGTAATTTTATGAAGTAGGTTGTAAGTATCATCACCCTATTTTCTATAGGAAGAAATTAAAGCCCTAGAGTTCAAAGAGTATTCCTTAATACCTCTGGCTATTTCTTAACTCAGTGGTAAGTTCACTAGCACATATATCGCTTGATCTGTTGAAACAGTTATGCACAATGCCAGGCATATCTTTCGTAGATATCTTGCATATCATCCTTTCCCCGAGCCCTGCTCCCACACCTCACTATCTTGACTAACTTTGTGAGGTATCATCGAAAACCACCGTACATTAAGTTGAAGGCATTTATATTCCTATGTCACATTATCATCACTTTAGCTTACTAGATAGTATTTTGTTTTTAGTTGATTGCAAACGTTGATTTCTCTTTTTTCAGTTTGCAAAACTATATGACAGGAAATCGGTAGCTAAATATCACTTTATGATTTCCATCTGTTCAAGTACAATAGTGTTTATAGCACAGCCCAGATTGCAGTGTGATAGAAATGTCCTATTATAGCAGAGAGAATTTAAAATGATCATTGTATATTCTAATGAGAAAGCATTTTTAAACAAGTATTTCACTTAATTTCAAAGCAGAGTGACTGAATGCTGCAGTTTGATGACAGCATCTGCTCTTCAGTGTGTGTCTTTGCTGTCAACAATAAAAACTTTTTTCTGACTCCCATAGAAATTGATCACTTTGCTCTCATGTATACTAATGGAAGCTGAGCAGTCAGGGAGATTGTGTTAATTCCATTTGAATATCTTAAAAAAATTTTTTTTCTATTACCATGGAGAATATCGTTCATTATTTTGTGTGGCTTAACTATGGGGGTGGGATGGGGCTGTGATTTTGAGTTTCTTATTATATAACAATATCGTTTTTGCTAAATTTTATTCTAAGAGTATGTTCACATTTACTGAATAGAAATCATTTTCCTTATCACGTGGAAATCTAGCCATTTCAAATCTCTTTGGCTCTAAAGTTGAGGGATAGAAGAAAGGAGATAAAAGTGATGGTCCTTGGAGTGTCATAAAGTGTTGAATAATTCCATCGTTTTTAGTTCTCACGATGTGTGTTTGCCTCTATTCCACTGTTACAGATGCGTCTCTCCTTCTCAGGTCTGATCAGCCGCAATCTGGTCATTTATGTATTTTTTTCCTACTCCAGTAGATGCAGTGCTAAAGTGAATCAGTGCGCTACAGCACTCTTAATCACAAAGCAGCACTATGTTTCCTGAGTTTCGAACAGATTTTAGATACTGCAGTTCTTAATTTGATTAATTATTTTTATTGTCCCTTTTCTTTAGGTCTGTTTTAGTTTGCTAGGGCTGCCATGACAAATTACCTCAATATGGGTGGCTTAAACAACATGAATTTATTTTCTTACAGTTCTGGAGCCTAGAAGTCTGAGATAAAGGTGTTGGCAGCATTGATTTTTTTTTTTTCCCTGAGGCCTCTCACCTCATCTTTACGATGTCTGTCTTCTCCCTCTGTATTCATGAAGTGCTTGCCTGTGTCCTAATCTCCTCTTTTTAAAGAGACACCAGTCACCTTGGATTAGGACCAACTCAAATGACCTCATTTTACCTTAATTACCTCTTTAAAGACTCTATCTCCAAATCCAGTCACATTCTGAGCTACTGGAGGTTAGAACTTTAACATATGAATTTGGGGGCTGTAAGGAGACAACTCTTACACTTTCTGTGCTCTTCTACACTACAGAACTGATACCAGGTATGTGAGTTTGTTCACACCAACCAGTCTTCTAACTCCAGACACCAACTGGGTGTTGTAAAATTCAATTATGATAGTAGTTTCCTGGAGTTAACATCAGTCCCACAAGTCTGCTCCCACCCACCTCCCCCATGCCAGTCAAAAGTTCACTTGTCACCTATGCCTCTGACCAAACAGCTATAGATTAGAAGTTCCCACACCCCCTCCTCAGGTTTGATAATTTGCTAGAATGGCTCACAGAACTCAGAAGAAGTTGACTTACTAGATTACTGGTTTATTATAAAAAGATACAATTCAGGACCAGCCAGATGGAAGAGATACATAGGACAAGGTATGGGGGGAGGCATATGGAGCTTCCATGCCCCTCCAGGTGTGCCACCCTCCCAGCACCTCCATGTGTTCAGCAATCTGGCAGCTGTCCGAAACCCCTTTGGTTAGGGTTTGTTTTTTTCAAAAAATGTAGGCTTCATTACATAGGTATGAGTGATTAAATCACTGGCAGTTACCTCCAGCCCAGCCCTCCCCAGATTCCCCTAACCAGGCATCCATCCTGAGGTTGTCTAGGGGCTTTCCAGAAATCACCTCATTAACAAATACTCAGATGTGGTTTAAAAAGGCCTTGTTATGAATAACATAAGACACTCTTTTCACCTTTATGGGTCTGGAGCTGTTTCAGAAACAAAGGACAAAAGACCAAATATTACAAAAGATGCTCCTTTCATTCTATTCACTTAGGAAATTACAGGGGTTTTAGGAGCTCTCACCAGGAGCTGGGGTGAAGACCAAATATATACAGTTGACCCTTGAACAACACGGGTTTGAATTGAGCGGGTCCACTTATATGGAAATTTTTTTCAAAAGGAAATGATACAGCACTACACAATTCGTGGTTGGTTGAACCCGTGGATACAGAACTGTGAATACAGAGGAAGGCCGACTTTAAGTTATATGTGCATTTCAACTGCATGAAGGTTCAGTGCCCCTAACCCGCACGTTGTCCAAGGGTCAATTGTATTTAAATTTATCATATCTAAATTATATTATCACAGGGAGGACACAATTCAGGCCATAACAGGATCTTTAGACTTCATACAAATGAAGTGTGACCATAAGCACTTTTCAGCATCATTCTATAAAGAGACACCGAAGAGTCTTCTCCCCTAGCTTAAATACTAAGTTCCTTTGTGTCCTAGCTGCAGCTCTCCTCCCAATTAGGGTGGCTTTCCGCCCCCCCCCCCCATCCCAGATACTGGCTAGGAAGTTAGTTAAGGGATAACTTAAGGGATTTAGTGGAAAGAGTTTACCTGAAGGTTTCCACTGATTTGTCTTTAGTAGCATGTTCTTTCATTACATACAAATAGATTCCTCGTAGGCCCATCCCACCAGTCTTACAGATATGCCCTCCCCCCATTCCTGGCATACTTGTTTTGAGTTTGCAAGAAGCACACAATTTAGACCTTTTTCAGAGACCACATGATACTGAGTCCTCCTTTCAGCCAGCCAATAATTGCATGCTCTACAAGGATTCCATCTTCTTTGATGAATCCCTTTTTGGGGATAATGAAGAATTATGGCCTTATAAGCCAGAGTACTCAGCTTGCTTGTCAAATTCATAATTTTCAAACAAAATAAGTCTTATCTGAAAGTTGGTAGTTGGCATACTTTTTTTTGTATAAATGGTGATACTACAGATCCATCAACTCTGTATATTTCAACCAAAAGTTCTCATTTATTTTATATCAATTAGAAGATGGTGTCCTGCTTCTTATGTGGAGTTCAAGATCACAGAACTGTCTATAGGTAACACAGTTTTGTGCTTTGAGATAATTTATATGTATGGAGGGAGCAAGTATGCTGTTTTGGCACAGGATTTCCAAAATTCTTAAGTAGAATTCATTAAGTAGTTTCACAAAGTAGAAAAATAGATATTTTTATTTTTTGAAGATAATCTTTCTTCATATTGAAAATATAATTTAAATACAAGCTAACCCTAAAGTACATCTTACCTATCACGTTAATAAGATGTAAAATATTTCCATTCAACACCCATTTACGATAAAAGCCCTGCAGAAAGTAGGCATAGAGGGAACTTTCCTCAACATAATAAAGGCCATATATGACAAACCCACAGCCAACATTGTCCTCAATGGTGAAAAACTGAAACCATTTCCACTAAGATCAGGAACAAGACAAGGTTGCCCACTCTCACCACTATTATTCAACATAGTTTTGGAAGTGTTAGCCACAGCAATCAGAGAAGAAAAAGAAATAAAAGGAATCCAAATCGGAAAAGAAGAAGTAAAGCTGTCACTGTTTGCAGATGACATGATACTATACATAGAGAATCCTAAAGATGCTACCAGAAAACTACTAGAGCTAATCAATGAATTTGGTAAAGTAGCCGGATACAAAATTAATGCACAGAAATCTCTTGCATTTCTATACACTAATGACGAAAAATCTGAAAGTGAAATTAAGAAAACACTCCCGTTTACCATTGCAACAGAAAGAATAAAATATCTAGGAATAAACCTACCTAAGGAGACAAAAGACCTGTATGCAGAAAATTATAAGACACTGATGAAAGAAATTAAAGATGATACAAATAGATGGAGAGATATACCATGTTCTTGGATTGGAAGAATCAACATTGTGAAAATGACTCTACTACCCAAAGCGATCTACAGATTCAATGCAATCCCTATCAAACTACCAGTGGCATTTTTCACAGAACTAGAACAAAAAATTTCACAATTTGTATGGAAACACAAAAGACCCTGAATAGCCAAAGCAATCTTGAGAACGAAAAATGGAGCTGGGGGAATCAGGCTCCCTGACTTCAGACTATATTACAAAGCTACAGTAATCAAGACAGTTTGGTACTGGCACAAAAACAGAAATATAGATCAATGGAACAGGATAGAAAGCCCAGAGATAAACCCACGCACATATGGTCACCTTATCTTTGATAAAGGAGGCAAGCATATACAGTGGAGAAAAGACAGCCTCTTCAGTAAGTGGTGCTGGGAAAATTGGACAGATACATGTAAAAGTATGGAATTAGAACACTCCCTGACACCATACACAAAAGTAAACTCAAAATGGATTAAAGACCTAAGTGTAAGGCCAGACACTATCAAACTCTTACAGGAAAACATAGGCAGAACACTCTATGACATAAGTCACAGCAAGATTCTTTTTGACCCAGCTCCTAGAGAAATGGAAATAAAAACACAAATAAACAAATGGGACCTAATGAAATTTAAAAGCTTTTGCACAGCAAAGGAAACCATAAACAAGACCAAAAGACAACCCTCAGAATGGGAGAAAATATTTGCAAATGAAGCAACTGACAAAGGATTAATCTCCAAGATTTACAAGCAGCTCGTGCAGCTCAATAACAAAAAAACGAACAACCCAATCCAAAAATGGGCAGAAGACCTAAATAGACATTTCTCCAAAGAAGATATACAGATTGCCAACAGACACATGAAAGAATGCTCAACATCATTAATCATTAGAGAAATGCAAATCAAAACTACAATGAGATATCATCTCACACCGGTCAGAATGGCCATCATCAAAAAATCTAGAAACAATAAATGCTGGAGAGGGTGTGGAGGAAAGGGAACACTCTTGCACTGTTGGTGGGAATGTAAATTGATACAGCCACTATGGAGAACAGTATGGAGGTTCCTTAAAAAACTACAAATAGAACTACCATAAGACCCAGCAATCCCACTACTGGGCATATACCCTGAGAAAACCATAGGTCAAAAAGAGTCATGTACCAAAATGTTCATTGCAGCTCTATTTACAATAGCCAGGACATGGAAGCAACCTAAGTGTCCATCATCGGATGAATGGATAAAGCAGATGTGGCACATATATACAATGGAATATTACTCAGCCATAAAAAGAAATGAAATGGAGGTATTTGTAATGAGGTGGATGGAGTTAGAGTCTGTCATACAGAGTGAAGTAAGTCAGAAGGAGAAAAACAAATGCAGTATGCTAACACATATATATGGAATCTAAGGGGGGAAAAAAAAGGCCATGAACAACCTAGTGGCAAAACGGGAATAAAGACACAGACCTACTAGAGAATGGACTTGAGGATATGGAGAGGGGGAGGGGTGAGATGTGACAGGGTGAGAGAGTGGCATGGACATATATACACTACCAAATGTAAAATAGGTAGCTAGTGGGAAGCAGCCGCATAGCACAGGGAGATCAGCTCGGTGCTTTGTGACCACCTAGAGAGGTAGGATGGGGAGGGTGGGAGGGAAGGAGATGCAAGAGGGAAGAGATCTGGGAACATATGTATATGTATAACTGATTCACTTTGTTATAAAGCAGAAACTAACACACCATTGTAAAGCAATTATACTTCAATAAAGATGTATAAAAAAAATAAAGGTTTACATTAAAATAAAATATTTCCAACACACAGTTTTAAGGGGTATGGGAAAATAGACATGCTCATACATTGTTATGAGAGAGTACAGTCAATTTTGCCATAATTTGACATGTGTTCCTAAAAATCACTGCGCTAGGCAAACAAAGGGCTTGTAAGAAAAATGAGGTTAGAAGCACAACGCTCAAAAACTTCACCAGTGGCACACATAAAATATAAAAGATTCTAGTAAAATTGTAACACAGCGTTGCACATGTTAAACAGTTAAACTACAATAAATATGGCACTTTATGTTGAAAAAGACATGACGCTTTCTTGTGAAAGTGGGTCTTGGAAGAGTTGCACCTTGTGAGTTATTGTGAAGTGGTGGAAGGAAGGTTATCTGAAACGGGATGGAAATTTGTAACATCTGGTGTAGATGGGTGTGGTTTATGACACAGGCAGTAAACTGAGGTAGCTGGCTGATATTTGAGGTATGTGTGATTTGTGTATTCCTACCCTGCTTGGTTTAGCTGGTATTTTTCTGCATTTATCTAGAGCTTCTTGGGGATGAAAGGGCATAAGCAAATGCAAAATCTGTTTTGTGCTCAGATTGTTCCCAATATATCAGTTGTGTTGGAATAAACTCACATTTCAAAGTGAATGTTACAGCAGAACTGATAAATTGGTATAACTTTTATGGAGAGTAATTTTAGAATATATATCAAATTTTAAATGTACATACCCTTGTACCCACAAATCCTAGTTATCCTAGAGATAAATAAATACTTATGCAAAATGATCTACTTACAAGGATATTCATTGCAGCAATTGTTTGTCATAAAAGAGATTATAAACCCTTTAAATGTCATTAACAGATCAGTGGTTAAATAAGTTATAGTTCATGCATTCTGAGGAATACTGTGCTGCTGTTAAGGACAACCACTTATACAAACTGATGTGTAATGTTTTCAAGCTATGTTTAAAAAGTGGGGTTTAGAACAGTATGCATAATGTGCTATCACTTGCATAAAAAATAATATATGTGTGCTTACATGAACAGAATGAAACTGAGGCACATGCTAATACCTTGATAATGCCAGACTTTGAGTTTCTTAAGGACAAGAAATTGTCTTAATTATGTCTCTCTCCTTAACAGGTTGCATAGTCCCTAGTTCTTACTAGGTGCAAACTAAGGATATGTTGAATGGGATAAATGAATACATCTCTTAACATACGCGTCTATAAGAAAATTTGATACACAAAACTCCAAATGTAAAACAGACTGAGGATGATTGAATCGCAAAGTTATTCATTTGTGTTACTGTTTTCTTCAAGCAGTGAGCTTTTTCCTATACTTAGAACATTATTCTGTTTCCAGGATTTTGATTTAAATGTGTCTTTTGGGGTCATGCTACAGGAACGTGTCCATCTTGGAGAAACTAAGTGATGAAGAGGCACTGGAGAAATTAGAGAAGGGGGAAAACAAGACAAAGGGCAGACATGTTAAGTCTTTAATATTTGAAGAGCTGTCATTAGGAGGCATTAATTTAAGTTAGTTCTGTGTTTCTCCAGAGGACAAAAAATAAGGCTAATGGATACAGAAGATACAGGGAGACAGATTTCAGCCCAACATGCTAATAGCTATTAACAGTTGAAAGAGCGTTGTCATAAAGGCATTTGGTAGCAGTAGTTTGTACAGAGATTCCTGTCAGGATTAATGGTGAAATGGAGAGATTTGTAGTCCTTTTTTAGAATCAAGTAGATCTGGATTTGAATGCTCTGCTACTTAGGGACTGTTGTGACCTTGGGCAAGAAACAACTTTAAAAATTCCTTAACTATGAAACAAGTATAATGTATCTTATAATATCGCCGTGAGGATGAAGAAAAGGTAAAGTACCGAACACCATGTTATATTAGACTCTCAATTAATGGTCACTGTTGCCATTGAAATAGGAACTTTTTTCAGTACAGTGTTATATAATACTATTTGGTTTCTAAGTTTCATTCTAAAGCAGATATTTTGTAAGTTTTATTTTACATATTTTAAGTATACATTTGTATATGTCTGTGATTGAATTATCATAGCAAAAATGTAATTTTGAATTGTGAGAAATTATTTAGTAAATATCCCAATAGTGTGCTAATCATGCTTAATGTATATTTTAATAATGAAAAGATATATTTTGCAGTTATGGTAATTACCTAAGGTTAAACGGCGACAAATATCACAGTAGAGATGGTATCAGCCAGGGTTCCGTTAATAAAACAGAAAGTCACTATGCATTTTAACAGAGGGAATTTAATATAGGTAATTGGTTACATGGGTATTGGAGGGTTGAATGAGCAAATGTCATTTGCAGATCTCCAGCCCGAGGATCACAGGGCAGAGTATAGAAGGGTAAATTTGGAATTAAGAGACAATAGCCTAAGAAATGGCACAGAGATCTGTAGAATATCTCTATTATTGTACTTTAATACCACATTTATATATTTCTTTCATGCTGAAACTTGCATTTTGAAATTCTTTTGTCTCTAGAAGGGACTTAGCTGTACATGTACTTTTCATCAGTGATTTAAGATGCGTTCTTTTCAGAAAGGATGACTGCGTTCACTAAAAATTCCACACAACTTACGACCCCCCACCTCAACTCTCTGTTAAAAATTTGATGTAAAGTTTCATGGGTCTCTAGAAAACCTTTCCCTTCTTTATTAAATGGGATTCTTCCAGGTATTTAAGATTTGCAGAATGTAACCTGAATTAAAAATTATAACCTGAAATATGACTTTGTTTTTGCAATCACAAACTTATCACTTGAGTAAAATTACTAGTGTGGGTTTTTTTGTTTCTTGCAGTTAGAGCAGGGTGGACTTGTAGAGATAAGGCTGTCTTTATGATTTAAAAGATAATGTGTTTAAAAAAGATATGTCCTTATCCTCCTTTTCAAAAGTGAGCCAATAGATTACGATTGCAATTTTATTAAGAATAGTTTGGTATTTTTGAAAAAAGTAATTTTTTTTCCAGATACTGGTATCCATAGCAGATGTGCTGATATAATTAAGACACACAGCTCTGTTACAACTAGACATGTCCATTAAATTTCAGTTAGTTATACAGTTTCCACTGAAGCCACGATTGTTTGTTGGCCCTTTCTTTCACTGAGATATGTTCTTGTCTTCTAAAGAGGAATACTTGTAGTTGTTCTAAAAGCATGCTTTAGCATGCAGCTTTTGTAAAAATATGGTAGGACCATACTTTTAAAACACCTTTTCTTTTGCCTGAGGGCAGGCATTGGGTGAATGATTGGTCACACACAGCACTGCAGTGATTTATAGATGTTAAGTAAATGTTCGTAAATAGTCTTAATACTTTTTAAATGCCTTAATAGCTTTATTTAAGGAGGTAAAGTTTTACATTATTAAGACAAATATTCTAAGCTTTTTACAAAATTATTCAAAATTTAGTCTTCATTAAATAAGGAATATCTTATTAAATTAAAAAAACCCACACAAAAAACATATTGACAGAGTTTCTGAGAAGTCCTTTTTGATGGTCCTTTCGAATGCCCTGATAACCTCAGTGGCATTTCAGGTGTGGAGTTTAGGGGATGTTTGGCAGCTTTAGATGTGTGAAGCCTGCACTACAACCTCTGGATGAATGGCAACATGAAACTAGAGTCTTCAATTACCAGCTTAAAAGAAAAAAAAAAAAGATATTAGGGATAAAAATCAGAAAATTCTTGATTAAAGTATCCTGAAATTTAATGGAACCCATTCATTAATATGTTGATTTTAATAGTGACATATAATGTCAACTTGTTTTTCTGATTTATATTAATCATAATGAATCCTCCACAACAACCTTACATATGTTGATAGTAGTCTGAAACAGACTGAAATGTGTATAGAAACATTTTTCTTCATATTTCTACCATTGGTGAAGATGAGGAAAGTCAATTACGTAACACTAGTTGAGAGCAGTGCAGATTCTTGGTTATGGAATGCCATCAGAATGCCAGTGTCAGTATCAAGCACTGTGTAGCTCCCTATGCTAACCCTTTCTTCAACTGGAATTCTGTCTAACTAACTGGTATTTATTCTCATGAGCTGCTTCCACACCCTCTATATACTGTCTACTTTCTTTGATCAAATAAGGACAATTGCATTATTAAATTATTGTGGTTTTATATACTAACTTACTCAATGTCTTGGAGATTTGTAAGATAAACAGTATATTAAATCACTTTACTACTGATCAGGATATAGTAGACAACATGTTTGAAAATTATAGGAAAGAGGCATGATTTTGGAAACGCGAATGGGGACTCAACATTTAAAGCTTAGATCATTCTTTATCAACTAGAATCATATCCTAGAGATAGATCAAAATAAGTGGTGATATGGTTTGAAAAAGCATATAGCATAATTTTATATTGGGAAAATGAAAATTAAAAAGATATTGTTTATAATACAGTCCACAGGAGTAATGTTCAATAACTGGTGGTAATAAAATGTTATAGATCCTCAACTGAGAAGGGTGACAAAAAAAATTTTTTTAATGTTTATCAGAATAGGACATCAGTTTTGTTTTTTTGGTTTTTTAAAAATGTTTATCAGAATAGGACATAAGTGTTAAGAAATATTGCCTTAGATTATATCTGGATGTTTCTGGCATTAACTGTTACCTCCCACTTCTGCCAGGTCTGGTAAGATTCCTTTGAAAGGCCAAACAATACAGAATAACAACAGAGAATATCTACTTTAAGTAGAACATTCAGACATCTCTCTTAGGCAAGGGATTTTCATGTCAGGAGAACTCCAGATTGAAACTCCCAGCTGATGTAAATATGGGCAGTGATTTCTAAACAGTACACCATGGAACTTCAGAGTCCCACAAAGGTGCTTCGGGGCCAACTCTGAGAGCCAGGGGACAAGCCTACTGGGCTTTGAATCACCCTTCAAATCAGAGCACTTTCACATTTTTGTTTTTTACTTACTTGGTTTATTTGCAAAAGACTTTACTAGGGGAAGAAAATAATTCCACTGTCTTTAAAAAACTAATATGTTGTATAAGTTTATCTTTATAAAGCAAGTGTTTATAGCTGAAATTGTACAGTGTTGCTGTCTTTAAGCTTATTTTCTATTCTTTTCCTTAATATTGTTTTTTTTTTCCTACTGCACCAATGTTTTGTAAATTGGGAAAAAAAATCATCCTGATATAGCCCACATGTTGTTAAGTCACTGTAGGCAGTAGTAGATTTTGCTTCATGTTGGCCTTAAAACCATATGCAATATTGTTATGTATTAAAATATACATATTTTTTGATCATTCAAAAAATAATAATAATTTGGGTAACCACCGATGAGCATCCCCACAGATAACACCATTTTCCCTTTTATGGTTGGCACACTCAGTTTGGGAAAATTTGTTTTTCTAAAGAGCTTTCACTTTCTGTTCTTCCACGTGGAACTGACAACATTGTTTTATTTACCATCCTGTAAATAAATTGTGGGAAAATTAGGAAGTGAAATAAAACCTCTCATTTTTGATATTTTAATATGGATATATGCTATATATATATATTGGATACACACACACTTGCAGAGACTAGCAACATATTCTTAAAGAAATTTCTAAAGAGCGGGTACTCTATTTGAGTGGAACAGACTATATCTACTGTTATTGCTGTTCTTTCCCCAGGGCTAAAGGTGATACTGGCCCACCATTTTTACACTGGGTGGTTGAAATGGATTATATGAAACAAACCAGTGAAACAGGAAAGCTGACATTTCTGAAGTTTACTGCCACCATTTGTTTATTTTTCTACTGAAAAATGTTTTCTCTAAAAAGTACAGTTTTGGTTTTTTTTTTAACCTCTACTGAAATCAGAGGCTATTTTATACAAAAGTAACAAAACAAAATTTGCCCTAGTGTTTTATTCCTGGATGAAATAACCGTATATCCTTAGTTTGGACATGAGAAAGAAACCTTCCTAAGTGTTTGTTTTTTTTAAGATTGAATTCGTTGTGGCGGTAGTGGTGCAGGGGGTGCTTTGTCGTTTTTGTTTGTATTTTGTTTTGATGGTGTGATAGGATGAAGATGATGTTTGAGAGAAGTCAATCAAAAACAAGGCTTGCCTGTGAAACAGTAAATTATCCAAGGAGTTCCTGACCCTGATTTTCTACCTTGAGATTATTCTATAACTTCCTTGACATCTGATACAAAATTATGGGTTACAATGTGCTTTACATCTCAGTTCATACTTTTCCCTAGGCCACCTGAACTCTAGGGTCTCTAGGGTCCCTGTATACAGAGTTAACTGTGGGCACACGTTGGTTTAAAATTGTTATTTGGGGTTTTTTTGGTTTTGTTTCTTTGTTTTTTTTTTTTTTTGGTAACACTTTTTGCAAGCCGTGCTGCACAGTTCTGCCACACTAATCTTAAAGAATGTTTTACTTTTATCACTGCTCTCCTCTGTAACATTTGGTATTTCCTTATTTCCTGCCTAATCAAATCTTAAACTAGGCTTCTAGACCTTTCGTAATCCTTCCCATCCTTTTTATCCCCTGAATTTTCTATTGTATTCCAAGATTTATTGGATCTAAAGAAGCAGGTCTCTGCCTAATTCCATTGACATGCCATATTCATTACCACCCTAATGCTTTCACTACTGTTATTCCTCTGTTCTGAAATGCCCTGTGCTATGGACTGAATTGTGTGCCCCCCATACACATTCATACACTGAAACCCTAACATCCAGTGTGTTGGTATTTAGAGATGGGACCTTTAGGATGATTAGGTTTATATGAGGTCATGAGGTCATTAGGTTTATGTGAGGTCATGTGGTGGCGCCTTCATGATGCGATTTAGTGCCTTTTTAAGAGAAAGAGACACCAGAGCCTTCTCTCCACCATGTGGGGACACAGTGAGAAGGCGGCCATCTTCAAGCCAGGAAAAGAGCTCTCACCAGGAACCAAGTTGGCAGCACCTTGAATTTGGATTTCCCAGCCTCTGGAACCATGAGAAATAAATGTTGTTGAAGCCACCCGGTCCGTAATATTTTGTTATAGCATCCTTAGCAGACTAATAACCCTGCTGAATTGCTTTCCTCCATCTTAAAATTCTACTCATTTTTCAAAGCCCAGCTCAATCTTAACTCCTATATAAAAGCAATCCAAGGTCTCATTTATCCCCCTTCTGAAATGTATAGCTTTTATTATCTGAGCCACACAGTTGCATACTTGGTTATATGCTGCTTTATATTTTTAATGATTCCTTGTACCCTTCTTATTAAAATGAGACATCCCTCTGTATATTGGAGGCTAAAATAACAAAAAGGAGAGGGACCCAATTCAGCTGGGGCACAACAGACAGAAAGATGATATTAGGGAAAAGTGGCTGGAAGATCTATCTAGATGAGGAAGCTGAAGCTCCAAAAGGTGAAGAAACATTTCAAAGGATGCATACAAATGGGTATTGATGAGGTTTAAATGTATTGGTCTTATAAATAGAATTGAGTTTGACTTATAATAATAGGCACTCTACATTTTGGTTTCATTTTAGAAAAAATAAAAACAAATTAGTGCACACTTTTTCTTTCAAATGAGGGGGAAGAAAAACTCTCTGGTAGTTACAAATGTTAGTCCTACCTTGTTCCCATCTATGCTTTTGCTGGTTTATAGGACTTAACAGAAAGAATTACAAATCCCTGGGCTCCTTATTTAACAAGTTCCTATCACTGACCAGGATGACTGATGAACTGTTTTGCAGTGAGCATTAAATCAGGAGAGAAATACACAAAAGTCCATTTGGCTTTTATGCTCACAGAATCTTTCCAAATTTGGAAAAAAAAAAAAATATATATATATATATATATATACACACACACACACATATATGTACACACACACACATATATATATACACACACACACACCTTTCCACTTGACATTAAAACAGTCAAGTTAATTTGCTAATAGGTTATTGTTGAAAAATTGATAAATCAATATTTTGAAGTAAGTCACAGAGTATTTAACTTATTAATATCTCTTTTTGAATTTTTCCTAAGTAACAGAAGTTAATTTATTTGTATCTGAAAGAAGATATTAATCCTTCAAGTAACCTAAATTTAACCATGTAATACTTGCACTTCACTGTTCCTTACTTTATTAATAAGAAAGCAAAAAGTTTGTGTTTTTGTTCCCCAGTATCCTGAATATAAAATAGTGCTGTAGTAACTGTAACTGATCCTATGTGTGGGGTATAGTGGGAAGTGTATTGTATTGAAAGTCAGTTCTTTGATTCTCAAGTCTCATAAACGGAGAATAAGTTGTTTGTTTCTCTAAGCCTCTGTTTTCATCTGCAGAATGAAATAGGCCTAGAACAGGAGAAATACTTATGCCCCAGCCCTTACCAAGACCCATTAAGTGAGAATCTCTGAAGGTGAAGCCCAGGTGTTCACATATTCTAAAGCTTCCCAGATGATTCTCATGTGGAGCCAGTGTTGAGATCTACTGAACTGGATGATCTGGAAGACAGTGCTAATCAGAGTGTGGTTCATAGACTGCCTGCCAATCTTTGAAGTATTTATTTCCAGTCCACAAGGATATGTGGAGCTTGTGCTAGAATGCAAATCAACTAAAGCACTAGTACACTATTTAATTTGGCTGAATTTTTTTTTTTGTAGCAAGACTTGATTAAAGAAGTAGTGAATTTAATTTACACTCATGCACAAGGTCCTTATTTGGTCTCAGATGAGCACTTTGAGTAGCACTTCTCTAAGATCTTTACTAGTTCTTAATTCTGTGACTGAATACTTAGTATAAATTTGTTTAAAATTGACTGATTTAAATTGTTATTGCAGTATTATTTAAGAGGATAATGAACAGAAGAATGTTACTTAGTGGAAATGGCAAAGTTTGAGGGGCTAAAAATGTTGTGTGACCATTTTTGAAAGAAGAAATGAGAAAGTTTAGGTGTCGGCCTTCTAAGATGGGGAGTGTTCCACTCTATGACCATGATATTATAATTCTAATATTTTATGGCATAATTTACTGTTTCAATGCACCATCTTTTCTTCATGGTCACAAGAGATAATTGAATTTCACATGGTTAATTATTAAAAATGATTGCAAAGCAGTTTTAAAATATAAAAAATTCTGTGATATATTTAAATAGGACTCCAATAATGATAGCTGGAGAAAATTAAGAAAATAATTGCTCTTAAATGTATTAATCAATAAACATTGTTCTGCAAATAGCTCATACCAAAAGGATTGTTCGTGAGTGGGCTGAGAATACCAGGCTCATGAGAAAGTTTTCAGTATTATAGAGAAAGCTTTAAATTGATTGTATGATGTGAAGCTTATAAATTTATAAACTTCTTTGTATTTGAAGATAGTTTAATAAACAGTATTGGATGAAAATCAATCTATTTTGGAATAACTGTGGTATGTCAGTTCTCTTCCCTAGCCCTGCATAATTTTGTATGTTAAAGGTCAAAAATGAGTCTGAATAGTAAAATGCTAATTTAATTGACAGTCTAATTTGAACCATTAACTTTAAGACAAAGTTAAGGTCATATTTATTTCTGTTATTGATACATTTGAGACTTTCTTTTTTTGTTGTTTTGATTCATTTATAGATTATTATAATAAGTTATTTTATCTCAGAGCAAATATTCATAGATTATTCTATATTGGCAGTGACAGCTTTTTAGTGGCAGGGGTTAATTTCCAAAGTAATCAGGATTCTTTTTATCCATGGTCCTGCTTACTACTTATCTACTCTGAGTCCTTGTTTTTAATAAAAATGCATTTGGCTTTTCTTTTCCTTTTATTGCCTTTTTTTCAATTATTTTGACAGTGAAAGTAGTCTCAATAACAGATATTCTTGGCCTAAAAAGCTATGAAATGTATATATGAAAGACCAGTGTAATTAAAAAATTTTGCATAGGCTCCATATTAACTCCCACAGATTTTCTGGATGAACAGCTGGTTCAATTTGACCGTCTGTGATTACTGCCCTTTATAAAAATAATTTCCTTCCTTTCTTCATTCCCAATCTTTGGCTTTTTCTAATCCATTTAGTGTGTTGTAAACCCAGTCTTCTAATCATGATGAGCCTCTGGGTTGAAAAATAATGATAAATGCCATTATTTCAAAGTTTTAGTAAATTGTGGAACCTGACATTATATATATTTTTGAGTAACTAGGGACGATATACATAGCTAGGATAGTAAAATGAACCCCTATACCACCAAGCTACAGCAGCTAATCAGCTCACATACAATTTTACTTCATCTGTACCTCCCCCCACTGTAGCAAGTCTCTAGACATCATATCATTTTAACCATAAATATTCCTCTGATGCCTGACACATAATTGGTGAACTAGAATGGATGAAAGTCCAAGAACCCCACTGGATACTCGGAAGTAATAAGTAATGAAAAATCTTTGTTAGAAGGAAATATGAATTTTCTGCTGGAGTTCAAAGACTTTGTCACATGGTAACTACTAAGACTCTTCAGTGTGAGTATGAAATGCCCTCACAGCAGCTCCACAGTAAACCTCTGAAATTATCTTCTTTCTGTGACTCTTCAGTGCAAATTTTAATTTAAAATGGTAAATTTTTTAGTTTGTATAATGCCATTACTGTGTTGAGTGGACTTAAAATTCCTTATAATGAATAACAATATTCAGTACCACAGTGAGCAATTATGAGCTTAATCATGACAAAGGAATGGAAAAGTGGTAGTTGAAAGATTGTATTACCTATCTAGTAAGTAATATTTGGTAAATATGAAAGGATTAACTTTCAAAGATAAAAAAATAGTTCTTAATCTTGATCAAAGCTGAAAATTGAGTAGACCACCTACCCACCTACCCACCTACCCTTTTTTTCAAAGTGTTGAAAAAAAATTGAATTTGTGGTAAGAACAGCTTAATGAGATATCAGTGAAGGTCATAGTAAGTTATGCCATGATAAATGAAAATGTGGACTCTTTAGATTGCAAATATTAGTATTACAAGAAAATAACCAATATACAGTATATACTGGGAGAATCATTATTCAGGAGCAATTGGGCATTTTTTTCCTTCAGTTTCTGTGATCTGTGTTCCCCAGGGTAACTATTATGGTTTTCCCAGATTCTGAAAGGAAGAAAATAAATTAATAATGGGTTGATAATTTTATTCTTCAAGCTGTTGTAATTCTTTTCCTTAAGAGGTTTTAAATTATTCACTAAAATTATCCTCAAGTTGTAAATGTGCTAAGTGTGACCATTTAATGAACTAGTTTTCAAAAATGCAAGTACAGTGTGTTAGACTAGTAGAACGAGGCTCTAAGAAATCAAAATCTCATTTTGAAAAAATCTTGAAGTTTCAAAACCTTTGAAATCCTATCAGTTGAGAAACTATTACTTATTTTACTTTGTATTTGTGGTAAGCTTTTCCTTTTAAAAGATTATTAAAAATTGTATCAGAGAGTTCAAGTGTCAGTAATCTTTGCAAAATTAAAGAGATAAAAATACCCATTGTGGTAAGCTGAAAAATGGTCTCCCAGAACCAGAGAATATGTGACTTTATGAGACAGAAGGGACTTTGCAGATGTGATTAAGTTAAGGATCTTGAGATGGGGGGATTATCCTGGATTATCTAGGTAGTCCCAGTGTGATCTCAGGGGTCTTTGTAAGAGAGAGGAAGGAGTGTCAGAGTCAGAAAAGGAGATGTGATGATAGAATCAGGGGTCATAATCAGAAGGAGATTTGTAGATGCTATGATACTGGATTTGAAGGTAGAAGTAGAGGCCATGAGCCAAGTAATGCATACAGTCCTTCGAAGGTAGAAGCCGCTTCTAGGGAATGGATTTTACCGTAGAGCCT